>NC_072793.1:183803180-184114680 GCF_028583425.1 Eublepharis macularius
TCTCTCTGCCCCCGAACTAGGGTAGCTCCTTGGTATACTGATGAGCTACGACAAATCAAATGGGAGCTGAGATGTCTAGAGCGAGTGTGGCGGCGACTCCATGATGAAATGACAAGAACATCTTATAGGACGTTTATGAAGGCCTATGAGATGGCACTGAAAGCTGCAAAGAGAGACTACTATGCAGCTTCCACTGCGTCCACTAGTTCTTGCCCAGCACAACTTTCCAGAGTGATTTGGTCTTTAACGTCCCTCACACATGGGACAAATAAAAATGTAAATTCGGTAATAAGCTGTGAGGCTTTTGGAGACTATTTTGCGAATAATATCTTGTCACTCCGCTGGGATCTGTCCACCACAGTTGATGCAGTATGTGTACTGGAGGCCCCTTGGTCGTCCTCAGGGTTGATATTAGATCAGTTCAGGACACTCTCCCAGGAGGAGGTGGGCAGGGTCCTTCATGCTGTGAAACCTACCACGAGCTCACTGGACCCATGCCCATCATGGCTGGTGAAAAGTGGTGGTGATGGGATTTGGGCACCGTTAGCTGACATCATTAATCTTTTTCTGAGTTATGGGTTTTTTACAGACTCACTGAAAGAGGCAGTGGTGCAGTCCTTCTTAAAGAAACCATCACTGGATCCTGCTGATCCAGCCAATTATCGCCCAGTTTCGAATATTCTGTTCCTGGGTAAGGTAATTGAGAGGGCAGTAGCGGAACAGCTGCAGGTATACCTTGGTGATGCCTCTATCCTGGATCCATTCCAGTCCAGCTTCAGGCCTGGCTATGGTACAGAGACGGCTCTGGTTGCCCTCACAGATGATCTGCGGCGACACCTGGACCGGAGTGGGTCGGCACTGCTGATACTTTTAGATCTTACAGCAGCATTTGACATGGTCAGTCATAATCTTCTGACCCATTGCCTTGCCAATGTGGGGATTCGTGGAACAGCCCTGCAGTGGCTGAACTCCTTCCTTCACAATCTAGGACAGAGAGTGGCACTCAGGGAACAGATGTCTGCTTACCATTCTTTGGTATGTGGCATCCCTCAGGGGGCGATTCTTTCCCGGATGCTATTTAACATCTATATGTGCCCCCTTGCCCCGTTAGCCCACAGCTTTGGGCTAGGTTGTCACTGGTATGCGGATGACACTCAGCTCTATCTGCTGATGGATGGTGTTATGACCTTTACTTTCTTTAGGGTAGATTTTTCTTTTAATCTATCCCTTAACCCTCTGGGTAGTCTGCTGCCACCCGGAATATTTTATTCCAAGATATTTTATTTAAATTTTCCCTTTGGTAACGTTCCTAAGCGTCAGGCTCCTTTGTGGTTCTATGTGGCCCTGAAGATAAGAATGGGATATAGCAATGACAGCTATACTGGGATATAGCAAAACAAAAATAAGCTTTTATTTAGTCGAGAAGCGTATCGGTTTCATAAACGTAGTTCTCGGTTCTTAAAGTTACTTCATTTACTCTCGTTCACAGAGCTGGCCTCTCTTTCCCTGACTGAGTGTCCTTTCACAAACATGCTCAGTTTAGGTTCCACACAGGTTATATTTCTCTCATAAACACTTCAACATATTCAGGCAGCACACAGCTAGCCTGCTTTCTTCTGACTAAAAATTTTCTCTCTACTCTCCGTCTCAAACTGCATTCACTCCACCCACCCTCTCAGTCCTCAACCAATCATATTGTCAGAAACTGTTTTAACCTAAGTAACGCCATATTTAATCGTATAGTGTTTAGACTTCTTTCCCTCCAGGCAACACCAGCAAGGAGCCGATTCCATGGGAAAGGATCCTGTCTTATCTGCTGTTTCGACCTTGGCCAGCTCAGCGCACCTATGAGAAGTTTTGCTGTATGAACTTGGGGGGGGGGGGGAGAGGCTGGGCTCCGGGAGTGTGAAATGTAACAACCTTTACTCTATGATTCATTCCTAGCAACGATTTGCTCGGCCAGGACCTCTAATCCTGGAATATGCACGTCTGGGCTTGAATGCTGTCTTTCACAATAAACCTTTTGAAATCAAAAGACCTCGTCTTCTTGCAGAAGGGAGTGAAACAGACTATCAAGTATGGAATGCCATAGCCTGACACATATCACTCACTCATCCATCTCCTTCACCCCCCACTCTTCACCTATCTCATCAAGCATTTAAAGATACATGCACACATTTACTTGGAATCATTACAGATGGCCAGTCTGATCTTGCTTTGGATTCCTTGGTCAAGGGTCTTGAGGCTGTGACGGTATGGTTACATCAGAGTCACCTGAAATTGAATCCCCTGAAGACAGAGGTCTGGATCATAGGGCAATCGAGCTGGGAACCGGCTCCCAGCTGTTGATGGGGTACAATTGAAACCTTCCCTGTTGGTGAGGAGTCTGGATGTGACCTTGGATGCTACACTTTCAATGGAGGCCCAGGTCATGACTGTTGCCAGGTCTGCCTTTTTTCATCTTCGACGAGGCAGGCAACTGGCGCCCTATCTTTCACCACAGGACCTGGCCATAGTAATCCATGCAACGGTCACCTCCCGGCTAGACTATTGCAACTCACTCTATCCTGGACTGCCCTTGGGTCCGACCCGGAAGTTACAGCTGATCCAGAATGCAGCGGCACGCATCCTTACCGGAATGCCCATCCAAGCACACATTCATCATGTGCTGTGCCAGCTGCACTGGCTTCCAGTGGAGTTCCAGATCTGGTTCAAGGTGTTAACCTTGGTATTTAAAGCCCTTCATGGACTGGGACCTCCATACCTGCGGGACCGCCTCTTCCATTACGTCCCCTGCAGGGTGTTGCGCTCTGCAGACAAGCAACTCCTGGTGGTCCCTGGCCCAAAGGACATCCATCTGGCCTCAACCAGGGCGAGGGCTTTTTCTGCCCTGGCCCTGGCCTGGTGGAATGCTCTCCCGCTGGAGATCTGGGCCCTGTGGGACCTGTTACAGTTTTGCAGGGCTTGTAAAACGGAGATGTACTGCTGGGCCTTTGGCTGAGTGCCAGCGAGTGTCCTTCTTCTTCCATCTAAGACCACCATTTCTTCCGGAGCTGCCCTCAGCCATCTGCCATGCCTGTATACGGACTGCCAATATTTGTTTAAATAGCCTGCTCCTGGACCATTTTAATTATTTTTTATAAAAAATTATTGATTTTATGTTTCTGTGATTTTAATGTATTTTTTAATGTTGTTAGCCACCCTTAGCCCATCTGTGGGGAGGGCAGGGTATACATCAAATAAATAAATAAATAAAAAAGTTACGGTGAGCTTTTGAGCTGCTTGATGTCTGTGGACAGGACCATTTAGGGGGTGCTCAATAGGTTTTCTCAGTTGCATTTTTTTCAAGAATGTAATCTGTTTAAAACTATGCCCCTCTTGAGGTCTGTGCCCAAGGCGGCTGCCTAGTTGGTCTAATGGTAGCATTGGCCCTGTCTATAGTTATGGCAAACAGAAATGGGGAAAGGGGACAGCCTTGTCTAGTTCCCCTTGCTATATGTATATCTATTGAATGTACATTGTTAGTCCTAACTGTAGCTTTTGGAGAAAGATAAAGAGCATTAATGGCATTTTAGGTCGCCAAAACCCATTTTTTGAAGTAAAAGTTTTAGATATGGTATTTCCACTTAATCAAATGCCTTCTCTATATCAAAGGCCAGAAGTAATGCAGGGGCTTTGTATGCTTCACAGAAATTAATTATAGTTAAAGTGTTACGTGTATTGTCTGGTCAAGGTGAATGTAGTTGGTTATTTAAATTTAGACAATGTTTTGGCAAATATGCTTGTAAAGATCTTTTGGTCTTGATTCAGGAAGGGTATTGGTTGAGAAGATTTAGTATTTGTAATATGGTTGTCCTTTTTTGGAGTAACTACTATTTCAGCCTCTGACCAAGATAGAGGGATGCTACCTCCTAACATAACAGAGTTGCATGTGGCAGTTAGTGGAGTTGAAAGTAGGTGAATGTATTTTTTTGTAAAAATTTGGCAGGGAATCCATCCACCCATCTTAGGAATCAAGAGAGCCACAGCCAGGAATTTTTTAGCCACAGGAGTTCTCCTCTGGTTGCAGCTTAGTACTCACCCTCAGCACTACTTTTCCTTTGGATGACTCTTTACCCTCCTACCATCCATACACCTGGCCTTCCATAGCATAGCGAGATCAGAGGAGACCCTGGCTCAAGCAGCTTCCAATCTCTGCTGACAGGGGGGGGGGGTAGAGAGTGGAGGGAGGGGAGGCAGAAGTCAGGGGCTTCATAGAAACAGGCCCTGGGGCAGTTTCCCCTTTGTCTGGTTGACAGCTGCCTCTCAAGGTGACTTCTGGTTTCAGGCATTCCAGGCCTGCTTCAAAGAAGACCAGACGGCCGAGTGCATCTGGGGCTGCAGGGAGAGGATCGTGTCCCTGAGCCCGGAGTGGGTAAGAGAGGGAGGTCTGTTCCTACTATTCTCCCTACTGGGTCAGGCACACCAACTGTTGGAGGAGGACGAGGACGTCTGCGAGTGGGTCAACCAGTAATGGGGGGTTCGGGGTGAGTGGGAGCAACCCTCTCCGCATGCCTCTTTGCTGGAATGGGGAAGAGAAGAACCCGGATGATTTGGGGTCTTTTTGGTTCACATCTACAGAGAAAGCAATTCAGGAGCATTTTAGCACTGATGGTGTACAACTTTCAGGGAGGCACGTTGTCTCCCCTCTAAAATAGCAGGCAATGCCATTTTCCTAGAGAATGGGTGGGTTTTGATGACAGCCCCTGCCCATGAAGCAGAGAAGGAGCCAAAAGGACTCCTATCCCCCCCCCCCCATTTCTGCCCAATGGTTGAAACTGACCTCTCCGGGGACTTGCCCTGCCACAGGCCAGAGAGACCTCCTCCGTTGGATTCTATAAGAGAATTTTTTTCCCTCCAGGTACATGGCAGCCCTAGCCTTGAGCTGTGGCCCTTTGCCAAGCTTCCCCTGGAAAAAAGGAGAGATCGAAAGAGCGTTTCTCTGAGGCTGAGGGCTGTGCAGGGGCGCTAGAAATCTTTGTTGTTGTTGTTTCAAAAAGAACCCTTCCGAACCACGAAACCCATGAAAAAAATCCTGCCTGCCCACCACAAAAGGGAAATTTAACCTGGACAATGGAGATTCAGGACAATTCATGCAAAAATACCCCTCATTGTGAGCGGGGGGGACTGTAAAGCACAAGGAAACATTAAACCAACATGCATCAGCAAAAAGCAAAGTTAGTAATTTATTTGCAGTAGAGAAAAATAAAAAAGTGACCACAAAGCAAGATTGTTTATAATGCGCTGGCTGCCCTGCTACGCTTTTGCCAGCCAGTGTGCATCCATCTATACTTGCCTTCTTTAGGGTCTGTTGTTGTGTGAGTGGTGTGTGCGTAATAAAGCTAAGGAAAAACGCTGTGCATTGATGGTTTAGATGGAGGGCTGTGTTCTTTGTGATTTTTGTACCATTAAATAGCTGCCCCAAGCACTCCGGAAGCCCTCGTTGCAAAGAATGGGTCTGAAACTCAAGATAAACCAAAAAAAAAAACACCCTCCAAATGGATTCGATCCAAGCAGGCAACGGCCCATCCTAAAAAATACAGTAATGGTACATGAACCATTCAGAAACTCCAGATCCCAAACTGAAAAGGCAATATTTTCAGTGCATACCCCTAATCATTACAATTCATTTCATTACGGAAGTTGCAGTGTGCTCCAGGAGAACTGGTCTCTGTGGGATGGAGGTGGAATTCCGGGGGACCTGTAGGCTCCGCACAGAAGATGGTTTCCCCGGGTGACTCATCTGTGGGGGGGTACCAGATGGGCCGTTTCCAGATGCGCTGAAATCGCGCAAGTTTGGCAAAACAAATCGCTTACCAGCCATCAGCTCAATCACGCCTTAAACTACATGGTCCCTTTGTGTTCCGTGCCGTTCTGGTCCCAGCTGTTCACACGGGCAACTCAAATCACTGGGCAGTGGGTGGTGTCTTTCCCGTCACAGTCGATGTTGGGGGCCCTCATTGGCCCCTGTTTGTGCCTCTTTTTTTGTTTTGTTTTTTAATGTATTTTGCGCAACTATGCAATTGCGTAGTTTCAATGGTTAGATGTTACGCACCGCCGATGAGGTGGCTGGTAATAGGTCTGTTAAGTTGCCTGCGAACTTCTCTCAAGGGCTATTGGTTGCACTTGTCGGTGGGCAAAGTAGTTCAGGATTCTCTATTGCTATCTTAGTGCGTTGTGCGTGTGATTGACTCAAGCCGCCATGGCACTCGAGAGAGAACTTTTCCTCATGATGGCTCAGGTGGTGATTCTCCTGCTGCAGAGCTTGATGGTGCTGTGCCAGGCGCACCTGTGGCACATCATGAGGAGGAGAAGGGCTGCCATGCTAATGTTCCACTTTAACAATCTGACTGAAACCACCCGCGGCCGGAGGGGCGCTTTGCGAAGAAATCGGCTTAGGCACCGATGGTACGCCCTTGCGGGAATGAGAGAACAGAGGGACTGCTGGGTTTATCCCCACAGCTGGGACTGGTGGGAGCAGATTGTGCTGCGTGTTTGGGACGACTGCCATTGGATCCAGTGCTTCAGAAAGCATTGGCTCACAGCAGTTCAAATCCGACTGGGATAGTACATTCACCTCCTGGGGCGCCGCGAACCCGGCCAATTTTTTGCCTGCCATGGAATCCCTCAGGATTCCATTGTCCCCCAGGATTCCATTGTCCCTCAGGATTCCACTGTCCCTCAGGATTCCATTGTCCCCCAGGATTCCATTGTCCCTCAGGATTCCACTGTCCCCCAGGATTCCATTGTCCCTCAGGATTCCATTGTCCCCCAGGATTCCATTGTCCCCCAGGATTCCATTGTCCCTCAGGATTCCACTGTCCCTCAGGATTCCATTGTCCCCCAGGATTCCATTGTCTGCAATCAAAAACCTCCCAATGAAATTTCGCAACTGCGAAAAGCAAAGCCAGTCTTTTTCAAAAAAACACAGAGCAACATAAAACAGAAATGTGCGACCCCCCCCCCAATTAACAGGGCCACAATGCACATTTGAGAATCAGAAACAGTAGCTCCGGTCACTTCCGTCTGATTAAACATTTGGCATTGAATTCTGTGGTCCACCCAACCATAACTGCGCACTTGCGCAAACAGCGTCCGTTTAAAAAAAAAAAAATTAGGGGACTGCCCGCCGGCCGGCAAAGAAAAAGGAAAAGAAGGGGCCGGCTTCTACGGTGATGGATCATTGCGAACAGTAGAGAATCGTCTTCGGAGGTCCACACCGGCTGCTTGTAACGCGCAAGGAAGCGACATAAACAAGAGGCAAGATACAACGGGAAATGACGGGTATTGTCGGGTTAGAGCGGTAGGACAGCGAAAGCATGCGCTTTACTCATGCCCATCTGGAAACGGCCATGGTCAGTGACATCACAGCCCCCTGTTGTGGTTGCACAGTCAGTGGGTTTTTCCTACCTGTCATCTAGAAATCCAATAGGAGGGAGGGATTCAGATTTTGAGGCTGCAGCCACATTGGTGAGTGGGAACTGGCTGTGCCCCCTTCCTGCCACGCAGAGGGTGGGAAGTACGTCTGCGACTGGTGGGTGTTGCCCAGGTTGCTAGGGACTCTGGTATGGTCACTGTGCAATCTGGTCCCTGCAGAGTGGCATATAGAATTCCCCCTCCCGTGCTGAATGCCAGCAGTGGATGGTGAGTTGTCGGACTTAGTTGTCAGTTCTGAAAGCTTTTATGTCATTATACTGAATTATGGAACACATTATTCGTATTTTATTTCACCGATTGCTAATTTTGACAGCCAGTCTACCTGACGTAACATCCTTCTATACTTCAAACATTTCTATGGTTTTCCTCCTATGTGAACTCTTTGATAGGAAGTAAGCTGATTACTCCATCTGAAAGTTTTCCCACACTCCAGGCATTTGTATGGTTTCTCTCCTTTGTGAATCTTTTGATGGGAATTAAGGTGTTCACTCTGCCTGAACCTTTTCCCACATTCCAGGCATTTATATGGTTTCTCTCCTTTGTGAACCCTTTGATGGATAGCAAGATCACTACTCCAAATGAAGCTTTTCTCACACTCCAGGCATTTATATGGCTTCTCTCCTCTGTGAATCCTTTGATGGGAATTGTCTCTACTCCGAGAGAAACTTTTCCCACACTCCAGGCATATGTTTGTTTTCTCTCCTCTGTGAATCCTTTGATGGGAATTAAGGTCTCCACTCCGAGAGAAACTTTTCCCACACTCCAAGCATTTATATGGTTTCTCCCCTGTGTGAATTATTTGATGGAAAGTAAGATAACTTCTCTGACTGAAGCTTTTCCCACACTCCAGGCACGGAAATATTTTCTTTTTGTTATTTGTGCTCCATTGAGTATTCATATCTGATTTGTTAGGAAGATTTCCCCTGCTTGGAGTGAGCTCTTGCCTGTTCTCTCCTTTGTATATTTTTTCCAGTATAGAGTTACCCTAGACTAGGCAGCTCCACAATGTCCCTTTGCATCCTGGGAAACCTCCTCCAGGCACATAGAAATCTAGCCCTGCAGGGAGAGAGTCTCTGCTGATGGGAATCAGGCCAGAGACCAGCATTTTCCAGGGGTGCTTCTCCTGCTTACCCAGAGACCAATGTAGAAGCCAACGTGGTGATCTCCCCTCTAACAGCAAGCACCACAGCAGACTTAGTGTATTCATATCTTTGCCTGTTTTTAGGCATGGTGGATGGCTCCTTACCTTGACCTGCTCATCTGGCCACATGGATCCAGCCAAAGTAATCAAGTGACCAGACTACTGTAACACACTCTTCATGGGTCTGCCCTTGAAGACAAACTAGAGCCGTTACAATATGTCACAACTTGATTACTATAACAAATCAGGCACAGAACACTTATTACACATACTGCTTAGTTTTCTTTACATTCCAACCAGAAAACATCACAGTTTTTCCGCTCTGCAGCCGAGGGCAAGCATCGGAAGAGAGCACCAGCTAGTGTTTTACTCAATTCTCCTGCTCACCCAGCTAACAACATAGAAGCCAACGTGGTGATCGCCCCATTAACAGCAAACACCATAGCAGACTCACCGTATCCATATCTTTGCCTGTTTTTATGCACCATTTTTTTGACCTGCTGATCTGGCCACATGGATCCAGGCCAGAATAATTAAGTGTAACACACTCTCCATGGGGTTTCCATTGAAGTAAGACACCCCAGCCATTCCAGGGCCAATTCCAGATGACCTACCTTTCCCCGGAACGTCGCGCGTTGTTGCGCCGAAAATGCGAAATATCGACTCGCGACATTCCGGGGAAAGGTAGGCCATCTGGAATCGGCCCAGAATGCCACGACCAGATTACTATTTGAAGTGAGGCAGAGGACATATATTACACATATTTTGAGTCGCTCCCTTGGGTACTGCTTAATTTTCAAGTTCTATTCCACCTGCTGGTTCTTACCTCAAAATGTTTCAGGTCCTTGGTTGCACATAACCACAGGAAATCCTCACTCAACATGATTGCTGCAACCACTCCACTCACCTGAGCAATGCTAACAGACAAGATCAACGGCTACCTGGAAATAATCATTCTCTCTTGAGGCTCTTGCGTCATATAATAAATCCGCCTGCTGAAAGTCCCCACATTCCATAGAGTGCATAAAACAGAATTTATTAATGGGAAACAATGCTGTTCTCTTAATAAAAGTAACCTCTTAGAGAAAACAAGGCAGTGGTTTTAATCTCTGAAAGATTAAGGCAGCTTTACAGCATCATATATTATACATATTCCGCTACATCATAGCATTGCCTTTTAATATTCTAATTCAGTTTGCTTTCACAGAATCACAGAGTTGGAAGAGGCCATAGAGACCTTCTAGTCCAACCCCCTGCCCAATGATGAGCCTAAAGCATCCCTGACAAATATTCATCCAGCCTCTTCTTGAAAACTGCCAGTTGCTTTGATATAATATGTTTCAGCATTCCAGGAATTTCTGTTTTTTTCTCTTGTATGAATTTTTTAATGGGAAGAAAGGTTTATATCAAGACTGAAGTCCTTTTCAGATGCCTGGAATTTATAAGGTTTTCCACTATGTGAATTCTTTGATGGAAAGTGAGGCTGCCACTATGAGTGAAGCTCTTTCCACAATTCAGGTATTTATATTTTTTCTCCCCTGTGTGAATTCTTTGATGGGGAAGGTGTACACTCTGACTGAGTGAATTCTTTGGTAGGAAGTAAGGTTTCCACTTTGAGTGAAGGTTTTCCCACACTCTAGGCATTGATATGGTTTCTCCTTTGA
This sequence comes from Eublepharis macularius, assembly GCF_028583425.1. NCBI lineage: Eukaryota > Metazoa > Chordata > Lepidosauria > Squamata > Eublepharidae > Eublepharis > Eublepharis macularius. Next base: position 183,813,462 of record NC_072793.1, read on the forward strand.
ATGAATGCTTTGATGGGCAGTAAGTCTTCCACTCTGACTGAAGCTTTTTTCATCCTCCAAGTGGTTATATGATTTCTCCCCTGTGTGCTTTTTCTGATGGGAAGAAAGGCTTCCGCTGTGTCTGAAGCTTTCCCCACACTCTAGGCATTTATACGGCTTCTCCCCTGTGTGGATTCTTTGATGAGAAGCTAGGCTATCCTTCCGTCTACAGCTTTTCCCACACTCCTGGCATTTATATAGTTTTTCTTCTGTGTGAATTCTCTGATGAATATTTAGAGTATCTTTACGCCCAAAACTTTTTCCACACTCCAGGCATTTATATGGTTTTTCCCCTGTGTGAATTCTTTGATGGGAAGTAAGTTTTCCATTTTGAGTGAAGGTTTTCCCACACTCTAGGCATTGATATGGTTTCTTCTTTGAATGAATGCTTTGGTGGGCAGTAAGTCTTCCCCTCTGACTGAAGCTGTTTTCATCCTCCAAGCAGTTATATGATTTCTCTCCTGAGTGAATTTTCTGATGAGAAGAAAGGCTTCCACTGTGTCTAAAGCTTTCCCCACACTCTAGGCATTTATGCAACTTCTCCCCTGTATGAATTCCTTGATGGGGAGTTAGAATATGTTTCCATCCAAAGGTTTTTCCACACTCCAGGCATTTCAGTGTTTCCCCTGTGTTATGGGTGTTCCAATGCATATTCCTATCTGATTTTTCAGAAAATCTTTCCCCATTTCCAGGGCACTCATTCTTATTGTCCCTTTCATGGATTTTTTGAAGGGATGCTTCTTGAGAATTGTCACCATACAAATCATGAGGAATTTTGCTCCCATCAAGCAGGTTTGCTCCGACCTCCATCCTTGATGTATCACAATATTCAATGTTCTCTTCCACACCTGAATACGGTTCTCTCTCCATCACTGGATGTTCAGTCGCCAACTCCCCCATACCATCTGCTAAAAGAAAGAGCAAGCTAGCATGAACACACACATACACACAAAACAGAGCTTTACTTTAGGAATGCACTAAACTAACTGACATAGAGCATGCAAGATTTCAAAGTGTCTGGCTGTGAATATGGTCTGGTGACATGCTAGATGATATTCACCAAACCCTGGGTTGTGGCAACTCAATGCAGAATAGCACATCACTGCAACAGTGATTGGGACAGAGATCCTTCTTTGACATGAATTGCAAGTCAGAGGAGATGCCCCAGTAGCTGCAGACCAGTAAATTTGTAGTTAGGTCACCAATGGGCTGATAATTTCCTCTTCCCAGGTCAATAGTGGATGACGGAGTTGTAGCAGTACCACAAGCCATGTGGATTTTCTGCCTGACGTGTTCAAGCTGCTAAGGTCCCCTTGGCCATAACTGCAACACCGTCTCTTCCTGTCCTCAGAAGGGTACCCAACAATTGGTGAATAAAATCTTTAGCATCCTGTCTGTCCCTTTTTAGTACGACAAAGGAGCAGGGGCACGACAGACTTCCTCTCCAGCACCTCTTTGTTTAACAATGAAACAAGAGAAGAAAGCAGGAATGGGGGGGGGGGGAATTAAGGGTCAAGGGTACATTAGAAAAGAGAACCCAACCTGGGGAATGACTTCACTCTCTGTTTACCTTGAGTCCTACCCCTGGCAGGCACAGGGCAGCTCGTCAACCAGAGTCTGGGCTACATCCAACTGAGCTCTAGGCCAACCCCCTGCCCCCAGTGTTACCCAACCTGGCTAACCATCCAACTTGACTAGAAAATGCTCTGTCTGTATGTGTGTCCATCCCACACCAAGTTATCTGCTGTACAAAGACCACTTTTGCACCTTGCTTGGGGGTACTCAATCAGCTTCATGACTGGCTGCTGCCAAGCACATGAACCCGCCTGCTAATCGGAAGAGGAGAATCCTGGTTAAGGGTGAAAATATGGAAGGAAAGCCAGGATTGTCCCTACAAGGTGCTGAATTCTACCTTGGTATACTCTAATGTTGGCAAATATTTATGGGTCAGGCCTTTCAAAATCAAAACATTGCTCAGTGCTGCAGAAGGGAAGTTGGATGAAACATGAGTTCATGTAGGCCTTCTCTGGAGTCACTCTGGGTCGTTTTTCTGTGGTAAAGAAGCATGCATTTCGAGACCAAGGTCCCTGGTTCGATCCCTGGCATCTCCAGGTAAAGGGGGTTAACAGGGCTGGGAAACAGCCTGGGCAGAGAGCCTCTGCCGGGATGCTCAGCTTAGAAAAAGGGATCTGAGTGGGTAGAAGGAAATTACCCATTTTCATGAGCTGCCTGCACTGTTTCAGCATTCACATCCCACCAGCCCCTGGAAGGAACCACAAGCTCCACGCAGTCCCACTACAGACCTGGACAGATGCCTGCCAATCCCTCCTCTTCTTCAGAGAACTCGGCAAACAGCTCCTCCTCTTCCTCCAGCCAGGATATGAGCTCAGGTTTGGCAATCAGAAGTCCTTTTATGAAGGGTTAAAAAAAAACCCACAAAATTATAACTGCACTTGGTGCACGTCAGTTCAGCAATTCCAACACAGGTTCACTTCCTACCTTCAGAAATGGACAACAGGAAATTAACAGGGGTGAGGTAGGGTGGCACAGTACGAAAGGAGACAAAAGTCACCCAGTATTGGCAATTCTGTGCCTGCTGCCAACTCATCTGAGACTGAAATGCCAGCTGAACTCCCAGGTGGATCTTGTCAGATCTAAGCAGGGTCAGTGCTGGTTGGCACTTGGATGGGAGATCACCAAGGAAGTTGAGGGCTGCTATGCAGAGGCAGGCAACGGGAAACCACCTCTGTTCATCTCCTGCCTTGAAAATCCCCTGTGTTTGCCAGAAGTTGGCTGCCACTTGATGGCACCTTACACCACCCAAGGCAAGGCCCAACCTGGGGGGGAAGCCCCTGCTTAGACCGTCCCAGTTTCCAAAACCTGGCATCTCTCGGCACCTCTTCTGATGCCATCTCATGTAGTCCAAGTACTGCTAAGCAGGGGCTCTCTCCCCATAAGAAGAACCAGGAACCCCTCAGAGAAAGCATCAGGGAGGGAGGCAGCAATCAGCCATTGGACCCAGAGCACACAGCCTGCCCCCACATCCTTCCTCTTTAAGGTCTTCCTCACAGTCCCTCCTGAGACCATGACAGAGACAGCCCAGGAGAAAAGGATCCTCACCCAGAGAGGCCACATGGCCAAAGTTCTCCAGCATGACTTCCTTGTACAAGGCTCTCTGGGCTGGGCTCAGCAGGCTCCACTCCCCCTTGGAGAAACGCACAGCCACCTCTTTGAAGGACAACCCACCCTGGAAACAAAAAAAGAGAAGAGACAACAATATACAGACCAATGTATGGCTAAATCCAAACTGTTAGATTGGATCTTACGGCAGGTTTTTTTGGTTCGCTTTCGAGCTAGCTTTATGGCTCCCGGGGCCCAAAACGGGGCCGGGGGGGGGGCTTTGACCAATAAAAATGCTTTGTTTTCCTTCAATCATTTGAACATATAGCACAGTGATTAAGAGGTTCGGCTGCGAATGGTATATAAGCACCGAATCATCATCATCATCCGAAACACAATCAACAATAAGTAGAGGTCACATGTTATTACTGATTGGCCTTGCTAAGCTGATACAAGTTTCCACCTGTGACCTTAGTATCAACCAGATATCAGTGTAATATATACGCTGTTCCAAGTAGCGCCGTCTTTTGCAGTTCTGTAGGTGTTATGTCAGAAAGCTGCAGTTTTTCCATATGAATTGCAAAGTTGCATATGAATTGCAAACCGTTTTTCGAGACGGTTCCAAGTGCCCCGATGATAATGGGGACTACTGTTGCATTCTTCTTCCATAGTCGGGTGGTTTCTATTGCCAGATCTCTATATTTAATCATTTCTTCTTCTTCTTTTTCTTTGACTCTGGCATGCCAAGGAATTACAATGTCCGTTATCCAGACATTTCGATTTTCCACAACTGTTATATCTGTTGTATTATGTTCAAGGAGCTGATCAGTTTGAATTCTGAAATCCCACAAGATCTTGACTTGTTCATTTTCTAGCACCTTTTCCACCTGAGGTTCCCATGAATTCTTTGATACTGGCAAGTTATACCTTTTACACAATGACCAATGAATCAGCTTTGGGACCCTTGTCATGTCTAGCTTTGTAGTCCGTCTGTGCAGTTTTGCTGCATTCAGAGATAAGGTGGGACACAGTTTCATCCTTTTCCTGGCAAAGTCGACATTTTGGATTTTCACTGATTTTCTGAATTTTGGCTTTCATAACATTCATTTGCAATGCTTGTTCTTGTGCTGCGAAGATCAGACCTTCAGTTTCTGTCTTGATTGTACCCATCTTCAACCTTGCCCAAGTTAGGCTGTTGTCACTTTTTCCTTCAATATTTTTTAGATGTTGCCCATCTAAGGGTTTGTTCTTCCAGCCATTTAATCTATTCTCAAACTGTTTCTTCTTGTATTCAGCCTTTGAGGGCTGGTTGGCCTCACGGACGATCTTTGCAGACGCCTGGATCGAGGTGGATTGGCACTGCTGATATTGTATTGTCGAAGGCTTTCACGGCCGGAGAACGATGGTTGTTGTGGGTTTTCCGGGCTGTATTGCCGTGGTCTTGGCATTGTAGTTCCTGACGTTTCGCCAGCAGCTGTGGCTGGCATCTTCAGAGGTGTAGCACCAAAAGACAGAGATCTCTCAGTGTCACAGTGTGGAAAAGATGTCGGTCATTTGTATCTACTCACCACCCTCCTGAGTAGATACAAATGACCTGCCAACATCTTTTCCACACTGTGACACTGAGAGATCTCTGTCTTTTGGTGCTACACCTCTGAAGATGCCAGTCACAGCTGCTGGCGAAACGTCAGGAACTACAATGCCAAGACCACGGCAATACAGCCCGGAAAACCCACAACAACCACTGCTGATATTATTAGAGCTTTCAGTTGCTACAGTTGATTATGAGCTTTTGACCCACCGCCTTGCCGATGTGGAGGATACAGGGGATGGCACTAACAGTGGGCTTGTCCTGGCTCCAACCTGGTGGAACGCTCTACCTAATGAGACCAGGGCCCGTTGGCCTGTAAGATAGAGCTGTTCTGCCAGGCGTTTGGTTGATGCTGGGTAGGGTCCCCGCCAGCCAAAATAGGGTAAACGGCCTCCCCATTCGAACATTCACCTCCAAAAAAGAAGACTCCTTCTTCTTTAACTATTTTTCAGTAACAGCTGGAAATGGTTTAATGAACTGTTTGTGCTGCTTGTGTTTGCTTTTAAATATTTATATTGTATTTATTATGTTTTAAGTTGTGCTTGTAATTTTAATGTCTATATATGTGATACGCCCAGAGCCTGCTGGTGTGGGGAGGGCGGAATACAAATTTAAACAAACAAACAAACAAAATTGTTTCAGTTGTTTTTAATATGTTCTATTGATTTTTAATATGTTCTAATGTGTTCTAATATGTTCTAATATGTTCTATTGAACATATTGAAGTAATTTTTCTGTACTTCTACTGACGTGATCATTCAGGCCTCTTTTCTTCTTCCACTACCTGATGCACTTGTAACAGTCCTCTTCCACCAATTTTTCGTGGTAAATATAACCTGTTGTTGTTGTTAAATGGTTTTGTCATGTATGCCAGCATTCATGCCATTGTTGTGTTCATATACCATATGCCATTATTGTGTTACCATGCATGCCATTGTTGCATTTTATACATTGCCTAGACTGAGAGTGATATAAGCATGATTATATCGTACATATTGCCATAATGCCTAAATTCCATACTGTACCTTATGCATTTGATATAATTCATCTGAAGGTGTTTAGATTGCTAATACTAATTTCTAGAGGAGCAAATGGCCTCTCTTTTGTCTCTAAGAAATATGTGCTTTCACTTTTGAGCGGCCTTGGGCCAAAGCTGCAGCTGTGTGCTGAAATGTATCTTTTCACGGAAGAGAATGATTTCACTCTGTACTTTGTCTAGACTAAACTGCTTGGTTGCCCTGTAACTTTTTAGGTTTTCGCGCCTGAATGCAAAGGGACGGGAGAACGTCCCTCTATATCTGTAGTCCTATAGTTTAACTAATTACTTCTGCCAACTTCTCCCTATGAATGAATACCTGAACCGAATAGATCTCTAAATAAAGTTTCTTCAACCAATGCACCGACTTGCTTGCTGTGAGGGACTTGGGGATCTTACTGCCAAAGACTGACACCCTAGGACTGACAGGTTTCAGAGGGGAGAAAACCAGAAAAAAGTCCCTGAAAGATTTAGGATTATATCTATATGGATAATTATTGACATTACAGCCTGCTGCATGCAAGAGTCTAGAAAGTTTCTTGTCTTTCTGTTTCTTTGAGGAAGGTGAGGTTGAGATCCATACTCTTGGACTTCAGCCTCCCTCAGACCTTTTAATTGTGTTATAATTGTGTTACTTCTTGTTTCTTACCCCGTCCAAGGCTATTCTATTCTAGGTCTCTAGACTCCCTTTTTAAGATGTTCATTTGAGAGGTTAGGCCAACTCCATTTCAGGTATGTAGAAGCACCATCTGTGATTAAGACCCGCAACTGTTCCCTAGTATTCCTGGCCATATCTGAGACACTGTTGCCTTGCTGCCATCTTTAGACTGTTCCATATTGATAACTGGGTTTCTTCCAGGCCTTCTAAGAACAAGACACCCCAAGACACACAAACGCAGCCCCCTTTTCGGTTTCGCGAAGGAACTTGCTGCATAACTCGAAATCCAGCCCTCCCCTAGGGTTGCCAATTCCAGCATGGGAAATTCCTGGAGATTTAAGGGCAATGTCTGGGGATGGAGCTCAGTGGGGACACGATACCACAGAGTCTGTCCCTATCGTTGCATTTGGAAGATCAGTTGTGATTCCAGGAGTACCCTGCCCTCTGACACACGCGTCCTCCCTGCCCTTACCTGAGCTGGCGTCATGATATCTCTTTTCACTTCACTGCATAGAGGAGAGGGTGGAGAAGGCATGGGGGTGGCTTTTGGGGTTGCCTGGGAGGGTGAGAAAAACAGAGGATGGAAAACACATGAGGCTATGCACACAGTTTCTGTGGCAGTGTCTTGAATGAACCTCTCTCTGGTTTTGCTTTAGGGTGCATTCAATGCACGGGATTTAATCAAGGGAGGCTCCAGTGTCTTTGCCCCGACATCTCCCCACCCCCAGCCCTTCTATATTGAGGAAGGCGCCCCACTCCTTATCTATCCATCTCCCTCCCCTCCTGGCCACGCTTCTTCAGAGCCTCGTGGTCAAATCCATTCCTGGGTACTGAGCAGACCCTGGCCCTGCTGGAAGCCCCTCACTCCCTCCTGCCCTCTGAGGGAGGCTGAGACCCTCCAGCCTGCCCCACCCCATTGAGGAGAGGCCACAAGGGGGGAGGCCCTGAGGGGATGGGATGGGGCATGGGCAAGGCTCCACCCTGGAATGGGCAACTACACAATGTACATCATGGGAAAACCCCTCCCCGCACATAGAAAACTAGCACTGCAAGGAGAAATTTTATGCCCACTGTCTCTGTTTGTATGAATTCAGTCAGAAACCGGATGGGGGCTCATCTCTCTTCCTCCAACCAGCACCTCAAACTGCCGGCCTGAAGAGATCCTGCAACTCTGGTTCATAATCTTGGCAAATCACTCTTCCCTCCAAATCTCCCACCCCTCCTGCTGCTCTGCAGCCTTGACCGGTCATCGTCCCCTTCCCCAGCCCAAAAGGGCAAGCAGGACCCTTTCCTATTTGTGCCTCCTGCAGGTCTTTACTTGCCTGCTGCACACTTTGGGGACTGCACAGAGTGGCCCTTTCTGAGGCTGCAGAGGGAACCCAGGGCAGGGGGAGGCGTAAATGGAAGGGAGGGGCTCTCCCCCCAAATTAATAGCCCTCTCTCCTTTGGCTCTGCCTTGGCTCTTGAATTGCACCCCCCCCATTTCTCCTCCCCCAAAGCCCCTATGAGCTCACCCAATTCCAGCCATGCAAGCAGCAGCCAAGGAAACAAAGAAGGGACTTCTACAAGGAGGGAGGGCAGGAAATGGCTCTTCCACATGCCCCCCAGGCGCCTCTCTAGGACTGCAGACAGCCTTTTTTAACCCTTGGAGGGGGAGAGGAGCTCCCATCTTTAAAGTGACCAAGGAGAGAGAAAAGAATGGATCTCTGAGGCAATGTCAAATGGTATCAAATAAATTGGGCATCCTACACAGAGGGGTAGGTGGTACTGTGCCTATTTGGATGGGACACTGGAAGATGATAACTTTTGTTTCGCCCTTCCCCAGTCTTGGTTTTTGGAGTCTCTAAGATGCCCTGAATGATCCCATTAATTAAGGCAGGGGGCTGCTTTCATTCTTTTACTTGTCTTTTCTCTGTTGGAATCCTTTTATTTTTATAGATCTACCTTGAGTCTCAGCGAGAAAAGTGGGTTATGAAATAAAAATTATTAACACTCAATATCACAATGCGAAGACCAACCCGAATGATCAAAGGTTAGAAAGCTTCCCTGCAAGAAAAAGATAGATGTTGTTTCTGTTAATATTCATGAAAGAGATACAATAGGGAATGGCAGGAGAAAATTTTTATACAAGCTTAAAGCCAAGCACAGAGATTAAATCCATCTGAACCAAAGCATAACTAATTTCTACGGCATGTTTAGCAGTGTGGAAACTCCCTAGTAGGTGCACATCTACATCAGCAGACAGTACCCAGTAGCAAAGCATTTCGTCCCCGTCCCTACACAGGAATCTCTCTTTGCTATTTCTTGTAACACAGTTCTGTAATCTGCGTAGAAATGAAATGAAATTCGGCCTGCAAGTCTTAGTTGGCTTATGGCGACCCCTGGTGGGGTTTTCATGTCAAGAGATGTTCAGAGGTGGTTGGCCATTGCCTGCCTCCGCAACCTCCAGTCTTCGTTGGAGGGCTCCCATTTAATTACTAACCAACACCAACCCTGCTTAGCTTCTGATCTATCCAGGTCAGGTTCTCCTGGCTAAGCCCTCTTGAATAGTTCCGTTTTGCATAGCTTGTGGGGAGCCAGAGAGTAGAAGCTTTCCTGACCACCTCAGGCAAGCCATTCCATAACTTGGGGGTTACCCCAGAAAAATCACATGCAGGTTTTCCATTTTTAGAAAAAAGACTGCTAGGAATTATGTTTGGACTTTATAAAAATTATGCGCACGATGGGGAACACGAGTGGAGTGAGCTTTCCTCCTCTTCCTGCGGTAATGGATCTGAGGGTGCCCCGTGAAGTAGGTTGATCACACAATATAGAATTATCCTGTGGAACTCATCCCCGCAGGACGCGTTAATAAAAACATCATAGACGTCCTGCTGGATCAGGCCAGGGATCCTTCTAGTCTAGCAACCTGTGTTAACACACTGGCAAATCAGCTGCCCTGCAGAGCCCAAGAACAGGCCCCAGAGATCAATGCTGCCTCCAAGCATTGGCCTTTAGAGGTAGCAAACCTCTGTCTATGGAGGTTCCCTTTACTCCCCAAGACTAGAAGCCGTTGATGGATGTCTCCTCTATAAATCCGTCTAATCCCCTTCTTAACCTGTTTCTGTGGCCACCACTGTCAGCAAATGCCACCTCTCAGAGCGGAACTACAAGTGACAAAAGGCACAGGTTGGACCCTTGTCAGCTTCCCTCAAGTTTTGGCGGGAAATGTAGGCGTCCTGGTCTCGCAGCTTCGCTCTCCGACTGCTGTCCAGTGGACTTTTCAACTGTCACTCGTCCAACATTCTGTCAAGCTGCCTAAATTTCCCCTCAAAACTTGAGGGGAGCTGACAAGTGTCCAACCTATGCCTTTTGTCACTTGTAGTTCTGCTCTCAGTCACTCATATAAAGTATTTCCTTTTGTCTGTTCTGAATGTGCTTCACTGGATGGCTTCAAGTTCTAATATTATGGGAGTGGGAGAAAAAGTTCTCTCTGTCCGTCCTGTGTGTGTTATGTGCCAACAAGTCGCCTCCAATCTATGGTGATCCTATGAAAGAAAGACCTCCAAAATGTCCTCTCATTAACAGACTTGCTCAGATCCTGTAACTGGAGGATGTGGCTTCTTTTATTGAGTCCAGCCATCTCATTTCGGGTCTTCCTCCTTTCCTACTGCCTTCCACTTTTCCTAGCATTATTGAATTTTCCGAAGAATCTTGTTTTCTCAGGATGTGACCAAAGTACGATAGCCTGAGTTTTGTCATTTTAGCTTCTAGCGAGAATTCAGGCTTGATTTGATCTAGTACCCACCCTCTCTACCCCTTGCATAATTTTATAGCTGTCTCTCTAAACAGAAAAGTCCCGGCCTCTTTAGCCCATCCTCATAGGACAAGTATTCTATCTCCTTAATCCTCTAGGTTGCCCGCTTTTGTACTTTTTCCAGCTCTGCTATGTCCTTTTCGGAGGTACGACAACCGGAACTGAAACACCGCACTCCTAACGAGGCCAAACTGTGACTCGCCATGTTCATGAAGGTCTAAACGGCAGGCATTTGTCATCAGGCTGACTGAACAAACTGTTCACGTTCAGAGGCAGTGTAGCTTTGGGGGACACAGATGCTTTAGGCTGATCCTGCACTGGGCAGGGGGTTGGACTAGATGGTCTGTATGGCCCCTTCCAACTCTATGATTCTATGAGATCTAGCAGGGGATATATCAGAGTCGAAGCAGAAAGCAGAACAACTGCACCGTTGGGAAATACTGATCAAAGGCAGCTCTTGTGTCCATGTCTGCAAAAGTACGATGAAAGAAAACGAGCTCACGAGTCACGACACAATGCTCTTTATTTGAAACAGCATAGTACAAGATGACCTCTTTTTTTAAAAAAAAAACCCACCTGTGATTTACACAGTGTGTCCCTTAATGTATTGCTGGATAATATTTTCCAGAAATGACAAAGCCTTGCAACACACAAGTAAACACTAAAACAGACACAAACATACATAGATCTGAAGAAGGGAGCTCTGACTCTTGAAAGTTTATGCCCTGGAAATCTTTTTGGTCTCCAGGGTGCCACTGGACTCAAATACTGCTGTTCTACTGCAGACAAACATGGCTACCCACCTAAAACTAAATATATTTTGTATATACAGGCACGCGCACACACAGGTTAAAATAAAATAATGGCTCACAAGAACATTTGAAGATAAAGCTCGATATGGCTAAATTGCAAGGGTAGACTACAGCCCATGACAGTAAAAGCTACTCAGCTGATATAAAGAATATGGGTCTTATTCACAATATCAGGCAGCCCCCACACCTCCTTGGTTGGCAGCTGGGGGGCAGCAACAACTCTTGCATACCCCACCCACCTCCAATATTGCCAGCTCGATATGGGGGATGATGACAACACAGCAATGACTCCTGTACTGAACTGCCTCCAGAGCCATCAGCTTGGCATGGGGGAGGGGGGGCACCCATGATTCCCATGCCTGCCTGTCTTCAGCTTTTACGACTTGGAATGGGGAGGGGAAGTGATGATTCCTGCTAAGCCAGATCACATTTTGGGAGACAGTAGTGGCTCCCCTCCAACCTAGGAGGTTAGAGGGCTGCAAAGGTCCCGACTGGGACCTAATTGCTCCTGGTGGGCCTACTCTGGGGTTGCTCTATGTCATCTGGTTACCACCGCATAAGCTTCTGCATTTATCCTGTCCCCTCACAGACACATGCTTGCTCATTCGCCTTTTCACCTGCCTGATTGTCTGGCCCAATTGTGCCAGTGCAGACATGAAATGTTATTTGTGGGAGGGATTTAAACCCACCCGTTTATCCTTCGAGTTTCAGATGTTTTTGCAAATCTGCAAACCTCTGGCAAGTTTGCAGAACTATCTGTTTTGTTCTCAAGTGCCCCCAATGTGTGCATGTAAGCATCCGCATGTGGGACAGCACCTGGGAATTAGATACTCTCCTAAAAGGAGCAGCCCCAGAAATAGACACAGCACAGTGACTAAGAGGTCACTGGCTTTCTAAGGATCTTTGCTCTTTTAGTGCAGACCAACACGGCTACCCACCTGAAACTGCCTTTTCCAGAGTTAGTTAAATATGCTTCCCTAAATGCTTAGACTGAAAGATATTTCTGGAATGAGCCAAAGGCCAAGGCACAGACTGAGGGAGAACCCATCTGACTTTTGCGGATGGCTAGAAGGAGGCGCCTTGCTGGGCCTCCCCAGGGCCACGCCTTCTTTTGGGCAGCCTGTGCCATCTGTGCGGTTGACTGTCTGCTCCTTCCAACTCTGTGCGTATTCCCCAAAAAACAAGTATCCCCAAAAATGCCTTAAGCCTCCAAGGCATGCTCAGCAAAAAGGAAACAAACATGCCAACTTGGCTAGCCACAATGCATTTCTGCTAGCACAAGCCTTAGTAACTAGCCAGTTCTTCTTCTAAATGCGGGGCTCAGAAGACACAGCCGAAAGAACTGGGTTTCTTCTGTACATCTAAAGTGGCATGCAGCCCTTTGGAAGGACAGAACTATAGAGTTTCTTTGCTGTGTAGATGTTTCTGGGTCAGATTGGTGAGGAAAATACCTCTGGCATTCTTCCTATATTTTCTTCTGGCGATGGATCTTTTGATATGACGACCTGCTGCCATCAGAGTAGACAATATTCTCCACTATGGGAATTCTTTGATTTCATTAATGTGTCAATTATGTCATCTCCCATAACCTGTAAGTCCTCCTGGCTAAAACCTTTTCCACATTTGGGACATTTCTATAGTTTTTTACTATAGTAAGTAAAGCCTGAGCTGTGGCTTCCCCCCCCCCCCCCGAAACTCTTAGCATTGAAATCAACCAAGTGTAGATCTCTTGATGGCCAGCAAGACCTGCCTCTGAGAGAAACTCTTTTCACACCATTTATACAGTTTCTCCCATGTACCCCTTGCTCAGAAATAAGGGGCTCATTCCAATAGAAGCTTTTTTCACAGTCCATGTATTCATATGTTTTCTTCCTATTGTGGATCATTTTGTTTAGTTGCCAAGCACTCCAACTAAAACTCTTTCCATGAATCTAATCACTGAAATGGGTTTTCCTCTGTATGGATTCTTTGATGGTGAGTAAGTTGATCTTTATTTCTGAAGCTTTTCCCACATTTTGAGCATGTATGTGGTTTTTCTCCTGTATGACTTCTTTTATGGTAAGTAAGACCTGAGCTGTCACTGAAGCTTTTCCCACATTCTAAACATTTATATGGTTTTTCACCTGTATGGATTCTTTGATGGCTAGTAAGGAAGTCCTTCAACCTGAAGCTCTTTCCGCACTCTAAGCACGTATAAGGTTTCTCCCCTAAGTGGATTCCAAGATGGGATGTGAGATTTGTGATGCGTCTGAAAGTTCTTCCACATTCTAAGCATTTATAAGGTTTCTCTCCAGTGTGGATTCTTTTATGGGTCGTAAGGTGGCCCTTATTTCTGAAGCTCTTTCCACATTCTGAGCACGTAAATGGTTTTTCTCCAGTGTGAATTCGTTGATGGTAAGTAAAGCCTGAAATGTTACTGAAGCTTTTCCCACATTCTGAGCATATATACGGTTTCTCTCCCGTGTGAATTCTTTGATGGTAAGCAAGGCCTGAACTGAGGCAGAAGCTTTTCCCACATTCTAGGCATATATATGGTTTCTCTCCTGTGTGAATTCTTTGATGGTAGGTAAGGCCTGAAATGTTAGTGAAGATCTTTCCGCATTCGGAGCATTCATATGGCTTCTCCCCTGTGTGGCTTCTCTGATGAGAAATAAGGTTTCTGCTGCGACTAAAGCTCTTCCCACACTTTGAGCATGTATAGGGTTTCTCTCCTGTGTGGATTACTTGATGGGAGGCAAGGCCTGAGCGGTCACTGAAACCTTTTCCACAGTCAGGGCATTTATGTGGTTTTTCCCCTGTGTGAACTCTTTGATGGCCAGCAAGGTATTCTTTCTTTCTGAAACTTTTCCCACACTCTGGGCATTTATATGGTTTCTCCCCTTTGTGGATTCCTTGATGGGAAGCGAGGTGGTCCTTTTTCCTGAAGCTTTTCCCACACTCTGAGCACTGATAGGGCTTCTCCCCTTTGTGGATTCCTTCATGAGAAATGAGGTGGTCCTTCTTTCTGAAGCTCTTTCCACACTCCGAACAGGTATATGGTTTTTCCCCAGAGTGAATTCTTAGATGGTAAGTAAGACGGTCTTTCTTTCTGAATATCTTCCCGCACTCTAAGCAGGTAAATGTTTTTTCTCCAGCTTTAATTATTTGATGGTATCCCAGGCTGTCTTCCTTCCTGATGCTCTTGGTGCACTCTGAGCTTCTTTGAAGATTTTCCTCTGTAGGCAAACCTTTGCTCAGACTGGAGCTCTTCCTACACAGTTTCTGCCCATTTTTCGTTCTGTGTTGTTGGCTAAGATTCGATGAGCCTGTTAAGACATCTGCACATTGAAGGGACTCGTTTCTCTTCTTTCCTTCATGGCTTTGTTCTTGAACTCCAGCCAACTTCACATCTTCAGAATAAATGGATTCCATTCTCCACTCCTGGTTAGCTTTGGAGCAATTTTCCTGCTCTTCTCCATTGCTCTGTCTCTCCTTCTCTGTAAGAATACAGACAGAAACCATATTAGTAGGAAATGGTCCTTCCGTTTAGGGGAAAAAACCAGTTAACTTCTAAAGCGAATAACAGAGTGGCAAAGACAGCATGGGAGGAGATGCTACCATGTGTTAATGAGACTGCTGGATACCCAGTGTGGAGTAATATACAAAGAATATTGGACTCAAGACACAGAGACCCAGATCTCATTGGAGGTAGAGCAACACCTTTGTCAGACCCGAGTTAAGTCCCTGGCATCTTCTGTTCAAAAGTCTCAAACAGCAGGTTTGGGGAAGACCTGTTTCTATCTAATCAGAGTAGATAATAAAGGAAAGATGATTACATTTGACCCACATTTTAGTTGGAAATTATCTATTTTTTCCTGTTCCAGATTAGGAACCCTTTCACAGTTTACAGAGTTCCCCCCTAAGCTATTCTTAGGTTTCTCCTATGACAAAGCAACTTGAAGGTCACATGGCTGAAATTTAGCCAGAATTAAAGTTTGCCAGGAGAACTCATAGCCTCTGGATCCTTTCAGAAAGGTTAAAAATATTTCTCGACACAAAAGTTATCAGCAGTTCTTCCAGCCAAGAGGCCAAGAGGTCACTTTTGAGTGACATCAAGCCTGGATTCTCCCTAAAATGACAGAACTGAGGCTATCATACTTGAGTTGCATCATGAGAAGACAAGATGTGACCCAATAATGCTAGGAAAAGTGGAAGGCAATAGGAGAAGAGGAAGACCTAAAACGAAATGGCTTGACTCAATAAAAGAAGCCACGTCCTCCAGTTTGCAAGATCTGAGCAAGTCTGTTAAAGATAGGACATTCTGGAGGTCTTTCATTCATAGGGCCACCATAGGTCAGAGGTGGCTTGACAGCACGTAACACACACACACACACACACACACACACACACACATATAGGTCAGGGGCCTCATGTGGACTCCCAGGAGCACTCTAGCTTCACACAACCCCTTCATTCCTTCCTGCCCCCTTCAGTCCAGGATCTGGCAAGGGCTTTATGGCTGCACTACTCTGGTCTGGGAGTTCAAAAAGGGAGAACCCAAAGTTCCTTCACCTTTCAAAGCAGAGAACCTCTACTTGACAGCTTGAAGCATAAGAACCCAGGCAAAGTAAAACCCACTTGTTTATTGACAAAGGTAGGTAACTTTGTTATGTTTGTGGTAGAGTAGGAACTTTTGTGAGCCACAGGTCACTTCTTCAGTGTATCTGAAGAAGTGAACTGTGGCTCCCAAAAGCTCATACCCTACCACATATTATTTATAGTTCATCTTTCTTACTGAGACTCAAGGCAGATTACAAGGTGTAAGTCAATGGGATCAACAGCTGGGACAGTCAATAAACAATACAATAGTCATAGATCCAGAGGAGTTAGCCGTGTTAGTCTGTAGTAGCAAAATCAAAAAGAGTCCAGTAGCACCTTTAAGACTAACCAATTTTATTATAGCATAAGCTTTCGAGAATCAAGTTCTCTTCGTCAGATGATCAGGCATCTGACCAATACAATAGTCAAATAAGCATAATTCCAAATACAGTGATGAAACACCACTGAAACAAAACATAAGTAATTTGACATGACACACTAAACAATGCAGAAAGTAGAAGCATATCTACATCACCAGACAGTGCCCAGTAGTACAGTCTACAGTTCCTGTCCCTTTACCAAAGGGTCTCTCTGAGCCCTTTCTTTCAGCAGAGCCCTCCTGAATAATTCAGTTCTGCATAATTTTCAGAAAGCTGAAAGAGCAGAAGCCTTCCTGACCTCTTCAGGCAGGCCATTCCCCAAGGTGGGGGCCACCACAGAGAATGCACTTGTATGGGCAGCAACCCATTTTGCTCAACTGCAGGGTGGCATCTGCAGAAGGCCCGAACCAAATGAATGAAGCTCCCCTGAGCTTCTGCAGATATGAGAGACCAAGGCCACGGGGGGCAAGATCAATGCATAAAACCTCCTAACATGGCAGCCTGACTTAAGTTTGCCAGCCTCCAGTTGGGAGATCTCCTGGAATTACAACTGCTCGCCAGGCAACAGAAACCAATTCCCCTGGAGAAAATGGCTGCTCTGAACTCTATGGCATCATATCCCACTGAGGCCCCTTCCCTCCCCAAACCCCGCCCTCTCCAGGTTCCACCCCCCCAAATCTCCAGGAATTTCCCATCCTGGACCTGGCAACCCTACCCTGGTCCCAATGACACCTGGCCCTTCCTGGGTCCAATCCACCTTCCCTGGATGAGAAGGTGGTAGCTGCTGGTAGCCGCTTTTCTGCTCCACAGCTCCAGAGAGAAGAATGCCTTCCCCCTTCAGGAGGGCCTTATATGACATCTGAGGCCCAGCCTCCTTGGTGACGACTGGTTTTCCTTTCCCCTCCATTTCCCCTTAGTCCTATCCTAAAAGCTTGGAAAGATGTTGGGAAATATAGGCCAGCAGGGGAATTGGCAGCCAGGCCTTCTGGAAAATTTAACTCTGGCTTCCTTAAGGCCTACAAGGCTAGGATCATGAAGGGGGGGGGGGGGGAAATGATGCCTAGCCAAAGGGACTTAGAGTGTAGTGGACTTTTATCCACGTCTCACTAAGACTTCCACTGTCTCAGACTAAAGATTTATCTTTACTCTTGGACAGCTTTCAGCACTTAGTTAAGACCTGCAAAATAGAACTTGCTTTTTAAAAACAGTGCTGTTTATATCAGTACAAAATTATTTATAGGGTTCTTCTTGCAAAACTTTTCCCTATCAAGATACACAGAGGCCTTCTAAAGTTTCTTTCTTTCTTTTTCATTGAAATACACTCTAGTCTTCTTAAAGAAACAAGATATCAAAACGTATATGATTACTAATATAAATCCTATAAAGGGCCAAGCTACAAGTGACGAATGACACTTGAACGGCAAGTGGATCGAGTGGAGAGCAAGTGGAGGGCAAGTGAACAGGGAGGAATACACTTGCTGTTCAAGTGTCATTCGTCACTTGTAGTTTGGCCCAAAGATGGAACACAGAAAAGCAATCTGAATTAGGTCTGCTAACATTTCCTAATTAACTCTTTAAGTTTAAAACAATCAAAGATTCCATGAAATACATTAAGATTGCGATAGCAATGGTAAAATTCTCACCTAGGTCCTCAGGAGATTTCTTCCAATCAAAACTCTGTCATACTAACTGAATTGGCATTTTTATAGGTTATCTTATGCAAAAATCGAAGATCTTTGTCATGTGACAGAATAGATAAACTATGATTGGTTTAATGCTTAATCAAATATTTATATTTTCTATTGCAATACATTCTAATTAGCCAGAAAGTGACGTTATATCCAACTTGCAAAATAAAACTGTAAATCTTTGAAAAATGACAGGAAGCGTTACACGAGAAGATCATCAGCACTTGTCCATTCTATGACTGGAGGACATGAATCTAGATACTGTCCACTACTTTTAATAAATGGTCAACTTATAAGTGAGAAAATAAATGAGAAAAAAAAAACTACAACAGAGTTCACGCAGAGTTCAGAAGTTCACTAGAACACATTATGTATTGCTTTAGTATAATGTGCTTTAATCTGTAGTACTATAACAAGAGCACCAGGTGGGGACTAGAGATCTCCTAGAATTACAACTGATCTCCAGAGATCAGTTCCCCCGGAGAAAATGGTTCCTTTGGAGGGTGGACTCTATGGGCTCTATACTCCACTGAGGTCCCTCCCCTCCCCAAACCCCGCCCACCCCAGGCTCCACCCCCCAAACCCCCGGAATTTCCCCACCCGAATATTATCCCTGCAGCACAAGCACCCTTACTAAAAGCAGCAGTAACTCGTGCAAGAAAAGAAAAGGCCTACCTAGAGAAACCACCATCCCATAATTCTCCGCCATGACTTCCCAGTGCAGAGCCCTTTGGGCCGGATCCAGCAGCGCCCACTCCTCCTCCGAGAAATCCACAGACACATCCTCGAAGGTCACCAGCCCCTGAAAAGAAGGAGGAACCATGTTCTCCACGCGTGTAATGTAACGGATCAAAAGAGGCAACGAAGCTGAGGTGGTGAGGAGTTCCCTTCCCACATCCAAAGCTGCATTCAGGGCACGCAAAGCCCCCCCGAGGGGGCAGATTTGTGAGAACCAAGTGGAAAGAGAGATTTTATTGCATTTGATTAAGCTGGGAAGCTGGGGTTTGACTGTCCTAATCATATGGCGTAAACTGCCTTGGGACACTGGAAATGGTAGGATATATTTCATAAATAGCCCCCGGGAGATATGCAGGGGCAGAAGCATCAGAGGTGTCAACCACCCGCCTCCAAAGGATCTCTTTCCTACCTGGACTGATAACACCGAAGCAACACCTGGAGCAGAATGACTCATCAGCACCCTTCTAGTACCTGTGATGGAAACAAAGCCGGTAGAAAGGTCATTTATCCTAGTAACTGCCTGGCCCAGTTCCACAGGTCAGTTCTTCTGTGTGGGGTGATGTGCCGTCAAGTTGCTTCCAGCTTAGGGCAACGCTATGAATTAGCATCATTGACAGACTTGCTCAGATCTTGCAAACTAGCTTCTTTGACTGAGTCCAGCCATCTCGTTTTGGGTCTTCCCGTTTTCCTACTGCCATCAGTTTTTCCTAGCATTAGAGAATCACGATGCGACCAAAGTACGATAGCCTCTGTTTAGTCATTTTAGCTTCTAGGGTGAATTCAGGCTTGATTTGATCGAGGACCCGCTCATTTGCTATCCCCCAGAGAGGCCTTGTTTCATATCCATCCATTTATCACACAAGATCATCTTTCAAAAGGTAAAGGAAAGCAAACGGGTGTCAACTGTCCTTGATCCCAACCAGCATGGTAGACTTGGGCAACAAGGTGTAAATGGTGACAACTTTTTTTGGGGGGGGGGGAAGTAGCCACATGACACGGGCATTATGGGATGACTGAGATGCCGAAACGGCAAACTTCTCACAGGCCCCTGATGGATGGATTCAGAGCCAGTAGGAGAAAGGAGAGGGCCACAGGCTCCTCCTCCTCACCGGCCATGCCAGGCCCAGGTTGGCAAAGAAACATTGGGTGCCACTGTGCCCATGCGAGCCTCGCTGGCTGAAGGCAGGGGCCGTTTTCTTCCCTGCGGGCCTCACTGTGTGGGTTGGCAGGGTTAAAGCAGGGGCCTCCTGGGATTTTCCCCACAAATTGGCCAATCCCTTCCTGACCGGAATTATTGCTCCTACGTAAAGCTAAAGGTTAGTGTTATAAAATGCATACCATTGAACTTTAGGAAAGGTATTATTTAAACATCTAAAAAAAAACACCAGCCAGGAGCCCAAGGTGAGATAATCTTTCAGGAAAAGGAGTCCAAAATGGGAGGCAAAACACAGAGCTGTAAGGGTCCCCAGTGGTCATCTAGTCTAATCCCCTGCACAATGGTAGAAATTCACAGCCTCCCACCCCCTGCTCCCCCAGTGACCCCTGCTGTATGCTCAGGGGAAGGCAAAAAAAACCTCCAGGATCCCTGGCCAAACCTGGTCTGGAGGAGAATTCCTTCCTGATCCCAAAATGGTGATTGCCATTACCCTGAGCATGTAAGAAAGGGCCACAGGGACCAAGCACGGGCCCATCCCTCCCTGCCCTCCCTCTCTCGATCTGTATATGTTCATATTGAGCCGTAGAATCATCACAGCTGCCAGGTGCCCATCTTGCCTCTTCTTAAATACCTCCAAGGAAGGAGAGCATTTAAGAAGCCATTGTAGCTGCATAAATATCAAAAGAGAATTAAGAATCAAAAATGACATATTTACGGTACTAAAGGAACTTGCCAAAGTTCTTTTGGAACCTCTGCTATCGTCTTGGATGACTTGCAAGGTGCCACAAGTGTGGATACGGCCAAACGTTAGATTATTCTCAATCAGAGCTGCTGTAACGTAGTGGCTAAGTTGCAAATCAGCACTCTGCTGGTTCGACTCCCACTCCTGCCATGACCTCTGCAGGTGGCCCTGGGTAAGCCACTCTGCTCAACCCCAGCTCACCAGCTGTATTGTGGGGGGTAATAATAATGACACTGACTTTGTTCCCTGCTCTGAGAGGGGCACTAATCTGTCTAGAAGAGTGGTATAAAAGCAGAGGTATTCTAAGAATTGCTGTAACATACTGGTTACGTGGTTGGGCTGTGAATCAGCACTCTGCTGCTTCGACTCCCGCTCCTGCCATGACCTCTGCAGGTGGCCCTGGGTAAGCCACTCCTCTCAGCCTCAGCTCACCAGCTGTATTGCGGAGATAGTAACTACACTGACTTTGTTCACTGTTCTGAATGGGGTACTAATATGTCTAGAAGAACAGTATATAAGCGCGGTTATTATTTTTATTCTTGTTGTATCTGGTTCCTAGCTTAGAGGATTGTGGGAATGCTGTGGTATTGATATACCATGATTTCAGCAAACTACCGGGCCACGTGTTCCATGATATTCTGTTGCCATTAAATGTGGACCAGATGACAGACCCAACAGGCAGGTGCACAGCTCCTGCCGAGCTGTACTCAAAGAGTGCTAATCATCAGCATAGCATTGATCAGAGAGGGGGTGGTGGTTAGGGGGCTACCAGAAGTTTGTACTTGGCCTCTTCAACATTTTTATTGAGGGACAGGATGAATAGATTGCAGGAATCCTTATCAAATTTGCAAGGGACTCAAACCTGGGACAGATAGCTTGGATCTTAGAAGACAAAAATAATATTCTAAACAATCTTGGTTATCTTGGAAAGAAGGGTGAAACTAACTGCATAAAATTTAGCAAAGACAAATGGAAAGTTATGCACCGAGACAAGAAGAACCAAATAGGATGGGGAACATAATGGTGACAAGGGGAAATATGAAAGAGCTTGTGAGATTCCCAGCTTTTGCAAGATGAACATGAGCCAGCAGTGTGATACAGCTGCAAGTAAGACGAATGTGATTTCAGGCTATGTTTGGGGAGGGGCCATGGCTCAATGGCAGAGCATTTTCTTGGCATGTGACAGGTCCCGGGTTCAATCTCCGCCATCTCCAGCTAAAAGGATCAGGTCATACGAACGATCTTTACCTCCGACCATGGACAGACGCTGCCCATCTGAGTAGACAAGACTGACGTTGATGGACCGAGGGCCTGATTCGGTATAAGGCAGCTTCATGAGTTACATAAGAACACAAGAGTGGCCTTGATGGGTCTGAGCAATGGTCCATCAGCTCCAGCATCCTATGTCACGCAGTGCCCAGTAAGATGCCACATGGAAGTCCATAAGCAGGGCTTACCTGCCGACTGATCCCCAGTTCCCAGTCCATAAGCAGGACTCACCTGCCTACTGGTTCCCCGTATTTGCCAATCAGAGGCACAACACCTCTGAATCCAGAGGCCCTCAATAGCCAGTGACAGACCTAACCTTCATAAATCTGTCCAACCGTCCTTTAAATCTCTCCAGAAGGACTGGAGAGTCCTCATCATCGTCATCATCACAATATTTGATTTATATACTGCCCTTCAGGATGACTTAACACTCACTCAGAGCGGTTTACAAAGTATGTCATTATTATCCCCACAACAATCACCCTGTGAGGTAGGTGGGGCTGAGCGAGCTCCAGAGAGCTGTGACTGGCCCAAGGTCACCCAGCTGGCTTCAAACGGAGGAGTGGGGAATCAAACCTGGTTCTCCAGATTAGAGTCCTCCCGTTCTTAATCACTACACCAAACTGGCTCTCAGCTGCATTAGTCTGCAGTAGCAGAACAACATTTGAGTCCAGGCCAACAAAATTTCCCAGGCCATAAGCATTCATGAGTCAAACCTCACCTCACCAGATTTAACTGACAAATAGTGCAATCCTAAACAGAGTTACGCCCGTCTAAGCCCATTGATTTCAATGGGCGCAGACCAGAGTAACTCTTCTTAAGATAGCACCGAAAGTGCGTTTTGACTCTCAAATGCTGCTACCCTGGAAATTTTTCTTGGGTCTTTAAAGCTACATTTGAAGAAAGATGTAGATAAATAAATGGGTTCAGAAGAAGGCAATAAGGAGAGAGGGGCGGGGTCTGTAAAACAAGCCCTACAAGGAACGGTTGAAGCAACTGGGTATACTTACAGCCCACAAACTTCAGGCTTCTTCAAGAGAAAGAGGCCTGTTTGACATACACCTCACGAATCCTTTCCTCTCTTAGATACGCACCTTAATGTGGTTTCTAGTCCAGTGGCACCTTAGAGACCAACAAGATTTTCAGAGTTATGAGCTTTGGAGCATATCTGAAGAAGGGAGCGCTGACTCTCGGAAACTTATACTCTGGAAATCTTGTTGGTCTCTAAGATGCCACTGGACTCAAATCTGGCTGTTCTACTGCAGAGCAGACCCACATAGCTGCCCATCTAAACTACCTTAATGTGGTGAGAGGGCCTGAGTGTAGTTTCTCAGTGAAGCTGAGACCAAAACCGTCAGGAGTTCAGACCTAGTCAAGAGGTTGTCAATTCATAGGATTGCATTAAGTCGGAAGCAACTTGACAGCACATAATACACACATTAAACTCACCCAGCGACACAGCACCTCCGTTCTCCTCTTCCATTATCCCGTTGAGCGTCGGCCTCTGCTTGACATCTGATGGAGCCTCCTCGGCGTCAGAGAAATGAACAGCCCCTTCTGATGGCCTCTGAAATGGCATACAGGAAAGGAACGGTACCATAAAAGCCCGAGGATGAAGATGGGATATTTTTAGGAGGATTACCTGAGAACACTGGGCAGGTTGGGAGGTGGAAGTTTTAGGACAGCCTTTCATATATTCTGCTCTCACCTGTTCCTCCCGCTTCACGTTCTCTGCCTGGCTCAGGAGGAAGCCTTCTACCAGGGCCACTGCCTGGGAACAAGTCTCCGGCCCACATGCCTTGACCCAGCTCTCCATCGCTGGGGGTTGGATGGTCAGGAACAGCTCCAAAATCACCAGACTGTTTCTTGGTGCATCTTTGGGGCTTTAGCCAAATATCTTGGAATCTGCTGCAGATTTTTCTGGGCCCCTCAACCTCTTGGTAGGGGGAAACCACCTGAAAGGCTGGCACTGTGTGCATCAGAACTGGCCGTGTCTTTGCTCAGAATCTCCTCCACAGATTTCCCCCCCAACGTCGACTCTTCAAACCGTAAAGGGCATCATGGTGTGTTTCTGCTTTGGTCCCCACCGAATCTGGATATTCAGTCTTGTATCTGTGCTCCTGCACAATCTCAACAAAGGCTAAAAGATCTCCTTGCTGCTCTTTGCTCTTCCTGTTTCTTTTTTCTGTATTTAGAACACTTATGGGCCAAAATGGGTGGAGCTACTAAGCCCTGTAAAGCCAAGAAGGTGATCTGTGAGCAGGATAGGACAATCTCCCGTCAAATGGGCAAGAGAGGATAAAACTAGATAGCATCCAAGGCGTCGCTCTGTAGGAAAAGAGTCGGAGAAATATTAGAGGCTTCTTTTATCTGAATCTGAAAGGTTCACATGGCCGAGAATCACTCACTTTGTATATGCTGATGGGGTCTGAACTGGCAGAAACTGACGAGGAAATTCATCTAGGCGTTGTAGTGGACAGCTCGCTTAATATGTCGACTCAACGTGCGACACCAATCGAAAAAGGCAAACTCCATGCTGGGAATTATTAAGAAAGGGATTGAAAATAAAATGGCCAAATTTATAACACCCCGTATTATTGATTTGTTTATTGAGAATTTTTAAATGCCAGCTCTCCAGGCTGAGGCAGCTTACAACATACAACCTAATAAAAACACAAGACATTAAAAGTTATTAATTAAACCAAATGGCTTAAAATAACAGTTTTCAGACTAAAAACACACACTAAAAATGGTGTTACAAGATAGGGGGGCTGAACTGTAAAGAGGTGGTTCCATAGAGGTGCTTCACTAAAGTGATAGGGACCATAGACTTCACTACTGTGTGCTACTATGTACTATCTATTGCTTTACGTATGATCCTGCTGGGTAGTTCTGTGTTGTATGTTAGAATGGCTTGTGCTGTGATTCAACATGTCATCAACTCTGTACTGATTTCTGCTTATACGTCTTGCAAATTCACTTTTATATACCTATGGCATTGTTTATTGAAATGGCCTTGATACTAACTGCACTATGTAATCCGCCTTGAGTCTGAGAAAGGCAGACTATAAATGGCATGAAATAGAGGGAGGGAGGGAGGGAG
Organism: Eublepharis macularius; assembly: GCF_028583425.1. NCBI lineage: Eukaryota > Metazoa > Chordata > Lepidosauria > Squamata > Eublepharidae > Eublepharis > Eublepharis macularius. The sequence goes on from NC_072793.1 coordinate 183,838,168, forward strand.
GAAGGAAGAGAGGGATGGATCTCCTGGGTGAACAGAAATGTTTGGCTGATGAAGGCAGAAAGGCAGGGTACAAATTTTGTAAATAAATACATAAATAAACATAAGCACCAGGCAACCATAAGCAAAGCGCCACTGCTGAAATAGTCCTATCTGTCACCTCTGAAGGCAGGGGCACAGAGAGCAGGGCTTGTGAGGCAGATATGAATGGGTGGGAGGGTGGGAGGGACCCTGGCCTCAAGCCTTTTAAGGCCTTCAAAGTAAGAATCGACATTTTGAATGGGTCCCGGAAACAGACAGCCAACCACTGGAGCTCTTTCAGTACTGAGGGGACACGATCCCTGAAGTCCTGTCTCGGACCACAGCTTGGCTGACGCATTTTAGACCAGCTGAACTTTCCAGACAAAGGCAGCCCCACAAAGAGAACACGGCAGTAGTCTGACCTGGATGTAATCCCAGCATGGCTCGTGGCGGCCAGTTCAAGGTTTCTGAGGATGGGCTGTAGCTGTGCACACCAGCTGAAGCTCACAAAGAAACTTTGGAAGAAACTTGAATCTCTAACTGTAAGTCAGGATCCCGCAAACCTTCTCCCCTTGCTATGAACCCGCTACTTCAGGGGAGTTTCGGGTGGGTTGGTCCGCAGTTAAACAGCAAGATTTGGGTCCAGTGGCACCTTAGAGACCAACAAGGTTTTCAGGGTATGAGCGTTTAAGAGTCAAAACACTCTTCTGCCGATAGCCATTTTGATGTCTGAAGGGAGTTTTCCAGTGCAATCCTAAACAAAGTTACCCTTGATCTAAGCCCATTGATTTTAATGGGCGTAGACTGGAGTAAACCTGTTTAGGATTGCACTGTTAAAAGCTTATACCCTGACAATCTTGAAGGTCTTTAAAGTGCCCCTGGATTCGAATTCTGCTGTTCAGGGCGAGTGCGACCCCTGCTAGACCAGGCTGATTCCTCAGTCCTCAAGCCACTTCGCCCTTGACCAACGCACCTCAGTCTTGTCTGGATTGAGGTTCAGTTTATTGGTCCTCACCCACCCCATCACCATCTTTACAGGAGTTCCACAGACCCAGCAGACTCCGCTGCTAAGCAAGTGGAGAGCCAAGTGTCATCTCGAAACCCCTGCATGACCCCTCCCAGCCCTTCTATGCGGATGTTAAATTGCATGGGGGGGGAGATGGATCCCAAGCAGCAGCCCCCCCTGTTTTGGACCCTGTTTGGAAAGACCCACCCAAGAGAGGCATCCAGGAAGGGAGGGGAAGGGAGCCCCTCCTGGACTGGTTGGGGATCTCTTTGTTGGCCAAACCCTCTGGCGTCTCCCCAAGCAATTTTTTCTCCCCACTTCGCTCAACTTCCATGTTTACCTCACGGACTTTGCAGCAGGGGAAAAGCGTGAACTTTCCCCAAAGAAAATGCAGAATCCATTTTGCAGCGGCGGAGGATAGATGGATGGATGAGGTCAGGGAGGAAGGAAATGCCTGCACCTCCACCCCCTTTCTCTCCTTGGAAGTCCAGCTCTGTGGATTTAACTCTTAGAAGACCGAGATGCAAAGCCTTTCTGGATCTGAGCAGGATCTAGAACGTATTTCTTTTTTTACTGAGTGCTTCAAATTGTTGCAGTTCTGCACCTAGCTGTATTGCATGATGAGTTTTTTTGAAAAGCGGGGTAAATGGGTACCAGGAAGAGTGGAAGCACCAGAAAGAGGAAAGCTCCCTTTGCAGTGCTTGCTGCTAAGGGAAGGGGGACAACACTCGCCCGTCTCCTGTCCCTGACAGTCCACCTTTCTGCTAACAGAGACGGAGGGTGCAAGGCTGAAAACTGGGGGGCGGAAAGGATTTTCTTCAGCACAGAGGCGGTGTGTGCATGCCATATATTATAGCTACCTGAGCAGGGAAGGTTGCCAACTTCCAAGTGGGACCTGGAGATTTCCTGGAATTTCAACTGATATCCAGGCTACACAAATGAGCTTAGAGTTGCCAACTTCAAGTTGGGAAATTCCTGGAGATCTAGGGGGTGAAACCTGGAGAAAGTGGGGCTTGGGAGGGACCTTGGCACGGCATAATTCCATAGAGTCCACCCCCCCCCCAAAGTAGCCATTTTATCCAGGTGAACTGATCTCTGTGGCCTGGAGACTAGTTGTAATTCCGGGAGATTTCCAGCCACTACCTGGAGGCTGGCAACCCTGAACGAGCTCCTTGAAGAAAATGGCTCCTTCAGAGGGTGGACTCTTTGGGATGAAATCCCTGCCGAGCTGCCTCCCCTCCCCAGATTCCATCTCCAGGAATTTCCTGACCTGGAGGTAGCAACCCTAGCGGGACGCTTTTCCTACAGAAGCCCTCAGAAGTTTCCAAAGACAGCCCTCCTATGGGGTCCTCAAGACCACATCCTGGTTCAAGGGCTGAGCAGCCCCCCCCCGCCCCCAATTAATTTTATTTGTTTACTTTTTATTTTTTTAAATTTAATTTTATTAGATTTCTAAACCGCCCTCCCCCTTAATTGGGTGCAGGGCGGTGTACAACATTTCTTTTTTTCTTTTTAAATTTTGTTTTTATTTTAGAACATTACATTACAAATACAAGGCTGCTATAAAATACAATATTGTGAATCAGCTTACATTAACACTAGTATAGTCTAGAGGATAAGAGATAGTGTAATGTGATTATAATATCTAACAGCAGATGAGTGTACAACATTTCTAATACAATTATAACCGCATAAAATATACATAATGTAACCCACAGACAAGTAAAAATTGAGTCAGAGTCAGAATAAAAGCATTAAAATAGTCCAAAATATTTCTGCCCTCCATAAGGGGACAGAACTTGCCTTTTACTGGATATGGCATTGCTGACCTCAACCATAAGCCTGGTGGAACATCTCTGTCTTATGTGCCCTGTGGAACTGTAGTAGGTCCCACAGGGCGTGGATGTCACCCGGCAGAGAGCTCCGCCAGGCAAATGCCACAGCGGAAAAAGCCCTGGGTCCAGTCAAGGACAGCCGGACATCTTTTGGGCCAGGGATGACCAGTGACATGTCGGTCTCAGACCACGAAGGGCCTTAAAAGTTAATACTGTAACCTTGAAACAGATCCGGTACTCCACCTGGAGCCAGTGTGGCTGGCGGAGCACCGGTTGAATTTGTGCTGTCAGTGGGGTACCCATAAGTGCCCATGCTGCTGCATTCTGGGCCAGCTGTAATCTCTGGGTCAGTCTCAAGGGCAGTGCTGCATAGAGTGACTTACATTAATCCAGTGTAGAGGCTGGATTAATGTGTGGCTAGGTCCAGGCAAGAGAGAAAGGGGGCAGTTTCCTGACCTGGCACAGTTGGAGGAATGCCAGTCTGGCAACATTCATGATTTGGGCCTCCATAGACATCCAGACTCACGCCCAAGCTCTTCATGGTTGATGCCAGTGTTAAAGGCACGCTATCAAGAGCTGGGAGTTGGCACCCCGCTCTTGGATTGCCCTTTCCCAGGCACAGGACCTCTTTGATGGATTCAGTCTCAGCCAACTCTGTTTCAACCACCCCTCCATGGCCTTTATAGCCGGCCTTTTATCACTGAGACTCAAGGTGGATTACACAGTGTGACTTCAAAAAGAGTCCAGTAGCACCTTTAAGACTAACCAACTTTATTGTAGCATAAGCTTTCGAGAATCACAGTTCGTCAGATGCATGCATCTGTGATTCTCGAAAGCTTATGCTACAATAAAGTTGGTTAGCCTTAAAGGTGCTACTGGACTCTTTGATTTTGCTACTACAGACTAAGCCAAACAAGGGGAGAAAACCGGATAGTGAGGAGTACAAGCAACAAGTCCGGAAATATGCAATTAATGCTGACTTTTATATAAATGTTGCAATAGTGCAAACGTGCAAAGTGCAAAGTGCAAATAAATAACATGCAATGAATACAATAAATATAGTTAATACAATTCAGTTGTCCAAGTCATAATATAAATGTCCGAAACAGACCCACAATGGGGATATACTAAAGAGGAAGTCACAAGGCAGTCTTATGGTGGTGGCTCAAGTCCAATGAGATGTAAAATCCACAGGTGCTACTGGACTCTTTGATTTTGCTACTACAGACTAACACGGCTAACTCCTCTGGATCTATGACAGTATGCGTTAGTACAGTCAATTTCAAGGAAATTTCAATAAGCAATGTAATGGGTCTATAAATGCCAATTTGCAAACATTTAAAACCAGCAGAACTCCAATACAGAGTGGAAGAAATGCTGAAACGGAGCACAGTCAGTTCTAAGCCGGACATATGAAACAACATAGAAATACCCACTAGGATCATACCCAGAGTAACAGATGGCACACAGTAGGTACAGCATCCCTCTGAGACCACTTCCTTACAATACAGCCCTTCTTTCTGAGTAAAAAGCATTTGAAGCAGACATTACAATTATAGGGTGGGGCAAAAAAATCACTATCAACGAAATCCTAAGCAGCATTACTCCAATCTAAGCCCATTACTTAGGATATCACTGTATAACACTCAACCTTCTATTTTATTAATTGAGCCCCAGGAAGTGGCTGTCTGTGTCCTGGGTAGCTGCATGGGTGGCGAGGTCAGCGGGCTAAAGGAGAAGGGACTAAATCCAGACAAGGTAATCCCTGCATATAAAAAATAAACAATAAAATCACTAAATTGTTACTGTAAGGGGAGAGAAAAAAACTTTAAAATTCACAGGAGAAAAGAAATACTGTGGTGCATAAAATTCCAGTCTAGTACCAGGTAATCCCATGAAGAGAGAGCGGCTACAGTCGAGGTGCAATCACAAAGAAGGCCCCGTCCCTTGCACTGGATCACAATAGGTGTAATAGATTCACCCCAGCTAGCCCTTGTTAACACTGGAGCCTTGTGTGCCTGTTTCAGTTTATAAGGACTTCTGAAAAGTACCTCCACATAGAATGTTAACATTAACCCAGTCTGGAAGTTACCAACATATGCTTAACAATGGCCAGCTCAGATTTCTCCAGAAATTGATACAGCCTAACCTGGTAAAAGGCACCCTTGGCTAGAGCAACTTTGTATGAGCCCCCACAGGGGGAAAAAGCCCATACAATGTAGGTTATTTACCTATTCTAGTATTATCTAGGTTCCCCTCCCCTCCACTATATCCACATAGTCTGGAATAAATAACAGCCTCTTCCAATGGGCCGCTGACACAAGGAAGGGGCTTAACAAACCCACAGAGTCCTAAGTATCTAATGAAAAAGAGAAAGAGGGTATGCATCACCCACAAAATGAGTAACCTGAACTCAAATTTCACCCAGTGGTTTCATGCACATGTTAAACTGCATAGGAGACTAGATGAAATCCAAAAAGCCAAGGGGAAGACCAGCCACTTTATAGAAACACGTTCTGTTTGCTGCCCTCCAAGAAGGAATGGAAGCAATGCAATATTGCACTACCCAGTTGTACCCCGGTTTAGGCAGTTACTAGAGCCAATGGCAGTGCATGCTGCTAAAACGTTCTGAGATCTCAAGGGCCATCATGCTGTTTGCTAGGCAACCACAACAGTATTGCTGATGAGCCTTCCAAGCTTTGGTTTCTGTCAAAGCGGGGGAGGGAGTGAAAAAAGGTAAAAGATGGGAGGGAAGGAAGCTGGGAAAGGGGAGAGAAGAAGAAACAGGTGAAAGAGAAGGCTGTTAGAAGCTTGGGAAGGAAGAACTGAGATGCTGCCGAAGGGAAGGAGGGGGACTCCAGTACAGGTAAAGGTGGGTGAGTGTAAGGGAAAGAAGCAAAAAGCTGCACCAACCTGTCTAGTTCAAGCAAGCCCTGGTCAGAAGTCTCAAATTTGTTATGCTTAAGGCTGACCTCTTGTCCCAGGAGGGACGCCATAAATCGGCTGCGATGGCGCAAGCCCAGGACCATCCACCAATGCAGCTACCGTGGGCAGATGGGGGATTCGATCGCCCAAGTCCCCACATCCCAGTTTGACTCTCTAACCTCTGCGCCACCGCGACATTTCAATGCAACCAAGTGCCTGAAGAGGGCGGTGTAGAGGTGTACCAACAAGGACGCAGAAGGGAGCCGGAAGTGACACAGCCTGGCAGTGAGGAGAGCGCCAAACGCGGCTCGGCTTCACTTCCGCCCAAACTTGGGTAGTCAGGAGACAGCCTTCGCTCCCTTGCCAACCGGCAACCCAGCCACGCCTCCTCCGCGAAGCCCGCCCCCGGCTCAGTCCCTTCCAATCACGCCGAAAGGGATGTGGCGGACCGCGGTCTGATTGGCTGCTTCACTAAGGGCGATTGACGGCACCGACCGTTGGTGGGGCGGAGGTGAGAGGAGGCGCAAGATGGCGGCGGGGCAGCCTGAGGCGAGTGGTGGGCGCCTCTTCTCTCCCTTCTGCTCGGGCTGCCGTCCAGGGGAGGCTCGGGGGGCTTCTGGCCCCGTTTTCGGGCTGTTTGTGCTGGGTCCAGCCAGCCCTGCCTCTAGTGGCATTTCGGGTTGCCAGCTCCAAGCTGGGGATTCCTGGAGATTGGGGTGGGGGAGGAGCTGGGAGAGGGCGGGGTTTGGAAAGGGGCGGGACCTCAGCGGAGTATCCCATTCTCTACAGCTGCCATTATCATCAGGGGAACTGATCCCTATGGCCTGGAGATCAGTTGTAATTCCGGGAGATCTCCCGCCACTACCTGGAGGTTAACCAATAAACGAACAACAGCACTTGCGAGAAGAATTTCTCAGTCACTTCTTGTAAATTCATAATAAACAGCTCATCAATTTGAAGTGCTCAGTGCAAAGTATATAAATATGCCATTTATATTGGGCCTTCTTGTTCATCTTTGGAATCAGCCTACAAAAAAGTAAGTTAGAAAATTGGTCAAAATCAAGTGCAAATACGTTCATTCATCCACCTTCATTTGTTGGCGACGAGGAAGGGCCGGGTTTCCTCCTTCAAACCTTCTGTTGGCAATAAGACTACACGAGATACATATCAATTGTTTATTCTCAGCACAGCTGCCCACAAGGGAGTCTCCCGCCTTCAAAGAAAAAACGAAGGTGTTTTTGAGGACTTTACCGCTCCATTGTGGGACTCTTTTAAAGAGATACAGTCGTCAATTTTCTCCATTGTTAATTACTTTCTTGTTACTGATGCATAAGAATTTATATACATTGATTATTGTATTGTTGAAGGCTTTCATGGCCGGAGAACGATGGTTGTAGTGGATTTTCCGTGCTGTTTGGCCGTGGTCTTGGCATTGTAGTTCCTGATGTTTCGCCAGCAGCTGTGACTGGCATCTTCAGAGGTGTAGCACCAAAAGACAGAGATCTCTCAGTGTCCTGACACTGTAGCACCAAAAGGCAGAGATCTCTCAGTGTCCTGACACTGTGTAGCACCAAAAGGCAGAGATCTCTCAGTGTCCTGACAGTGTCCTCTCAGGACACTGAGAGATCTCTGTCTTTTGGTGCTACACCTCTGAAGATGCCAGCCACAGCTGCTGGTGAAACATCAGGAACTACAATGCCAAGACCACAGCTATACAGCCCGGAAAATCCACAACAACCATTGATTGTTGTAAATTGCATATTTATATACTTCGCACTGAGCACTTTAAATTGATGAGATGTTTATTATGAATTTACAATAAGTGACTGAGAAATCCTTTTCGCAAGTGCTGTTGTTCGTTTGTTGGTTTTCAGTTTGCATCTTGGAAATGCCTCTGTTATTGATCCAACTACCTGGAGGCTGGCAATGCTAAGTGGCAATAGTGTGTATGTGTGTGGGGGGGGGCGTAATCTGGGGACAGACCAGGGAGGTGCCTAATTCCCCCCCTTCACAGAGAGATCTCTCCCCCCAGCCTGTGCTGGAGCCCCCTCCCATGTTTCCTCACAGAGGGGATCTCTTCCACCCTCCTTCACTGTGTTGCCCACATTTCTCTGGCTTCTCGAGAGTAAGCCTTTGCTTCCATTGCAGATAGCAAAGGGCTGTTGTGAGGCCAGTCTGGGCCAGAATTTCCTATATTCTTGAATCAACGACTCCCCCTGTCCTCCTGAAGCCCTGAATACAGAGGCTGAGTTCGAAGCTTGTAAGTATTGTTTTTGGATGTCTTAATGCTTGCCACAGAAAGCCATCGCTTCCATTGCAAAATATACATGCGGAGGAGGTCTCAGGGTTTGCAAAGGGTGTCTTCAGCAGTCAAAAATCCTGCAGATAAAATGGGCCAGATACCAAAGGTATGGGCAGGTGCAATGCACGAGCCAAGGAGAGGGGGGTTATTAATTTGGGGGGAGAGCCCCTCCCTTCAGTTTACACCTCCCCCTTCTCCAGCCTCAGAAAGAGCCACTCTGCAGTCCCCAAAGGAGAGCAGGGGAATAAAGACCTGCAGGAGGCACAAATAGGAAAGGGACTTGCCTGCCCTTTTGGACTGGGGAAAGGGGCGATAGATCAAGGCAGCAGGTGGGGTGGGAGATCTGGGAGGGAGGGATTTGCCAAGATTATAAACCAGAGTCGAAGGATCTTTTCAGGGCCAGCAGTTTGAGGTGCTGGTGGGAAGAAAAGAGACAAGGCATGCTTTGAAGATGTCAGTCTTTGACCTAAATCATACAAGCGGAGATAGTGTGTTCTCAAAGGTTGGGGCCCTCAGAGGAGAGGATGGACTGGTGAGGCTTCCAGCAGGGTCAGGGATTCCTCAGTGCCCAGGAATGGATTTGGCAAGCTTGGAAGGAAACATGGCTAGGAGAGGGATTAATATCTGATCTGATATTAAATATATGTATTTTACAGTCATAACATTTTACAGGATATTTTAGTTTGCTATCAACTTGGATTTTAACATTTCAGTCTGTTTTTTTCTTTCTTGTTAAACGTATCTCGCTTGAGTCTTGTTTTCCTTAACGGGTGATAACGAACTGAGCATTTTTCTTTTCCGTGATGTTCTATCTCTGATTGAAAAAGTCTCAATGCCAAGACCTTGGAGTAATGTCCTTCCAGCTTCCTGATCTAAAACTTGGTCGATTGTATCTTGTATTTTGACTTGAAGATGTGTATAATTGGTCCATTTATATTTTATTTGGGCTTTTCTCAATGCTTCTGTTGTAGATCTGAGTTCTTTTCTTTAATATTCTAGATGGCAAGTCTGTAAGTATTTGAATATTTGTCCCTTTGTAAGGGATTGATCCTTTATTTCTTGCTATTTCTAGTATTTTGCTCCTTGTCTTCCAGTCTGGGATTGTGGCTAATATATCTCTTGGTTTATTATACTTTGGATTATTTTGTAACCCCAGGCGAAAAGCCTTGGTGATTATAGGAGTTGCTCCCTTTTCAAGTTGTAAATGCTGTGACAGCCATGATTCTAAAAAGGAGGGTTGATCTGCTTTATCGGATATCTTCTCATCAAAATTTCTGAATTTAAGGTTAGATTGTTTTGTCTGGATTTCCAGTTGTAATAGTCTTTCTTATAGCTGTTTATTTTCTTGTTGTAAAACGGCTATTTCAGATCGCAGCGAATTGCTTAATATAAGGGCACAATTAGTCTTTTGTGCTACTTTGTCTATAGCCGATTTTATTTCAGCACGTTGTTCCTCAAAGGGTTGAAGAATAGTTTGAGTCTTTATTCATAATTTTTTGCTCCAATTGAGCAAGCATTCTGGCTAGTATCGGGTCTGCTGAGCTAGGTAAGTTGGGTAGTTTATTCTTACCCTTGCTGTTTTCAGCAGCCATTTTGGATGTTGCACTTTTCTTCTCCATTGTTTGCTGCAAGGCTGGGAAGAATTCCTGAAGATTTTTTTGAAGTGTTTGCCTTTGTTTTTTCCTTCTCAAGGTTTTGTTTGCTCATATTTCTTTCTTTATTCACTTGTAAGTTCTGTTATGACGTTTTATTTTGAGGCTTTAGGGTGGGGAAGGATGGAGCTAATTTTCCATGCTTCCTTCTCCAGATCATTTGCTTTTAAACATGAGTGCAAAAGGACTCTATATCTGAGGAGATCAGGCTAACTTGGGCTGTTTAGGTCTGGGCAGGCCTGCCTTACCTGTGCTGTAGAGGGAGGTCTGCCAAAGCTGCTTGAGTCCCCCAGCCACAGTGCAGAAGTCATGTTTGTGATGGACGAGGACAGATAGGGCAGGATGTTTGATGACGTGTGACCAGCTGTTGGGTGACGCTAAGGCTGAAAAGCCTCTAACTTGTAAGTTAGCCTTGATTTTGGAGGCGGGCAGGATAACAGGTCATGTCTTTTTTCTGTTAACCCCTCTATCATAATCATGACCGGGAATTTAAATATTCAGTACTGCAGGTGATGAAATCTGGAGATAATACTTTAAAATTACTACAGCAGACGGAAGCCCAATGGATTTTTAGGATGAACACTCTTGCTCCAAAACGTCTTAATAATGAAATTGATTTTTCAGTGTTTTTATAAATGTATTTTGGTATTGTAATATTGTATTAATTTTGAATCAAATTTTATTTTTGTATCAAATCGTATTTTTGGATTTTATTTAATATTCTATTTATAGTGACATCTATTCTTTTACAAAGAAAATGATTTAATGAGGTTTATTTAACTGTTGATGATTGTATAATTAAAGATCCCTTAAAGGCTCGAGATAAGGTTCAATGAGAAAATTGTTATGTACTAGTTACTGATAGGGTTTTAATACGTCAGGTGAGATGGATTCCTACCAATGCATTACTTTAAAATGAAGACAAGAGACATAAGTTTTTAAAAATATTTATTATATTTATAGTATTTTATTATAATGAATGGTGGATAGTATTATGACAATTGCACTTTATACATATTGGCTGTGAAGAAGAGTTATGAAACAGGCTGAATTTCAAGCCAGCAAGCTCGTAGCCGATGGTGTTAATTATCATTCGTGTTGATTGGTGCTGCTCTACTGCTGAGACGCCTGAATTCACCGCAGCAGTTTGCCTTTCGCCACCTAAAGAGGAAATTTTCACTGCAGGACTGTTAAAAATTTTTTCCTTACATTGGTATAAATATTTATATAACTGTTTGTGAATTAGTGGGTAGCACTTTAGCTCTCTTTACACTTGAGCTCTAGCACTTTAAAAAATATAAACATAAAATTGATTAAGATGTGTAATTGAATATGGATTCGGTTTCGTTTTCTCAGCCATGTCGGACGCTCCTCTCCGCGGGTCCGGGAGGAAGCGCCCGAGCACCCTGACCGGGCGGCTGATCTGCAAGGATTAGCCCCCAGGACTCCCAGTTAGGGAGGCAGGGTCCGGGACGCTGCGGGAAGAACCCCCCGAAATCTATGCGGGGGGGGAATTGCCCGTTTGTCCCTATGGAGGCCGGCAGACGTGCGCGGCGCCTTGAGTGCCGCCGGGCAACGAGAAACAGCAAATAAAAGAAACAGGCGGAAGCCTGTAAACAAGCGAATCCCTTCTGTTTTACAAGCGTTTGTGAAGGAGTGGTGGATCTGAAGAAGACTCGCTCTTCCCCTTCGGTGAGTTCCAGAATTCGGCTGGCGCCCCCCCCCCCCCTAAAATGGCTGCAAAGAAGCAAAGTCCCGCTCTGGGTAAGTCAATCTCGGCTACCTTACAGAAGGGAGACTCGCTCGAAGAATTGGTGCGCAGGGTGGTGGTGGAAGCTATAAAACCCTTTGTTGACAAGCTGAACGAAACTGATCAAAGGGTGGGCTTAATTGAAAGCGAAGTGAAAACCATTAAGGAAGCAGCGGGGGGGGGCAGAGAAGTCTGCTCTGGAAAGTGCGTCACTTGTGAAGGCTACGAAAAAAGAGCTGAAGTTGGTGGAGAACCAGCTGATCGGGCTACAAGTGGAACGAACGCAGACAATTTTGCGCCTCCAAAATGTGAAAGAGGAGGAAAATGAGGATCTGTGGGGTTTGGTCTCGGAACTACTGGCGACACCCGCGAGGACAACTAAAGAAGAGGTCAAAAGCGCCATTTTGGAGGTCCGTCGGGCTTCTTCAAAATATGCAATAAAGCGACAGCTGCCTCGCGAGATCATCATTGACTTTTCATTTAAAAAGATTCGGGACACTATCCTATATAACTCATACAATGCGGATTTGGACTTTATGGGCAATAAAGTCAAGATTCTGAAGGACGTTCCATTTCTAGTCCGGAAAAGACGTTTTAAGTACAAAAAGTTCGCAGCTCTTCTGAGGGACCGTGGAATAAAGTATAAATGGTTACTTCCGGAAGGAATATGGTTTGGACATAAAGATCAAGCCTATAAGATATTATCAGAAGATCAGCTAAGGGATTTTGAAGAGAAAAACCCGGAATTCCAGTGCACCAAGCAGGAAGAAAGGGAGAAGTCTGAGGGGGGGGGGGGGAGACGAGCACCGCAGTGGCGGCTGCTCAGAGAGAATTGCGTCCGGGACCCAGAAGGGGGAGGAAAGTTTAATTAGAATTTGGAATGTGTATTCTGTATGATTAACCACTCCATCATTATCTTATTGAGCTATTTTTTTTATTATGGCAGTACGAAGGGAAAACATTGAAGTGTAGTGTTGATTGTAGGTTATCCTCCCTTTTTTTTCCTATTCTCCCCGCCCCTTTCCCTTTTCTCCATCTTTTCCCTTCCCTTGTGATAGTCTTGTGTAGTGTTTTGTATATTGAAAAATAAAAAATTATTAAAAAAAAAAAAGATGTGTAATTGAATATTTTTGGTCTCCCTGGGGATTATCCCCTCATAGTTGGTCGAGAAAATCCATCAACCAGTCCAAACTTAGTGTCTTCTGGCTGCATTCTGAGTCAGTCCCTCTGACTTGCAGTTCATGTCAAAGAAGGATCTCTGCGCCAATCACTGTCCCAGTGAAGTGCTGTTTTCCATTTAACTGTCCCAAAGAAGGGACTGGTCAGTACCATCTAGCATTCGCAACATAGACTTGATAGTGTCCAGACATCAGTCATTTGAACTCTTTCATTCTCAATGTCAGTTGGTTTACTTCTACATAGGTGTGTTGATGCCAGTTTTCTCTTTCCGCAGATGGCGTGCGGAAGGTGACAATTGAATATCCAGTGATGGAGAGAGAACATATGTATTCAAATGTGGAAGAGAACATTGAATACTGTGATTCATTGAGAGTGGTGGAGGGAACAAACCCCCTTAATGAGAGGGGAAATTGTGATGTTTTCCAAGGTGACAATTCTCAAGAAATCCCATCCCTTGAGAAAATACCCAAAGGAGACAATAGAGAAGAGTGCCCTGGAAGTGCAGAAGGATTTTCTGAAACAACAGATACGACTATGCATTGGAACACCCATAATACAAGGGGAACATTTAAATGCCTGGAGTGTGGAAAAACCTTTGGATGGAAAGAAACTTTAGCTTCCCATCACAGAATTCACACAAGGGAGAAACATTATAAATGCCTGCAGTGTAGAAGAAGTTTCAGTGTAAATGGACACCTTTCTTCCCATCAAAAAATTCATACGGGGGAGAAACCTTATAAATGCTTGGAGTGTGGGAAAAGCTTCAGTCAGAGTGGAAGCTTTACTTGCCATCGAAGAATTCACACGGGAGAGAACCCTTATAAATGTGTGGAATGTGGGAAAGCCTTTGGACGGAAAGATTCTCTAATTTCCCATCATAGAATTCACACGGGGGAGAAACCTTATAAATGCCTGGAGTGTGGAAAAAGCTTCAGTAAGAGCGGACACCTTACTGTCCACCGAAGAGTTCACACAGGGGAGAAACCATACACATGCCTAGAGTGTGGAAGAAGCTTCAAACACAGTTCAACCCTTACTTCCCATCAATCACATCATCCAGGGATGAAAAAATACAAATGTCTGGAGTCTGGGAAAAGCTTTAGTCAGCATCAAAGTCTTACTACCCACCAAAGAATTCACACAGTGGACAAACTATATAAATGCCATATAAATATTAGGGGATGTCATTTTGGGAGCTGAAAATTAATTTTCGCAAATGTCTTAGGGGGTTTAAAAATATATTTTTAGATGTCAAGAATTCAAATCTGCAATTATTATTTTGATTGGGAAACATTTAGCTTGGTAAATCTACTTTTGATTAAAAAGCACGTATTCTGCTCTCGGAAAACAACATATAATAATTTTAGCTTCTGAAGAAGTCAGGTAATGCTATGCAAATTTTATTTTCTCTGCATAAAACCTATCCTCATATGCATAAAAGTTATCCTTGTAATCATAAAACAAGATGAGAAAGTAATGACATCATTTAAAAAAAAATCAGACATCCAGTTTCATCAAGTCTTGCTTTGATTGGTTGTTGGACATCAGCTGCCAGCTTGCTTCTTCACATCTGATATAGCCCTCATTTTTCTCATGTGTATTCACCCTTCCTGCTGCCTCTGTGACTTGTTTCACACACCTCTCTATTGACTGACAATGACGGGGCCGCTGTGGAGCTTGCATGGGCTCATTGATTAACTTCTTTACTTCCGCTGTCATCAGTTTGCATGTCAAAGGAGGTTCATATACCCCATCAGACCAGTCTATCATCTCCAACAGGGAAGAAGCACTGGGACTGATGGGAGGTATCTTCCTGGGATGATACAGAAAGATCTCCCAATGTGTCGTCATCACCCCTCAAGTCAACAATCTTTTGCACACCAGCTAACTGGACCAGTTTCAAGAAGGGCCAGATCTGATTTAAGTTCTCCTGTGCTTATAGCCTGTGTAATTCTATACCCATACACTTGATCAGTTGAGAGATCCTTTACGACACTATCACTCAGTGAAATAAGAAGCTCTCCAATTAGAGTTTGGTGAATGAAGGATTGATTTCAAGTTCTGTAGCAGTGTCTAGCATCTTATCAACCACGTCCCCAGGTTTTAAGTCCACTGGGGGGAGCACTTTCTGTCTGCCTGTTTTTTGTAGTCCGCTTTGCCTTTTTCCAGAATTTGCTTAATCAAATCCCATTGTTCATCTTTGTTCTTCTGTGCCTCCACACATGGGACTGCGCAGGCGCAGGCCAGCTGCCGGAAGATTTTTCATCACTTTCCTCAGCTCCGAAGGGGCCGTTGAGCGCGCACCTCAGCGACCGTTTCCCGCCCAAACGGTCACGTATCTAATGGCGACCAAAGGCCCCTTCCCTCAGTTCTCTTCTTGCCGCTGCTAGAAGGGAACGTCTGCTTCGCAGCTCCGTGCTTTATAGTGATTGCTTACTTCGTGATTATTTCGGTATTGACTTGGATTTCGGACTTGGCTTATCCTTCTTCTTACTGCTATCCCCCTTTCCTCGGAGGGAGTCTGTAACTAAAGGCAGTGCCTTGCCCTCAAATCCTTGGGTGACTTTGAAGGGGGATGCTCCTATAGGGCTGTGAACACTGTTGTTGTAGCAATACTTGGCGAATGGGAAATACTCCATCCAGTCATCCTGCTAGTAATTGATGTAACACCTTAAGAATTGCTCCAACACCTGACAAATTCTTTCAGATTGCCCGTCTGTCTCTGGATGATACCCCGAGCTTAGTCCTTGAGTAGTGCCAGTTACCTCCATCCGCTCTTTCCAAAATTTAGAAATGAACTGGGGGCCCTGTTCCAAGATCACCTTATCAGAAAATGAATGGAGCCTCACCACATGCTGCATGAACAACGCAGCCAATTTCTTGGCTGTGGGCAGTTTGCAGCAAGGGACAAAATTGACTTGTTTTGAAAACAGGTTCCCCACTACCAAAATTACCGTTTCCCCTTTACTCAGAGGGAGGTCTGTGATAAAGCCCATGGATACAACAGACCATGGTCTGTGGGGAGGTGGGCTGCAAATAAATAAATTCTTATAATTTGGGACTGCCTCAGTGATAATGTTTTTGGTTACTTATATGTGCCCAGCACGGTAGTTGGACTTTTAATAGTCAAAGTGCCCCCCCCGCCAAGAGATTTGAATCTGGTCTCCCCCCTCCCATTCTCACACTCTAACCATTACCCTTTACTGCCTTCCCTCTGCACTGCCCAAAGCAGCTTCAATTTAAAAAGGAGAGAGATTGTAAAACACAGGAATTTCCTGAAACTTAAGCCCAAGGGAAAAAAGAAATTATCCCTTTAGGCCCTCGTCCGGATCATTGATAAAATGATTGAAAAGCCCTGGGCCCAGGACCGAGCTCTGTGGCACTCTACTGGACACCTCCCTCCAATCAGAAGTGATGCCATTTTCAACTACTCTTTGGGTGCGCTTATCCAGCCAGGTCCCCACCCATCTCACCATCCTAGACTCCAGTCCAGAACATCATAAGCAACATCATCAGAACATCACAAGGAACATTCTCAAAAGCTTTACCAAAATCCAGATAAATGACATCTAGAGGAAGCCTGTCCCTCAGTCCTAGAAGGAGATGAGGCGGGCCTGGCAGGGCCTGTTGGGGACCAATCCAGGCTGACCTCCCCGTATCACCACTTTGTCCCTCTGATGCTTGCAGGATGACACCTTTAATATCTGCTCCAGTATCTTGCCTGGGACAGAGGCCAGGCTGACCCAGGGAACATCAGCAGGCCTTTGAGGAGGGGATGCATTTCTACAGAGGGTGGGTGGGTTACATGCTTGCTTTAAAAATTTGCTCCTCATGATTCTTTCTTGGCAAAATGTTGCCAAAATGTCATTTGTCAGAAGTCTCCAGGGACCTTTGAAAATAATGGGGAAGCCCAGGTTGTCCTGTTTTTAATAATGGGATCAATTTCAGGGCTTCTTAGAGACCCCAAAAACTAAGACTTGGAAAAGGGAAAAGTTCTAATCTTCCACTATCCCGTTCAAATAGGCACAGCATCCCTTGAGCTTTCCACGTAGGGTATCCAATGTATTTGATACCATATTTCATTTCTCTGCCCTTTCCTTTCTCTCTCTCGGGTCACTCAAGTGGGGAGTCCCTCTCCAAGGGTTAAAACAAGCCTGCAGTCCTAGAGAGGCACATGGCGGGGCGGTGTTTGTGCAGACCCGTTTCCTGCCCTCCCCGCTTGCAGGAGTCCCGCCTTTGTTTCCCGGCTGCTGCTTGCACGGCTGGAAGGGAATCGGGTGAGCTGAGAAGGGCTTCGCGGGGAGAAGATATGGGTGTGTGTGTGTGTGTGTGTGCGCGCGCGCGCGCAGTACAAGAGCCGAGGCAGAGCAAAAGGAGGGGGCTATTAATTTGGGGGGAGAGGCCCTCCCTCCCGTTTTCACCTCCCCCTGCCCTGGGTCCCCCCTGCAGCCTCAGAAAGAGCCACTCTGTGCAATCCCCAAAGAAGAGCAGCGGATTAAAGACCCGCAAGAGGCACGAATAGGAAAAGGTCTTGGAGTGATGATGGGGGTGACGGATCAAGGGCGGCAGCAGGGGTGGGGGGAGATTGGAAGGGGGGGTGGATTCCCAAGATCATCAACCAGAGTTGCAGGATCTCTTAAGGGACAGCAGTTTGAGGAGCTGCTCAGAAAAAATGAGACAAAGCCCCACCCGGCATGCCTTGCCAGGTCCAGGGCTGGAGTCTCCCCTGGCCTCCCTGAGTCCAGCACTCCCAGCCCCTTGGGGGCTCCCCCCCCACCACCTTTCCCTTAAAAGGGCTTAGGTGGGCTGGAGGGACTCAGCTTCCCTCAGAGGAGACTGATGAATCAGGTGAGCTCAAAGGGGCTTTGTGGGGAGGACATGGGGGGCAATGCAAGAGCCAATGCAGAGGAAAAGGTGAGGGCGTGATTAATTTGTGAGGAGACCCTCCAGTTTACACCTCCCCCTGCCCTGGGTTTCCTTTGCTCCACTCTGCAGCCCCCAAAGAAGAGCAGGAGATTAAAGACCCGCAGGAGGCATGAATAGGAAGGGTCCTGCTTGCCCTTTGGGGCTGATTAAAGGGGCAACAAGTCAAGGCTGCAGAGCAGCGGGAGGGGTGGGAGATCGGGGAAGGGGACGAGTGGTTTCCTAGGGTTATGATCCAGAGTTGCCAGATCTCTTCAGGGCCAGCAGTTTTAGGTGCTGGTCTGAAGGAAAGAGAAAAGGCCCCCATCCGGCAGGCCTCGAAGATATCAATCTCTGACCTAAATCAGACAAGCAGGGAAAGGGCACAAAGTTTCTCCTGGCAAGGCTAGATTTCAATCTGCAGGGAAGAGTTTTCCCATGATGCAAAGGAACATGTCCAGTTCCCAAACCCAGAGCTAGAGACTCCCCCCCACACACACACTGCCTTGACTCCTGCAGTCCCACCCCAGCCCCTCAGGGCCTCCCCTTCCTGGCCTCTCCTGAAGGGGCGGGGCAGGCTGGAGGATCTGGGCCTCCTTTAGAGGGGAGAGGGACTGGGGGGCTTCCTCCGTGCCCAGGAGTGGATTTGGCAAGCTTGGAAGGAAACATGGCTGGGGCGGGGATAGATGAGGGAAGTTGGACCTTCCTCCAAACAAAAAGCGTGGCTGTGAGGAAAGATGTCAGGGTAAAGGCTCTGGATTCAGGACATTGAATTGTGTTCTGGAGTAAATCCAGCAAGAGCCTCATTGTGGACACTGGCGTAGGAGACCTGTGTGTGTAGCATAAAGAGCTTTCCGTCCTCTTTGTTTCTCTCCCTACAGGCAACCCAGAAGCAGCCCTGATGCATTCTCCACTGTCTCCTTCATCTGGTGAAGTGGGTGGAGCCGCCATGAAGCCGGCTCAGGTAAGGCGGGAGAGGACAGCTGTGCCGGAGGGAAGGAACGGTTCCTTCTGAGGACGGGGCTCTTTGCCTTTAGTCCTGGCCACAGCCTGTCTCAGGTGACATCCGCAAAGAAGCCTCAGCAGAGACAATGAAACCCTACTGGTTGCCAGCTTCCAGGTGGGGCCTGGATTTCTCCTGGAATCACAACTGATCTCCCAAATGCAGTGACCGAGGCAGAGCCCATGGTATCGTGTCCCTGCTGGAGCTCCATTCCCAGACATTGCCCTTAAATCTCCCAAGAATTTTCCCTTCTGGAACTGGCAACCCTAGTAAAGGGTTGAATGATTCAGAAAAACTGTCTGTGTGTATGTGTGTGTGTGTGTGTGTGTGTGAGAGAGAGAGAGAGAGATTCTTAGCTGCCCGGCAGAAGCCCATTTTACAATGTTGAGGGCCAGGAGCAAAAATGTCAAACGCTTGTAAATAAATTGGTATAGGAAGCTGGATTGCTTGGTAGTCTCAAGGGGATGGCCATGTTGTTCTATGGTATCGTGTACCCACGGAGCTCCGTCCCCAGACATTGTCCATAAATCTCCAGGAATTTCCCATGCTGGAATTGGTGACCCTAATGGAGGACTGTTGAATGATTCAGAAAATGTACGTGTGTGAGAGAGAGGGAAAGAGAGAGATTCTTCTTAGCTGCCCAGCAGAAGCCCATTTTGCAGTTTTGAAGGCCAGGTGCAAAAAGGACAAACTCTTATAAATAAATATAGGAAGCTGATTTCAGGTGGCTGGCCATATTGTTCTCCAGTAGACAACCAAGGCTGGAGTCCAGCAGCACCTCGGAGACCAATAAGACTTTCCTCAGAATAAGCTTTCCACCGAGAAGTCTCCCTTCTTCAGATACAAGTAGGCATGGAGACCCTTGAGTCTTTCTATCGCACTCGGAAGGAAGGCTTGGAGGGTTGTTGCAAAGAAGGGAGATAAGAGCTAGAGGTCCAATGTGAAATGTAAGGCAGAAAATTAGCCTCTGTGGTGAGATAAGAATCCCATGTCTCTGTTCAGCCCTGGAGGCTCCATTGTTCTGAATTTGTGAATGAAATCCGTTTCTGCAGTTTCATGTTGTAATCCCCCCCACCGTTTGAAGTTTTTCTGTTTGAGGACTGCCAGCCACTCATAGCGGTGGAATTTGCTGAACAATTTGCTGCTCCGTGGACTGGGCTTCCTGAGGAGGGGAGGGGCAGTGAGGGAGTCCCCTCCTCGGCAATCTTCAGGGGGCACGGCAAGCCTGGCTTCTTTGTCGTGGCTTTTGAGAGGGTATGAAGGGCAGGCATCTTTTAACTGTGAGAGGGAGGGACTTTAATTTTGATCTTTGTTTGGAAATCTTTTAGTCATTTTAGATCGTTGGAAGTTTTTGGAAAAGCGGCTTATAAATATATATTAAATATATATAAAAATATATATAAATATAAAGCGGCTTATAAATAAATATTTCAGTAAATAAATAAACAAACCCCATAGCTGTTCAGTAACTCACTATTCACACAGTATAATACATGCATTAAAACTATTTTGTACATTATAATAACAATAATTTAATACATTATAACAACAAAAATTGACAGAATGGCTTCAGAATGACGTTGGTTAGACAGCTCTTCCAACGCATAATCTTCCTCTTATCAGAATTATATTCTTGTTCCGTCTCCTTAGTAACAACCCCTGTATAGAAAAACTCTTAAACAGACCACCTGGAACAGTCAGATGCTCAACAGGTGAGCTTCAGCAAAGCTCTTCCTGAAGTAGTTCAAAATATGTGACAAGATTTACCCTTTTAACATATACCCTGACAGATATAATCTACATCTTTAGCTCTTTAAGCTTTTCCTGGTTTTCTTGCCACCTTCTTCCCTCTGAAAACTTGAATAATATAATATGGGAAATTCAAATGATTAAAAATTAAAAAAATTTAATTCGTCAAAGCCTCACAGCTTCTGTGTTGATTCCAAATCCATGTTCCAGTCCGATGCTGTCTTTTGGTTATTTTGACATTTTTCAGAGTAAATATTCTGCCCGGTCAAACCAGCTCTATTCTTCTGACGTTTGGCAGCCAGGTGCAGGACTCTTGTCTCTGAGCCAGGGTGCCCTTTGGAAGAGCTGACTTTGCTTTGGGCCTAGCAAGGCCTATACATGTGATCAGCCTGCAGTTCAGGCCCAGGGGGGCTTAAAGGAGGGTGGGAAGGGAACCCAAAAACTTTCAGAAAGATCCAGACTAACAGCATTTAGCCATATATTAATCCATACATTGCTAACACCTCCTTCCTCCTCTTGTCAGGCTATGGAAAACAGGATACGTGGTAGCTGACTTCCCTCCTTGCAACAAGAAATCCAAGCTCTCTTGAATCAAGGTTGTTTATTGGAAAATCAAAACTAAAGTGTATATATGTCCATAGATTCTACAGAAAAAATATAAGCGACTGGCTGTACATAGATCTCTTGCTGAGAATGACGTAGGGGAGGCTTGCTACAAAGTTCCAGTCCTTCCCTGGGACCCGCCCCCCCCCCCCACCCGCAGGACCCAGCTGGGCATAGTCAGTCAGTGGGAGAATAGGAGAGAACCGTCCCAAGGCCGCTGTGGTGAGCCATTCGAGATAAGCACGCTGTCTTCCCAGGAGCGAAGAGGCCTGTGTGAAAAACTACACACGCACATACACTGAACAATTACAGCAAAACAAGAAAGATGGAAGGACTGTCGATGACAGACCTGACACCTCTTATTATTATTGTTTCTCTTTTTCTTCTTCAGGGCCAGGTGTCCTTCGAAGAGGTGGCTGTGTATTTCTCCAAGGCAGAGTGGAGCCTGCTGAGCCCGGCCCAGAGAGCTCTGTACAAGGAAGTCATGCTGGAGAATTTTGGGAACGTGGCCTCGCTGGGTGAGAATCCTTTTCTCCTGGGCTGTCTCCATCATGCTCTGAGGAGGGGTCCTTAAAGAGGAAGGACGTGGGCTGGTTTGTGCCCTGGGTCCAATGGCTGATCACTGCCCCCCTCCCTGAGCCTTCCTCTGAAGTGTGCAGGGTTCTGGGTTCTCCTTACAGAGAGGGAGCCCCTGCTAAGCAGTCAGTGGACCACCTGAGAGGGCATCAGAAGAGGGGCCAAGAGGTGTCACTTTTGGGGAAAGTAGGAAGGTCAAAGCAGGACTTCCGTCCAGGCTGGGCCTTGCCTTGGGTGAGGTTGTGTGTCTGAGTGTGTATGTGTATGGTACTGTCAAGTCGCAAGTGTCTTCAGCCAACAACAGGGTGTTTTCAAGGCAAGACATGGTTTATCAGTGCCTGCCTGTGCATAGCAACCCTGGACTTGTTGGACGGTTTCCCATCCAGCTACTAACCAACACCAAACCTGCTTAAATCTGAGAAGATCGGGCTCACCTGGGCCATCTAGGTCTGGGCAGACCTGCCTTACCTGTGCTGAGATGTGGCTGCGGAGGGAAGTCTGCTGGCTTCTGTGCTTCTTACTGAGTTCTCAGCTGGCTTTTCCTTCTCGGCTGGGATCAGGAGCAGAACTGCCAATACTGGATGGAAGGTTCTCAGCCCATCGTGTTCTCCCCCTTCCATGAAGCCCTGTTGCTTGCCTGTTGTGCATTTCGGGAGGTATGGAGTGAACCTGTATTGGAATTTCTGAATTGATGCGCACAAGAAGCAACAATAATTTTCTGGGGTTCTTTTTCTGATGGAAGGACCTCTGATTTCCAAACCGGACCTCGTATCCAGGCTGGAGGAAGAGGAGGAGCTGCTTATCGGGTTCTCTGATGAAGAAGAGGGAGTGACTGGTAGCAGCCTAGGTCTGTTGTGGGTCTCTGTGTTTCTTGGGGTTCCTTCCAAGGGCTGGGGGGGTTCTTAGTTCTTCAAACTTATTTCTGCTCAGATGCACTTAAAGGCTTATGAAGGCTCAAATGGTGTCTGTCGATCTTGAAAATACACAGTGTCTTTGATTGGACCGCTGCCCCTTCATTGTACTGAGAGAGAAGGTGATCAAGATTTTGTTCTGTATTGCTGTGGACTATCTGCTTGGAATTTAGGAAGGGGTGTGACAGAAAAATGGTTCATATATTTTACTTATACTGCAATGTATTACTATTATGATTCAGTGTATTTCACAGCGTAGATGACTGGGAAGGCAATGGCAAACCACCACGTGAAAAGTCTGCCAAGAAAATGTTGTGATGCAACATCCCCCATGGGTCAATAATGACTCGGTGCTCGCACAGGGGACTACCTTTACTTTACCTATATTATGTTAAATTTATTTAATAGCTTTCTGTATAAGTTTCTATGAACTATCAGTTATTCTTTTGAGATCCAGTTTGATGTAGTGGTTAAGAGCGCGGGACTCTAATCTGGAGAGCCAGTTGATTCCCCACTCCTCCATTTGAAGCCAGCTGGGCGACCTAGGGCTAGTCACAGCTCCCTCAGAGCTCTCTCAGCCCCACCCACCTCACAGGGTGTTTTGTTGTGGGGATAATAATGACATATTTTGTAAACCACTCTGAGTGGGCATTAAGTTGTCCTGAAGGGCAGTATA
Organism: Eublepharis macularius; assembly: GCF_028583425.1. Taxonomy (NCBI): domain Eukaryota; kingdom Metazoa; phylum Chordata; class Lepidosauria; order Squamata; family Eublepharidae; genus Eublepharis; species Eublepharis macularius. The sequence goes on from NC_072793.1 coordinate 183,861,255, forward strand.
TAAGTTGTCCTGAGCCTGCTGGTGCAGGGAGGGTGGAACACAAATGGATTTAAATAAATAAATATTATTATTGTTATTTTCTATTTCTTAAATAAAATTTAAAAAAGAAAAAGATTCTGTTCTGAACTTGAGGGGTGCCCTGCTTAGGATAGCAGGACATGTCTTTCCAGTTATGGCCAGAGAGAAAATGAGAAAACTCAGGCAGAAAATCCACACAGCCTTTAGCATTGCCCCAATTCCATCATCCCCCACTGACCTGGGAAGAGCAAAGAATCAACCAGTCCATTATCTGAGTACAAACTTAGTGTCTTCTTGCTGCATTTTGAGTCAGTCCCTCTGACTTGAAGTTCGCATCAAAGGATCTCTGCATCAATCATTGTCCCCATGAAATGCAATCTTCTGTTTCATTGTCACAAACAAGAGATTGGTCAACATCATCTAGCATTCCCAACATAGGCTTGAAAGTGTCCAGACATCAGTCCTTTGAACTCTTCCCTTCACACTGTCAGTTCGTTTAGTTCTAGGCTCTGTTCTTTGAATGTGTGTTGATGCCGGTTTTCTCTTTCTTTCTGCAGATGTTGTGTGGGAGGTGGCAACTGAATATCCAGTGATGGAGAGAGAACACATGTATTCAGATGTGGAAGAGAACATTGAATATTGTGATACATTGGGCGTGGTGGAGGGAACAAACCCACTTAATGAAAGGGAAAACTCTGATGTTTTCCAAAGTGATCATTCTCAAGAAATCTCACTTCTTCAAAATATATCCGAAGGAGACGATAGAGAAGAGTGCCCTGGGAGTGCGGAAGGATTTTCTGAAACAACAGATACAACTATGCATTGGAACACCCATAATACAAGGGGAACATTTAAATGCCTGGAGTGTGGAAAAACTTTTGGACGGAAACATGGTCTAACTTCCCATCACAGAATTCACACAGGGAAGAAACCATATAAATGCATGGAGTGTGGGAAAAGCTTCAGACGGAGTGAACAGCTTACTGTCCACCAAAGGATTTATACAGGGGACAAGCCATATAAATGCCAGGAGTGTGGGAAATGCTTTAATCAGAGTGGAGCCTTGTCTTCCCATCAAAGAATTCACACGGGGGAGAAACCTTATAAATGCCTGGAATGTGGAAAAGCCTTTGGAAGGAAAGAATCTCTAACTTCCCATCACAGAATTCACACAGGGGAGAAACCATATAAATGCCCAGAGTGTGGAAAAAGCTTCACTGAGTGTGGACACCTTAATGTCCACCGAAGGATTCACACAGAAGAGAAACCATATCAATGCCCAGAGTGTGGAAAAAGCTTCCGTCAGAGTACGTCCCTTTCTTCCCATCAAAACATTCACATGGGAAAGAAACCATACAAATGCCTACATTGTGGGAAAAGCTTCAGGCAGAAGGGAAGTCTTACTGTCCATCAAAGAATTCACACAGGGGACAAACCATATAAATGCTTGGAGTGTGGGAGAAACTTCAGGCGCAGTTCAGCCCTTACTCTCCATCAAGCAAATCACACAGGGTTGAAAAAGTACAAATGTCTGGAGTGTGGGAAAAGCTTCAGTCTGCGTCAAAGTCTTACTACCCACAAAAGAATCCATACAGGGGAGAAACCGTATAAATGTATAGAGTGTGGGAAAAGCTTCAGCCAGAGTGCACACTTTACCATCCACCAAAGAATTCACACAGGAGAGAAACCATACAAATGCCCAGAGTGTGGAAAAAGCTTCCGTGACAGTGGAAGGCTTACTGCCCACCAAAGAATTCATACGGGGGAAAAACCTTATAAATGCTTGGAATGTGGAAAAGCCTTTGGACGGAAAGATATTCTAAATACCCATCACAGAATTCATACGGGGGAGAAATTATATAAGGATAAAAAATATAAATGCCTGGAGTGTGGAAAAGGCTTCAGTCAGAGTGGACACCTTACTGCCCATCAAACCATTCACACAGGGGAGAAACCATATAAATGCCTGGAGTGTGGAAAAAGCTTCAGTGCGAGTCGACACCTTACTGCCCATCAAACCATTCACACAGGGGAGAAACCATATAAATGCCTGGAGTGTGGAAAATGCTTCAGGCAGAGTGGAAGCCTTTATTCCCATCAAAAAATTCACACAGGGGAGAAACCATATAAATGCTTGGAGTGTGGGAGAAGCTTCAGACGCAGTTCAGCCCTTACTCTCCATCAAGCAAATCACACAGGGGTGAAAAAGTACAAATGTCTGGAGTGTGGGAAAAGCTTCAGTCAGCTTCGGAGTCTTACTATCCACAAAAGAATTCACACAGGGGAGAAGCCATATAAATGTATGGAGTGTGGGAAAAGCTTCAGCCAGATTGGATACCTTACTATCCACCAAAGAATTCACACAGGGGAGAAAAAGTATAAATGTCTGGAGTGTGGAAAAAGTTTCAGACATAGTACATCACTTTCTTCCCATCAAAGAATTCACACAGGGGAGAAACCATATAAATGCCTGGAGTGTGGAAAAAGCTTCAGTCAGAGTTCATACCTTCCTTCTCATCAAAAAATTCATGCAAGGGAGAAAAATATAAATAAGGAGGGATAAACTGAATTCTCATCAAAGAATTCACACACAGGAGACAGACAGCCTGAAGTGTTGAGATATCTTCATTCAAAGTAGAAACATTACTTCCCTTTAAAATAACTCATCCCAGTGAAAAAACCTAGAGATTTCTGTAGTGTAGAAACACATGGCATCAAAACAAATTGCATCAGAAAAGTAGAAGTGAATTCAATAATATAATATTTTGTGGTATCAACTGGCCCCTGGAATAGAACCTGAAAACTAAACAAGTATAATATGTATTCTTTGCCTAAATTTCAATAGTAATCCCGTTCTGCCATTCTGCAGCTGCTGGCATTTCCATCTTCAAGGGCAGATCCATGAAGAGTGTGTTACAGTAGTCTGGCCAGTTGATTATTCTGGCTGGATCCACATGTCCAAATTGGCAGGTCAAGTTAAGGAGCCATCCTGCATGTTATAGAAGCAGAGAGAGATATAAATTGGGTCTGCTGTTGTGATTATTTTTTCTCTGAGGCTGGAAAATCTGTAAAGGAACTGGTTAATTCAAGCTTTGAGAGCACCAAATACAGCTGATGAAAGATACTTACCATGTTTTAGCAGTTTGGAAAGAGAGCTCTCTTAGGGTGTTAGCAGAATATCCAGCATTTTCCTGTGGGGAGGGGGAGATGAGATCACCCAGCTCACCTGAACGCTTCCCGTCGATCCCTCCAAAGACAGATTGCTAGGTAAGAGCTGATGCAGCTGGAATGTGGCTTGCATCCGTCCCGAGCTCTGCTCAGGTGAGCGAAGCTGATTTAGCAGCTCATGCTGAGTGAAGAGGCCCTGTGGATTTGTGGGACCTGGACAGGTAGGAGGATGCAGCTGGATTCGGGTGGCATCAACACCGGTCCCTTTCTTGGTTGCTTCAGATGATGTTGCCAGGAGGTTCTATGATAGTTCCAGTATCTGCAAATCCCCGCAGCTGGCTTCCTTGGGCAGCAGACTCCCGCACCTGGATCCATGGCATGGGGACATGGAGACTTGACTACTGTACTGCATGCTCTGTAGTCTCCCCTCTGAGTCAACTCGGAGACTCCAGTCGGTGCTTAACCCCACAGCTCGCTAGGCAGAGGGTGAATATTACTCCTACTCTGCAGTCACTTCGTTGGCTACTCATAAGTTACTGAGCTCAATGGTTGTTGGGGGTTTTCCGGGCTGTATTGCCGTGGTCTTGGCATTGTAGTTCCTGACGTTTCGCCAGCAGCTGTGGCTGGCATCTTCAAAGGTGTAGCACCAAAAGACAGAGATCTCTCAGTGTCACAGTGTGGAAAAGATGTAGGTCATTTGTATCTACTCAGGAGGGGTGGGGTTGAGCTGAGTCATTCTGTAAGAGTTTCCCAGGGTGTGGAATGCTAATGGCGGGAGGCTTCACTGTATCCTGAGGAGGTTCTTTTGCATATGGATTGGTGCTTGATGTGCTAATCTTCTCTGCAGGGCTATTGTCGGGTGTGGAGTGTTTTGTTGGCCTGGTGTTTTTCAGAACTGGAGCCCATGCTCTGTTCATTCTTAAGGTTTCTTCTTTCCTGTTGAAGTTTTGCTTATGCTTGTGAATTTCAATGGCTTCCCTGTGCAGTCTGACAAAGTAGTTGGAAGTGTTGTCCAGTATTTTGGTGTCCTGGAATAAGATACTGTGCCCTGTTTGAGTTAGGCTATGTTCAGCCACTGCTGATTTTTCAGGCTGTCCAAGTCTGCAGTGTCTTTCATGTTCTTTTATTCTTGTCTGGATGCTACGCTTTGTGGTCCCGATGTAAACTTGTCCACAGCTGCAGGGTATACGGTATACTCCTGCAGAGGTGAGGGGGTCTCTGCTGTCTTTTGCTGATCGTAGCATCTGTTGTATTTTTCGGGTGGGTCTGAATACTGCTTGAAGGTTATGCTTTTCCATAAGCTTTCCCATCTGATCAGTAATTCCTTTGATATATGGCAAAAACACTTTTCCTGTAGGTGACTGTTTTTCCTTGGTTGTTTGATTCATCCTGGGTTTGATTGCTCTTCGGATTTCATTTCTGGAGTAGCCATTTGCCTGAAGTGCGTGGTTTAGATGATTAATTTCCTCATTGAGAAAGCGCGGCTCACATATCCGTCTTGCACGATCCACTAATGTTTTCATTATGCCTCTTTTCTGTCGGGGGTGGTGATTGGAGTTTTTGTGTAAGTACCGATCAGTGTGAGTTGGTTTCCTGTAGACCTTGTGACCTAACTGAAAGTTTGCTTTGCGGATGACCAAGGTATCCAGGAATGAGAGTTTTCCCTCACTTTCTTTCTCCATTGTGAATTGTATGTTCAGGTGGATGTTGTTGAGATGATTCAAAAACTCCCTCAATTCTTCCTCCCCATGGCTCCAAATGATGAATGTATCATCCACAAACCGGAACCATACACTGGGTTTGTGGGGTGCTGATTCTAGAGCTGTTTTTTCAAAATGTTCCATGTAGAAGTTTGCTATAACTGGGCTGAGTGGGCTCCCCATGGCCACCCCATCCATCTGTTCATAGAATTCGTTGTCCCATTGGAAGTAACTGGTTGTCAGACAATGATGGAATAAGGCTGTTACATCCTCTGGGAAAATCTGATTAATCAGTGCAACAGTGTCTTTTACTGGAACCTTGATACAACAGATGCTACGATCAGCAAAAGACAGCAGAGACCCCCTCACCTCTGCAGGAGTATACCGTATACCCTGCAGCTGTGGACAAGTTTACATCGGGACCACAAAGCGTAGCATCCAGACAAGAATAAAAGAACATGAAAGACACTGCAGACTTGGACAGCCTGAAAAATCAGCAGTGGCTGAACATAGCCTAACTCAAACAGGGCACAGTATCTTATTCCAGGACACCAAAATACTGGACAACACTTCCAACTACTTTGTCAGACTGCACAGGGAAGCCATTGAAATTCACAAGCATAAGCAAAACTTCAACAGGAAAGAAGAAACCTTAAGAATGAACAGAGCATGGGCTCCAGTTCTGAAAAACACCAGGCCAACAAAACACTCCACACCCGACAATAGCCCTGCAGAGAAGATTAGCACATCAAGCACCAATCCATATGCAAAAGAACCTCCTCAGGATACAGTGAAGCCTCCCGCCATTAGCATTCCACACCCTGGGAAACTCTTACAGAATGACTCAGCTCAACCCCACCCCTCCTGAGTAGATACAAATGACCTACATCTTTTCCACACTGTGACACTGAGAGATCTCTGTCTTTTGGTGCTACACCTCTGAAGATGCCAGCCACAGCTGCTGGCGAAACGTCAGGAACTACAATGCCAAGACCACGGCAATACAGCCCGGAAAACCCCCAACAACCATCGTTCTCCTGCCGTGAAAGCCTTCGACATTACTGAGCTCAGTTCAAGGTTTTGGCAATCTCATACAAAGCACTTCCTGTCTGTGTGACAGCCTCTCTCCTGCTTCACCATGGCAGCTTTGCTCGTCTGAACAGGGCCTTCTGCAGGTGCCAGCCTTCAAAGCAGCAAAATCAACAGCTACCCCTGTATGGGCATCCTCTGTCTCAGCCCCCACCTGATGGAAGGGCCTGCCTGAAGAGGTCAGCAAAGCTCTTGCTCTCGTGGCTTTCAACAACCTAAGAGGGAAGCATTAGGGTCTGTAGACTGTGCTACTGGGTACCATCTGTTGCTGTGTGCTCCTACTTAATAGTTTAATCAGTTATCAGTCTGTTTATGTTGTGTTTCAGTCTTGTTCTTTCCCCAGCACTGCAGTGGACTTCTGCTTGGTTTCAGCGTTGCTTTTTGTTTTGCCCTTCAAATTTCAGCTATCTCACCCTATTGCATGGTTTACTGAACGTCCCAGCAGCTCCTAACACCAGAGTACAAACATCAGAGTACAGATCCTTCACACAGGATCTTACAAAGCCCATAGGGGATGCCTGACATCCCGCCGTCTTTGTGCTCCACCTCCTTCCTTCCAGCTGTGGTCCACTGAACAGTCTTGCATATCTGTGATGTTGAGCAGAGATATTTATGCACTAACCTAGTTTCATAACCTTCAAACATCAGGAGCTGGTCAGAAAAAGGACAGGACAGCTTTTAATCCTGTGCGTTGATTACTCTTGCAGAAGAAACCATGGGTTTGTTGCTTTCAGTGAAGTGCCAACTTTAACCTGTCAGCTTTGCTTTGAGAAATCGAATGTGTTCTAGAGATGTTTTCCAAGTGTGTAATAAAATAATGGGAAAGTGTCACGTAAAGGGCGTCTGCTTCCAATCAGAGAAGATGGTGGGTGAGAGAGCTTCATGTGTGGAAGGAATCTGGATATTGCCTAGCCTTCTGCCAGTCAGTTAAAGCGTCATTTTTATCTTAAACTTCATGTAGTTAGCAAAGTTTAAGAAATTATTTTTATTGCATGCAAGTTTTTTGTGATCATAAGATTAAGTAGCATGTGAGTTCTTGCCTAAAGAAATGAGATATATTTTATTTTAAATAAAACATCAACTTGAAGATTTTTCCTTGTTTTGTGGGTTAAAGATCTGGTGCCTAGATTCCTCAATTTTGCGCTCGAAAGACAGGTCTCTCTTAAGGGAATGTATCTTTCATAAATCTGACAAGGAGTCTCCACAATCTAGTTAATTCAAAAATTCTCACAGGGTTGAATGGTGCAGCAGACGCCTAAATAGTAGATGGATTTGAGAATTTGTCTCATGTGGTGCCCAACAATGGAAGGGGGTTGTGTGAACTTTTTCAGCAAGCGTATCAGAAAATGAAACGTATCTCCTCAACCTCGGAACTGAAATTGAGAAAAGCTTTTCTGATTAAAAGGGTAAACATTTATAGAATATTTGGGTTTTAGAAAATGGCTCAGATACTTTAGCAGCTAGTGGCCAGAGCAGCATTTTTAGGTCATGTGACTCATTATGGAGGAACACCAGAGCAGAGCGTGACTTCTTTAGTCCCTCAGACGTCTCCCCAGACACACCATAGTGTTTTTATCCATCACCAGCCCTTAATACACAGGGCCAGGTGGAATCTGAGACAAATGGCCTCAGATTCTGTACATGTCCCCTTCCACGAAAGTGAGATTCCTTGAAGAAAGATGAGAACAACATTATCTTGATCTTCATCCCCGGCGCCACTTTCTTATCCCTGAGGATCTTTTCTCGTTCCTCCATGGCTGCCCTTCCCACTCTCCATCTCCTGACTGCAGTTCCAGTGGAGAAAGCAGCTCCTTGGTAATCCGGACTCTATGGCAGGATTCCCTGCTGAGGTCCCTCCCTCCCCAAAACCTTGCCCTCTCTAGGCTCCACCCCCAAATATCCAGGAATCTCCCACCCCAGAACTGGCAACCCTAGCTCTGACTCATCACAGCAACACTAGATGAAGCAACAGCTTCTGAGATCATCCCTTCCAAACAAACTGTAGGCCATAATAGATTTATAACAAAAGGTCACACTCTGGCTTTTTCTCCTGTGGGGAGCCAAAGTGTCCTCCCTTCTTCTTCTCCCTCCCTTGCAAGAACCCTGTGAGGTAGGCCAAAGCCAGACAGCAACTTCCTGTCGCAGAATCAATCTTTGAACCGGGATTTGCTTTACTCTACTCTGACATTGTAACCTCTGCTCCACACAGGCTCTTATAGGTCAGGGAAGTGGTTAAACATTTTTGGTTTTCCTCAGAGGAGATACTTTCCACCCTCCCCATCTGTGCGTCCTGCACAGTAAACTCTCTGCTTCCCTTCCAAAATGCAGAAGGACATTGTGGAGCTCATTTCTGCCAGGACACTCTGATTCATTTAATTTTGAGACTCCAATTTGGAGGCTCCTCGCTTTATTTTCTGAGTTCTTCTTGCCATGGTCTTCCTCTTCCCACGCAAATAGCACAGGCGGGTGGCAATAGTGGGTGTTTGGAGGGGATGGATAGAGGCTGGAAAGGGTCTCTCTCCCTCGGGGATCTAGAGAGCTTGGAGGAGCTTTGGGGAGGCCTTGAAAGGCCTAAAGAACAGTTAAGGGAGGCGTGCTTCAAGACTGGGGGGAGCCCCTTTTCCCTCCCCTCTGCCACAGACAGCCAATGCAAAAAGCAGAGGGGGAGGGGGCTTTGTCACATGAATTAAAACAATTAAATGTATGATTATATCTCTGAAGAGTTGTAAAGGACAGACAGAACTATTATGTTGCTCACATACTGGATACTTACATGAATCTCCACCTCTGTCTCAGAATAGAGAATAAGTCCTGGCTTCTCAGATACACCGGACTGAATATAGGGGAGCCTATGTTTGGCTGAAGGCGGGTCCAGGACAGCAGAATCACCGCCTTTTCTACGTGTGAGGAACCAGCTGTACGCCTCTCCCCTCTACACATGTACAGACACACAGAGATAAATAAAAATCACCACAGAGACATATTTTCACCTCCTATGTGCCCTGACTGAGATAGCCCAGGGTTGCCTTGCCTTGCCAGAGCTGGGAAGCTAAGCAGGGTCGGCCTTGGTTAGTGCTTGGATGGAAGACCACAAGGACAGTCTTGGGTCACTATGCAGAGGCACTTTCAGGTAGGATAGCCATGTTGGTCTGCAGTAGAAGAGCAAGATTTGGGTCCAATAGCACCTTAAAGACCAACTTGGAAAGACCCGCCCCGAGAGAGGCATCCAGGAAGGGAGGGGAAGGGAGCCCCTCCCTGCCGAGTTGCCTCCCCTCCCCTCATTCTATCTCCAGGAATTTCCTGACCTGGAGGTAGCAACCCTAGCGGGGCGCTCTTCCTACAGAAGCCCTCAGAAGTTTCCAAAGACAGCCCTCCTATGGTGTCCTCAAGACCAGATCCTGGTTCAAGGGCTGAGCAGCCCCCCCCTCCCCCAATTAATTTTGTTTTATTTATTTTATTTTTATTTTATTTTATTAGATTTCTAAACCACCCTCCCCCTTAATTGGACGCAGGGCAGTGTACAACATTTCTAATACAAGTATAATTGCATAAAATATACATAATGTAACGCACAGACAAGTATAAATTAAGTCAGAGTCAGAATAAAAGCACTAAAATAGTCCAAAATATTTCTGCCCTCCATAAGGGGACAGAACTTGCCTTTTACTGGATATGGCATTGCTGACCTCAACCATAAGCCTGGTGGAACATCTCTGTCTTATACGCCCTACGGAACTGTAGTAGGTCCCACAGGGCGTGGATGTCACCAGGCAGAGCGCTCCGCCAGGCAAGTGCCACAGCGGAAAAAGCCCTGGGTCCAGTCAAGGACAGCCGGACATCTTTTGGGCCAGGGATGACGAGTGACATGTCGGTCTCAGACCACGAAGGGCCTTAAAAGTTAATACCGTAACCTTGAAACAGATCCGGTACTCCACCTGGAGCCGGTGCAGCTGGCAGAGCAGCGGTTGAATTTGTGTTTATTGTTTATTTTAACAATAAAGTCAATAAACAGCCACTGTAAGGGGAAAGAAAAAAAATCTTTAAATTTCACAGGAGAAAAGAAACACTGTGGTGCCTAAAATTCAACAGTCTAAGTAACAGGCAATCCCAAGAAGAGAGAAAGTCTACAGTTGAGGAGCCACCACAAAGAAGGCGGGTGGAAGGGAAAGAAGTAAAAAGCTGCCCCAACCTGCCTAGCCCAAGCAAGCTCTCTTCAGAATTTGGATGGGGGACCAGAAAGGAAGTCTCAGATTATAACGTTAGGGCTCACAGCTTATCTCCTGCACAGCGAGGATGCGCCTGCGATTGCCCCTTCTATGAAAGCCACCGATCAGCCCAGGGACACCCAACCGGCCACCTTCCCCACGCCGATCTGGTATTCGAATGCACAGCCCCTGGATCTTGGGATAATGCTCTAACCACTACACCACATCAAGGCTGTAGGAAGACTGAGTGTGGGACGCCCCTTGAGTTGAAAAGGGGTGGGGCAGAGTCGCCCCCACAAGGGCAGAGAAGGGAGCCGGAAGTGACTCGGCCTGGCAGAGGAGCCAGCTCCAAGAGCAGCTCAGCCACACTTCCGCCCAAACTTGGGTAGGCCAGAACCGGCCTTGGCCCCTTGCCAAGAGGCAAGCCTGCCACGCCTCCTCTGTGAAGCCCGCCCCCACCTCAGTCCCTTCCTATCACGCCAAGAAGGATGTGGTGGACCGCGGTCTGATTGGCTGCTTCACTAACAGCGGTTGATGGCACCGACCATCGGTGGGTCATTAAATCCTCATATGGGAGGAGGCACTGGTCCAGGGATTCCCCAGTGCCCAGGAATGGATTTGGCAAGCTTGGAAAGAAACGTGGCTGTGAGGGGAGGGCCAGATGAGGAAAGCCGGACCTTCCTCCAAACAAAAGGGGTGGCTGGGAGGAAAGATGGCTGGGCAAAGACTCTGGAGGCTTCCTTGAGCAAATCCAGTAATTGAGTTGTGTTCTGACGCAAAATCCATAGCCTCACTGAGGACGCTGAAGCTGAAGATGTGCACGTGGCTTTCCACCCTTCCTTTCTCATCTTCCCAGGCAGCCAAGAAGCATCCTGTTCGCTTTATCTTTTAGCTAAACCATGTTAATATGCGAGAGAGGGATCTTTGCATATCTTGGACTGAAGAGAATTTCCCCAAATGAAGAGAGCAAGGATACAACACAAGCCCAAAGACATAAATTTAGTAATTTTATTCAAATCAACTTGTATAGGTTACAGGAAAATTTTTAGAAATCATAATACAAAAACCTGGCAGGCCAACGACGGCATAGCTAAAAAAAGATACTAGCAATACAATAAAGTATAATGAGGTATCTTGCCCAGGGCTTTTTTTCAGGGGGAACGCGGGGGAACGGAGTTCCAGAACCTCTTGAAAATGGTCACATGGCTGGTGGCCCCGCCCCCTGATCTCCAGACAGAGGGGAGTTGAGATGGCCCTCCGCGCTGGAGCGGCGCGGAGGGCAATCTCAACTCTCCTATGTCTGGAGATCAGGGGGTGGTGCCACCAGCCATGTGACCATTTTCTCCGGGGGCAACCCACTGAGTTCCACCGCCTCTTTTCCTAGAAAAAAAGCCCTGATCTTACCAATCCTGAAGATGTCCCAAGAGGTCTGTATTGATGAGGAGAGGGGAAGAGCTTCACCAGATCTGAAAAGGAAGGGAGAGAGACAGGAAGGAAAGCAATTCCTTTCTTCTCTCTTCTTATTGATTCCATCATCTTCACTGCTCATTTATATGTTTTCGGAATAGCTTCTCCCCTCTTCTCCACCAATGAGATCCCTCAGAGTCACCTCTGGCAGGGAAACCACCTAAAAATCATGAGGTCTGCAAAACAGCCAGGTCACTTTGATTCCCCAATATTTACTATCATTGCTCAAATTATGACAACGTGCGTCAACAAAAAGCCCCTAGGTTGTTCTAGCCCATTCCAACCATGCCCATTATGCCATGTAGTTGTCCAAAGGTTCATTTAGACTCCATTTTGTTTGGTTCAGTATATCCCAAGTTCCTTATAACTATGTGATTGGAACTATATATGATGATATATGTATGGTGATTGCTAAGTTATTCTGTGTACATTGTAGTAGCCTATGTAAATATATGAGTATATGTGCATGTACTATGTATTATTCAGCAAAAGCAATCATGTAATCACTGTTAGTAAGATGATAATGACAAGACAGCATTCTAGATGACTTTGGTTAGTTTTACAGAGAGGCAGATGGGTTTTTCTCCAGAGAGATTAAAAAAAAGGAACTTTAAATCTCTGGTTTCTTATGTTCAGTTCTCCCTTAGCTATGAATATATGTGCAGGTTTTTCCTTTAAGAAACAGGTGGTCTGGTGCAGCAGTTCCTGTTTTTAGTGTCTTGAATCTTAAAAGCCAGAAAAGGAAAATAGTTTTAAACCTGTGGCTTGAGTCATCAGCCCCTCCTTCAATAGCTGTTTGTAACATGTTTAGATAGTTACCACATTTTGGACAGTTTTCAAAAACACGGACCCTCTTCCCATTATTGATTTTGTCTCTGTCCACATGCTATAAGCAAACAGGCCGTAAGCAAACAATACACTGTTTTTCGACCAAAGGGCACAGCATTCTGGATCTGTTAGAAGGAGACACAGTCTGGGTCTAAAATATGATTTTCTGTTAAAATGGCATTTTCCATGATCAAAATGGTTTCAAGATTGATAGGTTGGCTTCATTATACAGGAATACAACAATCCCTATTGCCTTCTCCACCCTGTCCTCCATGTGGTGAAGTGAAAAGAGCTGCCATGAAGCCAGCTCATGTAAGGGGGGGGAAGAGAGACTTGTACTAGACGGCAGGAATGGTTCCTTGTGAGTTCCCAGGCTCAGAGGATGGGGCTGTTTGCCTTTCGTTCTGGCCACAGTTTGTCTTGGATTACATCTGCTGAGAAGCTCAAACAGGGTCATTAAATTCTTACTAGTTATGATCTCCCAGGTGGGGCCTGGATTTCTCTTAGAATCACAACTCATCTTCCACATGCAATGATCAGGGCAGAGTCTATGGTATTGTGTACCCACGGAGCTCCATCCCCAGACATTGTCCATAAATCTCCAGGAATTTCCCATGCTGGAATTGGTAACCCTAATGGAGGACTGTTGAATGATTCAGAAAATGTACGTGTGTGAAAGAGAGAGAAAGAGAAAGAGAGATTCTTCTTAGCTGCCCAGCAGAAGCCCATTTTACAGTTTTGAAGGCCAGGTGCAAAAAGGTCAAACTCTTGTAAATAAATAAATACAGGAAGCTGATTTCAGGTGGTTGGCCATAATGTTCTGCTGTAGACAACCATGATTTGGAATCCAGTATCATCTTGAAGACCAGTAAGACTTTCCATAGTTTCTTTCGAGAGTCAAATTTTCCTTCTTCAGGTATGAGTAGGTGTGGCGATCCCTGAGTCTATCTCTTTTAGAAGCTTTAGAGGGGTGTTGCAAAGAAGGGAGGTAGGAGGTAGAGGTCCAATGTGAAATGTAAGAGAGAAAACTAGCCTCTGTTGTGAGATAAGAATCCCATGTCTCTGTTCAGCCCTGGGGAGCCATTGTTCTGAATTTGTGAATGAGCTCAGTTTAAGCAATCTCTCATTGTAACCCCCCCCCCCCCAAAGATTCTCTGTTTGAGGACAGCCACCCATTCTTAGGTCATCCACTCTTAGGTGCAGAACTCTCTTTCTCTCACTCTCTCTGAGCCAAGGTGTCATTTTGAAGAGCTGGTTTTTCTTTGGGCCTAGCAAGGCCTAAACACTCAAACAGCCTGCTATTCAGGCCCAGGGAGCCTTAAAGGAGGGTGGGAAGCAAACCCAAAAACTTTCAAAAACTTCTACTTTAGAGTTAGGATTTAGCCATACATTGGTAACACCTTCTCCTTCCTCTTATTTCCCCCCCCCTTTTCTTCTTCAGGGTCAGGTGTCCTTCGAAGAGGTGGCTGTGTATTTCTCCAAGGGGGAGTGGAGCCTGCTGAGCCCAGCCCAGAGAGCCCTGTACAAGGAGGTCATGCAGGAGAATATTGGGAACGTGGCCTCTCTGGGTGAGGGTGCTTTTTTCCTGGGCTGCCTCCATCGTGCTCTGAGGAGGTCCTAAAAAAGGAAGGACTTGGTTAGGCTTGGTGCTCTGGGTCCGATGGCTGATCGCTGCCCCCCTCCATGATCCTTCTTCTGATGTATGAGGGGTTCTGTATTGTCCTACGGACAGGAAGGCCCTGCTTAGTAGTGATTGGACCTCGTGAGAGGACATCATGCCAAGAGATGCCGGGTTTGGGGAAAGTGGGAAGGTCTAAGCAGGGCTTCCTTCCAGGCTGGGCCTTGCTTTAGGTGTGGCTCTGTGTGTGTGTAAGATGCGGACACGTCTCAGCTGACTTAACACAACTCCAGAGGATTTTCAAGGCGAGAGATGAACAGAGATGGGTAGCCGTCCTGAACTTCCGTGGTGATTTCTCAGCCAAGCTGAACGAGATCCAGCTAGCCTGTGCCATCTAGGTCTGGGCAGGCCTGCCTGAGGTGTGGCTACGGAGAGAAGTCTGTTGGCTTATTTTCCTCTGAGTTCTCAGCTGGCATTTCCGTCTCAGTTGGGCAGGGAGCGGGAGCAGAACTGCCAATAGTGGATGGATGATTCTCTGCCCGTCATGTTCTTCGCCCCTCTCTAGCCTCTGTTACTTGTCCATTGTGTGTTATTGGAGGCATGGAGTGAACCTGTATTGGAACTGCTGAACTGACGCTCACCAGGAATAGTTATAATTTTGTGTGTGTGTGTGGGGGGGGGTTCCTAATGAAAGGACCTCTGATTGCCAAACCGGACCTTCCTCCAGGCTGGAGGAAGAGGAGGAGCTGCTTCTTTCTGATGAAGAGAAGGGAGTGTCTCGTAGCAGCCGTGGTCTGTCGTGGGTCTCTGTGTTTCTTGGGGTTCCTTCCAAGGGCTGGGGGGGTTTCTGGGTTCTTCACACTTATTTCTGCTCAGAAGCACTTACAATTTTATAAAGGCTAAATGGTGCCTGTAGATTGTGAAAATATGCCGCATCCTTCATCTACCCTCTCTGATCCATTTTTGAAAGCTGAGCTCTGGTTTCTTCCAGGCAGTGGGTCTCTGGCAAGGCCGTTTCCCAGCCCTGTTACCCCTGAGTCTCCTTTAATTACACCTGCCAGGAATTGAACAAGAAACCTTCATTTGGAAAGCAAGAGTTTTACCATAGAGAAATTATGCAAAGCAACTCCAGACAATGTGCTCATGCACACCCCTTCCCTTCTCCCCCGTCCCCCATCACAAAGCAATCTTGTAAGTGACTCTGAAGGCCCTGGGCCATAGATATTTGCCTAAGTAAAATCCAGCATCTCGGATAGGCAGTCCTGGCTTTCTAAGCATCTTTTCGCCCCTAAGTAGGATTCCCCTCTTCTGGTTGTTTGGAGCAGAGAGTAAGGAAAGTGCTGGAGTCCCCCAACCAAGGTGCGGAAGTGATGTTTGTGATGGGTGAGGAGAGAGAGGGTGGGATGTTTGATGACGTGTGACCAGCTTTGGGGTGATGCTAAGGCTGACAAATCTTTATCTTGTTGGTTAGCCTTGATTTTGGAGGTGGGCAGGATAACACATCTTGTCCTTTTTCTGTTAACACCTCTCCGTTGGCCCAGCTGGTTCTAACAGACTTGTTGCTCCAAAACGAAAGGACTGGATTCATTCATCGGAGGCACGGGGTTTGTGAGACTCAAGTCGTCCAGCGACCTTTCTGTGTTCTTTCCTTGGTCATTATCCAAGTCGTGAAACTATATTTACTCTAGAGTTGTGCCTGTAGCTAAAAAGCTGGTGAGTTAAGAACTTATTCCCTGGCTTCCTCCCCATAGGCCTTGCTTCTTGCGCTGCCTGTGTCACCCAGTTTTGGCAGCTGCTTCTGGCTCCCTTTGTGGTGCAGACACCTCAAGCAGAAAATCCACACGGCCTGTTATAACCTCCTTTCTGTCATGTAGTTAGGTTTTATTTTTACAAGAAGCATATCAGTTTCACACTTTACTTAAGCTTGATGGTTTCAAAGATAGTTATCGGTTCTTAAAGTTTCTTTACAAAGGCTCAGTCACACAGCTGTTTATAAACTTTCTTTTTCAGGCACACACACATTTTGCCTGCTTTAGACAGAGTGAATATTCTCTCACAGATGCGTGCACAGTTCCAGCTTCCACACAGGTTGTATTTCTCTCAGAAGTGCATAGACACTCCCAGGTTGCACACAGCTTGCCTGCCTAAACCAGACTGCCTCTTTTGTCTCTGTTCAGTAACTAAAAACTGCAGTTCACTCTGCCCCTAGCGCCCTGCTACTGTCCAATTGGATTTCACTCCAGTCACACTTCTCAACTCCACCCACGCTCTCAGTCATCAACCAATCATCTCACTCACTCATTCCTCTCTTTCAACCCCACTCTTCATCTTTATCCCTTCAAGCATTTAAAGAAACACACATTTAAAATAATTACACAGCCGTTAGCACTGCCCCAATTCCATCATCCCCCATTGACCTGAGAAGAGCAAAGAATCAACCAAGCGGTCATCTGAATACAAACTTAATGTCTTCTTGCTTCATTCTGGGTCGGCTCTTCTGATTTGCAGTTCATGTCGAAGAAGGATTTCTGCTCCAATCACTGTCCCATTTAACTGTCACAAAAAAAGATCAGTCAGTAACATCTAGCATTCTCTATATAGACCTGAGTGTTCAGACATCAGTTCTTTGAACTCTTCCATTAGTTCTAAGCTCTGTTTTTCGTATGTGTGTGTTGTGACCTAGAGACTCTCACCCCACTCCTGAAGGCTGTACCAAGCCTCTCAAGACCCCTAGGAGCCTCTAAGAGCACTGGCCGCTGATTTGGGAAGCTCCCCAGCTTCTTGGGCTTGTTTGAGCGCATGTACCTCTTCGGCAAGCAGTACTGGACACAGAAAGGTAAAATATATTATGGGAGTTTATTAAAGGAAGAACATAGGAGCGTTAAGCAGGAATCACTCTTAAAAGCTATTTAGGCAAGGCGTGAAAACAAAGACTTTCTGGGCCAATTCCAGATGGCCTACCTTTCCCTGGAACGTCGCACGTTGTTGCACCGAAAATGCAAAATATCGCATTTTCTTGCGCGAGTTTTGTGCGATGCCACGCGGCGTCGCACAAAACTCATGCGAGAAAATGCAATATTTCGCATTTTCAGCGTAACAACGCACGACGTTCCGGGGAAAGGTAGGCCATCCGGAATCGGCCTTGATCTAAATAACTTCTGGCTAACTAAAATACTGCAGGCTAACTGTTTAAACATTATATTGTCGAAGGCTTTCTCTGACTTGTTTCCAAGGCTGGTTGATCTTACCAAAGGCTTAGCAAGGAGTCCATCCATGCCAGCTAACTCTGGGCATCCTGATGGAGTGGCGTTGGAGCTGAGAAGTTCTCTCTCACAGTACAGATGGTCAGCAATGGCTGAAAGGTAAAGGTTGGTATCCTGCCTAGATACAATGAGGCTTCTTGAGAGCTAGGGGGGCCTCAGCCCACTTGCTGAGAACCAGTCAGGGCTCAGTTCCTTAATTAGGATTTCAACATGTGAAAGTTTAAGGAGGGCAGCTTAGGGCTGAGCTCAACACCAGAGAAAACACACGTATTCAGATGCGGAAGAGAACATTGAATATTGTGATGCACTGAGCGTGGTGGAGGGAACAAAGCCACTTAATGAGAGGGAAAACGTGATGGTTTCCAAGGTGGCAATTCTCAAGAAATCCTATCCTGATTGGCACCTTGAACATAATACACCAGACATTACACTCATGGAAAATCAAGAAGTCTGGATAATAGACATTGCAATTCCAGGGGATGCCAGAGTCGAAGAAAAAGAACAAGACAAAATGATTAAATATAGAAATCTGATAATAGAAACACCTGACTATGGAAGAAGAATGCAACAGTAGTCCCCATTGTCATCGGAGCACTTGGAACCATCTCAAAAAACGTTGCGATTCATATGGAAAAACTGCAGCTTTCTGACATAACACCTACAGAACTGCAAAAGACAGTGCTACTTGGAACAGCGTACGTATTACGCCGATATCTGGTTGATACTTAGTCTCTGGTGGAAACTTGTATCAACTTAGCAAGGCCAATCAATAATAACATGTGACCTCTGCTTATTGTTGATTGATTTTTGGATAATTTGAATAATAACAAAAACATTCGATTTATATACCACCTTTCAGGGCAACTTAACACCCACTCAGAGTGATTTACAAAGCATGTTATTATTATCCCCACAACAATAATCACCCTGTGAGGTGGGTGGGGCTGAGAGAGTTCTGAGAGAGCTGTGACTGACCCAAGGTCACCCAGCTGGCTTCAAGTTGGGGAGTGGGGAAACAAACCAGGTTCTCCAGATTAGAGTTCTGGTACGTAGCCGTTAAACAAGCAGATGTTCAAACCAATCTTGTGATGCTGGAGAATAAGTGGCATGAACCTCCTCCACTGCTTGGGTCAGGTACGGTTGTAATCCACACGGCTGCCACAGGCTTCAGAGCTTCCCTTTGGAATATCTGTTCAGTATATCCAGCATTACTTCTGACTAAGAGCGGGACGACAAGTGACGCCTGACACAGGTTGGACACTAGTCAGCTTCCCTCAAGTTCTGATGGGAAATGTAGGCATCCTGGTCTTGCAGCTTGGCTCTCTGACTGCTGTCCAATGGACTTTTCAACTGTCACTTGTCCAACATTCCGCCAAGCTGCCTACATTTCCCATCAAAACTTGAGGGAAGCTGACAAGTGTCCAACCTGTGTCAGGCGTCACTTGTGGTCCCACTCTAAGTTACTGCTGTTGTCGGACTTCGTTCCTCTGTGGGTTAAGAAGTCAAGCTCTGAGAGCACCAGTATTCCAGTATTTTAGCAGTTAGGAAAGAGGGCTCTCTTTACCAGTTGCTAGCATATTCAGCATTTTCTACGTCTTCCCTTGAGAAGGGGCTGGGTCTCCATGCTGATACTCAGGTGGATCGTCGCACTGGAAGGTTTCGAAGATGTTAGAAAAGGTTTTAAGTAGAGACATTGTTCATGGGCAGTGTTAACAGGGGTGAAGGAGTCTCAACTCTTACGTAGCTTGGGAGTGGGGGAAGATTAGACCACCCAGCAACCATGGGTGCTTCTGATCCATGGCTTCATAGGGTAGCAGACTTGAGCACCTAAATCCAACCATGGCAACATTGTGTCTTGATTATTATTTTATTTATTTATTTATTTGTGTCATTTATAGTCCACCTTTCTTACTGAGACTCAAGGCAGATTACACAGTATGAGATTAGTATAAGCCATATCAAGTACATTTCCATACAGCATCAAGAATGTTTCCATAAACAATGCCATAGGGTAAATAGATGCAAGTTTAAAAAACATAGCGTTAGTAAGAATCCAATACAAAGTAGGAAAAAAATACTAAAACGGAACCTAATCACTTCTAGGATTGACATTAGACAACATAAAGCAGAGGTAGTACATACATATTTAAAGCAACTGATAATATGTAAGGCAACATAGTGGTGAAGTCTACGGTCCCTAATTCATTAGTGAAGCATTTGAGACCCCGTCCCTACAATAGAGCCTTTTTGAATAATTCAGTTTTGCGTCGTTTGCGGAAAGCCAGGAGAGTGGGGTCTCTCCTGACCTCAGACAGGCCATTCCACAGGGTAGGGGCCACCACAGAGAAAGCCCGTGTTGATTTTGCCAACGTACAGGCTGGGAGCTGCAAGAGACTCTGTTCAGATGAGCAAAGCTGCCATGGAGGGACATAGGGAGGGAGATGATCCCATAGGTATGCCGGACAAAGGCCATGAAGAGCTTTGTACTTTGAATCTGGACTCCCCAGTCCAATTCTCACACTCTTAACCATTACCCTTCACTGCCTTCCCTCTGCACTGCCCAAAGCAGCTTCAATTTAAAAAGGAGAGAGATTGTAAAACACAGGAATTTACTGAAACTTGAGCCCAGGGGAAAAAGGGAATAATCCCTTCAACACCCTCGTTCGGATCATTGATAAAATGATTGAAAAGCCCTGGGCCCAGGACCGAGCCCTGCGGCACTCCACTGGACACCTCCCTCCAATCAGAAGTGACGCCATTTTCATCTACTCTTTGGGTGAGGTTTTCCAGCCAGGTCCCCACCCATCTCGCCATCCTAGACTCCAGTCCAGAACATCATAAGCAACATCATCAGAACATCACAAGGAACATTCTCAAAAGCTTCACCGAAATCCAGATAAACGACATCAACAGCATTCCTCCTGTGACCCAGGAAGCCTGTCCCTCAGTCCTAGAAGGAGATGAGGCGGGCCTGGCAGGGCCTGGTGGGGACCAATCCAGGCTGACTTCCCCATATCACCACTTGTCCATCTGATGCTTGCAGGCTGACACCTTTAATATCTGCTCCAGTATCTTGCCTGGGACGGAGGCCAGGCTGACCCCGGGGAACATCAGCAGGCCTTTGAGGAGGGGATGCATTTCTACAGGGGGGTGGGTGGGTTAAATGCTTGCTTTAAAAATTTGCTCCTCATGATTCTTTCTTGGCAAAATGTTGCCAAAATGTCATTTGTCAGAAGTCTCCAGGGACCTTTGAAAATAATGGGGAAGCCCAGGTTGTCCTGCTTTTAATAATGGGATCAATTTCAGGGCTTCTTGGACCTCAAAAACCAAGACTTGGAAAAGGGAAAACTTCTAATCTTCCACTATCCCGTTCAGATAGGCACAGCATCCCTTGAGCTTTCCACGTAGGGTATCCAATGTATTTGATACCATATTTCATTTCTCTGCCCTTTCCTTTCTCTCTCCCGGGTGACTCAAGTGGGGAGTCCCTCTCCAAGGGTTAAAACAAGCCTGCAGTCCTAGAGAGGCACATGGGGGGGGCGGTGTTTGTGCAGACCCGTTTCCTGCCCTCCCCGCTTGCAGGAGTCCCGCCTTTGTTTCCCGGCTGCTGCTTGCACGGCTGGAAGGGGACCGGGTGAGCTCAGAGGGGCTTTGGGAGGGGGAGGAGATATTGGGGGGGGGGCAATGCAAGAGCCAAGGCAGAGGCAAAGGACAGGAAATTATTAGTTTGGGGGGAGAGCCCCTCCCTTCAGTTTATCCCCCCCCCCCGGCTTCACTCTGCAGTCTCCAACGAAGAGCAGGGGAGTAAAAACCTGCAGGGGGCACGAATAAGAAAGGGTCCTGCTTGCCCTTTTGGGCTGGGGAAGGGGGCGAGGGGTCAATGCGGCAGAGCAGCAGGAGGGGAGGGAGAAGGGGGAGGGAGGAGTGGTTTCCCAGGGTTATGATCCAGAGTTGCAGGATCTCTTCAGGGCCGGCAGTTGGAGGTGCTGGTCGGAAGGAAAGCGAAATGGCCCCCATCCGGCAGGCCTTGAAGAGGTCAGTCTCTGACCTAATCCATACGAGCAGAGACAGTGGGCACAACATTTCTCCTTGCAGAGCTAGTTTTCTGTCTGCAGGGAGGAGTTTTCCCAAGATGCAAAGGAACATGTCTAGTTCCCAAGCCCAGGGCTGGAGTCCTTCCCCATTGCCTTGAATCCTGTCCCACCGCAGGCTCTGAGGACCTTCTCCCACTCCTGAAGGGGTGGGGCAGGCTGGAGGATCTGGGGCTCCCTTAGAGGGGAGAGGGGGGCTGGGGGGCTGCCAGCAGGGCCAGGGATTCGTCCGTGCCCAGGAATGGATTTGTCAAGGTTGGGAGGAAGATGGCCAGGAGGGGAGGGGGATGGATAGATAAGGAAAGTTGGACTTCCTCCAAACCAAAGGGGTGGCTGTGAGGAAAGATGTCATGGTAAAGGCTCTGGATTCACGACACTGAATTGTGTTCTGGAGTAAATCCAGCAATAGCCTCAATGAGGACACTGATGCATAATTCGCATGTGTAGCATAAAGAGCTTTCCAACCACTTTGTTTTTCTCCCTCCCAGGCAGCCCAGAGGCAACCCCTGATGCCTCCTCCACCCTCTCCTCCACATGGTGAAGTGAAAAGAGCCACCATGAAGCCAGCTCAGGTAAGGGCAGGGGAGGAAGTGTGTGTCAGAGGGCAGGAACGGTTCCTTTTGAGTTCCCAGGCTGAGAGGATGGAGCTCTTTGCCTTCAGTTCTGGTCACAGCCTGTCTCGGATTACATCTGCAGAGAAGGCCCAACAGGGACAATAAAACAGTACTGGTTATGATCTACCAGGTGGGGCCTGGATTTCTTCTGGAATCAAAACTGATCTCCCAAATAGAGTGATCAAGGCAGACTCTGTGGTATCGTGTCCCCTCTGAGCTCCGTCCTCAATCATTGCCCTTAAATCTCCAGGAATTTGTCATGCTGGAACTGGCAACCCTAGTAAAGGGTTGAATGATTTGGAAAAAACCGTGTATGTGTGTGTGAGAGAGAGAGAGAAAGAGAGATTTTTCTTAGCTGCCCGGCAGAAGCCTATTTTACAATGTTGAGGGCCAGGAGCAAAAATGCCAAATACCTGTAAATATATAAATATATGAAGCTGGATTGATTGATAGTTCCAGGTGGGTGGCCCTGTTGTTCTGCAGTAGACAACCAAGGCTGGAGTCCAGTAGCACCTCAGAGACCAATAAGACTTTCCTCAGAATAAGCTTCCAAGGGACAAATATCCCTTCTTCAGATACTAGTAGGCATGGAGATCCCTGAGCCTTTATATCCCATTCAGAAGGTTTACAGGGTGTTGCAAAGAAGGGAGATAAGAGCTGGAGGTCCAATGTGTAATGTAAGGCAGAAAATTAGCCTCTGTGGTGAGATAAGAATCCCATGTCTCTGTTCAGCCCTGGAGGCTCCATTGTTCTGAATTTGTGAATGAACTCCGTTTCTGCAGTTTCATGTTGTAATCCCTCCCCCCCACCATTTGAAGTTTTTCTGTTTGAGGAATGTTCTCCCATTGATTTTTGAGTGTTGCAGTTTTTCCTGTCAGATTTCTGTCCATTTATTCTTCTGCATACAGACTGACCTGTTTGATCTGGAGAGTGAAAGCACTTTGTTGTCACTTGGTGGCATAGATAACATTGGAAGGCAAACAGTGAATGGACCAGAGATGCTGGGGCTGGTGTTGTGAGGTCCAGCGATTGTGTTGTTAGGGTGAATACAGGGACAGAGTTGGGGTCTTCGTTTATGGCAGGCCCAGGTCCGAGAGTCCGTGTCCATGTTTGGGAGGCCATTGTTGTGAGTGAGCAGTTGTTTAAGGTTTATGGGGTTTCTATGAGCAACTAAAGGTTTGCCTCCCAATGCCTGTGAGAGAGGAACATCATCATCCAGCGTAGACTGCAGGTCAGTAGTCATGCTTTGAACTGGTTGGAGCGGAGAGCGGCTTGTGACCACCCGGGGGCATTCTGTTGTTCTTTTGTTTAGGGCCCCTCTTCTAGCAGGTTATCTGTTGGTATCTTCCTGACTTTTTCAATCTCTTTCCTTACTATGTCAGTAATCCCAAAAATATCCATTGTAGATGCTGCCAGTGAGCATCTCTGGTAGAGGGATTGGAACAAACATGACTGTAGCGTAGAGCTTGGCTGTGGACGATGGATTCTTTGGTTGCTTAGGATGGTGGCTGGAGACATGCAGATACATTTGGCGATCAGCAGGTTTCTGCTCTAAGATGGTTCTTGTGTTTCCATCCAGTATTTGTACAGTGGGGGGTCTAGAAAATGTGCTTCTTGTGTGGATTGATGGGTGGCAGAGAGGAAATCGCTGAAGTCCTGGTGGAATTTCTGTAGTCTGTCAGTGTCTGTTCCGTGGATCTTCCCCCAAATATCCGCACCGATCAGATCAGGCAGAGACTGATTCAGTAAATGGATTTTTAAAATTCAGGAATCACAGTACAACCAACTAACATAAGGCAATTGCCGAGAATGACTGTTTAACTATAACAATGCTGGCTATATACGCCTTTCCCCTCCCTTTTCCTGTGGAACGAACTCTTGGCTTGGACAGCCTTTCAACGCTAGAAAACTCGACTGTGTTAACTATGTAACTGCCCTACCTTCTATAACTGACAGGCTAACTCCTGTCAGACATTCAACGGCAACCATGTAACTTCTGCCTTCTATGCCAGACGAGTAAACCCCTGTCTGACATAGTCCTTCTTTCCCACCTGTCCAGACTATAAAAATGTCATCCGTATATCTCAGGTTAGACTATAAAAATGTCATCCGTATATCTCAGGTTAAGTGGGATCTCAGTGCGTGGGGATGAGTAAGCGCTGTTCCAAGTCAGCCATGAAAATGTTGGCAGATTGTGGTGAAAGGGGAAAAAAAGATTGCCTTCCAAGTAGTCAACAAATGAAGTAGTTATGTACAAAGGGAGAAACAGTGAAAGTGGAAAGATATAATATGAATCTCACTAGCAACCATAACAGAAACAATTGAAGGGTAATGAAGAATGCAATATATAAGAGACATCAACCAGAGGCGGGGCCTTTTCCGTCGTGGCTCCTGCTCTGTGGACTGGGCTCCCTGAAGTGGAAGGGGAGGGGAGCCCCCTCCTCAGCAACCTTCAGGAGGCGCTTCAAGGCGGGCTTATTTGTCGTGGCTTTTGAGGGGGTGTGAAGGGCAGGCATCTTTTAAGGGTGAGAGGGAGGGACTTTCATCTTGATCTTTGTTTGGAAAGTTTTTAGTCATTTTAGATGATTGGAAGTTTTTGGAAAGGTGGCTTATAAATATTTAAGTAAATAAATAAATATTTCAGTAAATAAATAAACCCCATAGCTGTCCAATAACTCACTATTCACACAGTATAACAATGATACATGCGTTATAACGATTTCATACATTATAATAACAATAATTTAATACATTATAACAACACAAATTGACAGAATGGCTTCAGAATGGCGTTGGCTAACCAGTCGTTTCAACGCATAATCTTCCTCCGACCCAAATCATGTTCCTTTTCCATCTCCTTAATAACAACTCCTGTATAGACAAACTCTTAAAATGAGACCACCTGGAACAGTCAGAAACCCAACAGGTGAGCTTCAGCAAAACTCTTCCTGAAGCAGTTCAAAATACGTGACAAGATCTACCCTTTTATCATTCACCCTTATGAATATAATCTACATTTTTAGCTCTTTAAGCTTTTCCTGGTTTTCTTTCCACCTTCTTCCCTCTGAAAACTTGAATAATACAATATGGGAAATACAAATTCAAATGATTAAAAAAGAAATCAAAAAATTTTAATTCGTCAAAGCCTCCCAGCTTCTGCATTGATTCCAAATCCGTGTTCTAGTCCAATGCTGCCTTTTGGTTATTTTGACATTTTTCAGAGTAAATGTTCTGCCTGATCAAACCAACTCTATTTATCTGATATTTGGCAGCCAGGTGCAGGACTCTGTCTCTGAGCCAGGGTGTCCTCTTGAAGAGCTGACTTTGCTTTGGACCTAGCAAGGCCTAGACATTCGAACAGCCAGCTGTTCAGGCCCAGGGAGCCTTAAAGGAAGGTGGGCAGTGAACTCAAAAACTTTCAAAAAGGTCCAGTCTTACACTTAGGATTTAGCCATATGATAGACCATGCATTGCAAACACCTCCTTCCTCCTCTTGTTATATTTGTTTCACTTTTTCTTCTTCAGGGCCGGGTGTCCTTCGAAGAGGTGGCTGTGTATTTCTCCAAGGGGGAGTGGAGCCTGCTGAGCCCGGCCCAGAGAGCCCTGTACAAGGACGTCATGCTGGAGAATTTTGGGAACGTGGCCTCTCTGGGTGAGGATCCTTTTCTCCTGGGCTTTCTCCATCTTGCTCAGAGGAGGGGTCCTTAAAGAGGAAGGACGTGGGCAAGCTGTGATCCCTGGGTCTGATGCCTGATTGCTGCCCCCTCCATGAGGCTTCCTATGATCGGGGGGTGGTCTGGGTTCTTACAGAGAGGGAGCCCCTGCTTAACAGTTCTTGGACCACATGAGAGGGCATCAGAAGAGGTGCCAAGGGATGCCAGGTTTGGGGAAAGGGGGAGGGTCTAAGCAGGGCCTTCCCTCCTAGTCTGGGCCTTGCCTTGTGTGGGGCTGTGTGTGTGTGTATGCTGCCATCAAGTCGCAACTGACTTAAGATAACAACAGGAGTTTTCAAGGCAAGACATGGTTTATCAGTGCCTGCCTGTGCATAGCGACCCAGGACTTCTTGGATGGTTTCCCATCCAGCAGCTAACCGGCACCAGACTTGCTTAGAACTGAGGAGATCAGGCTCACCTGGGCCATCTAGGTCTGGGCAGGTGTGCCTTACCTGCGCTGAGACATATTGCTGTATGTCTGTTGGCTTCTGTGCCTCTGAGTTCACAGCCCTCGCTTTCCAAGCATCTTTTCACCCCCAAGTATGACTCTTCTCTTCCAATGGTTTGGAGCAGGGAGTCAGAAAGCTGGTGGAGTCCCCCAACCAAGGTGCAGAAGTCATGTTTGTCGTAGGTGAGGACAGACAGGGCAGGATGTTTTATGACGAGTGACCAGCTTTGGGGCTGAAAAACCTTTATCTTGTTGGATAGCCTCTGTATTGGCCGAGCTGGTTCTAGCCGACTCTCAGCTCCAAAACTCAAGGACGGGATTCATTCATCAGAGGCACGGGGTTTGTAAGAATCAAGTCAGTCAGCGGCCTTTCTGTGTTCCTTTTCTCAGCCCCTATGTGAGTCCTGAAACTGTATCGACTCTAAAGTTGTTCCTGTACTGAAAAAGATCATTAGTTGGAACACATTGCTTGGTTTCCTCCCCACGGGCCGTGCCTCTTGCTCACACTGCAAATATTACCCAGTTCTGGCAGCTGCTTCTGGCTTCTGAAATACGGAGGAGGGAGCAGGTAACTGGGTGCAGGGATGGGTGGAGTCATGAGGGATTTCAGCTGGATTCGTTTTCGTTTTCGCGGCCATGTCGGACGCTCCTCTTGGCAGGTCCGAGAAGAAGCGGCCGAGCAGCCTGACCAGGCGGCTGATCTGCAAAGGTTAGCCCCCAGGGCTCCCAGGCAAGGAGTCTGGGTCCGGGACGTGGCGGGAAGAGCCCTCTGGCAAATCGAGGCAGGGGGTAAATTACCCGTTTGTCCCTATGGAGGCCGGCAGACGTGCGCGGCACCTCGCGTGCTGCCGGGCCACGGAAAACGGCAAAGAACAGGACTAGGCGGAAGCCTGTAAGTAAGCGAATCCCTTCTGTCACTACAAGCGTATGTGAAGGAGTGGTGGGATCTGAAGTTTAGAAGATTCGGATTTTTCCCCCCTCGCAGAGTCTCGGAAGATTGGCAGTCCCCCCCCCCCCCTAAAATGGCAGCGAAAAAGCAGAGTCCTGCTCTGGGCAAGTCAGTTTCGGCTGCCCTGAAGGGAAGAGGCGAGTCGCTCGAGGAATTGGTGAAAAGATCGGTTATCGAAGCCATAAAACCCTTTGTTGACAAGCTGAATGCTACAGATCAAAGGGTGGGCTTAATTGAGAGCGATGTGAAAGCCATCAAGGAAGTAGCGGGGGGGGGGCAGAGAAGTCTGCTCGGGAAAATGCGTCACTCATGAGAGCAACGAACAAGGAGCTAAAGTTGGTGGAAAACCAGCTGATTGGGCTGCAAGTGGAGCGAGCACAGACCATTTTGCGTCTCCAGAATGTTAAAGAGGAGGAAAACGAGGATTTAAGGGATCTTGCCTCGGAACTTTTAGCGACACCCGCGAGGGCAACTAAAGAAGAAGTAAAAAGCACCATTTTGGGAGCCCGTCGGGCGTCTTCAAAATATGCAATGAAGCGGCAGCTGCCTCGCGAGATTGTTATTGAGTTTTCATCTAGGAGGGTCAGGGACATCATCCTATATAACTCATATAATGCGGACTTGGACTTTCTGGGAAATAAAGTCAAGATACTGAAGGATGTTCCATTTTTAGTTCGGAAGAGAAGAATTAAGTATAAGAGGCTGGCAGCTCTTTTGAGGGAACGTGGCATAAAGTACAAATGGCTTTTTCCAGAAGGAATCGGGTTTAGTTATAAAGATCAAGCTTACAAGATTAATTCGGAAGATCAGCTAAGGGATTTTGTGGACAAAAATCAAGAGTTTGGGCACGACACCAAGCAAAAAGAAGAAGATTCGAAGCCTGAAGGAAGGGGGAGGCAATGAGCGCTGCGGCTGCAGCTGCTCAGAGAGAACTGCGTCCGAGGCCCGGGGGGGGGGGGGAGATTTAATTTGAACTGTAATATGTATTTTGTAAGATTAACCATTCCATCATTACTTTATTAAGCTTTTTTTCAATTATGGCAGTATGAAGGGAAAGCATTGAAGTGTAGTGTTTAGTGTTTGTATGCTGCCTTCCCCTTTTTTCCACCCCCTCCTTCCCCCTCTCTCTTTTTTTCCTTCTTTTCCTCCCCTTGTACTATTGTAGTTTTTTGTAGTTTACTGTTTTAGATGTTTAAAAAAAATAAATAAAAAAAAATGAGGGATTTCAGCTGAGATGAGCGGATCTCCATCACTGGAACGACTTCTGTCCTGGTTTCCGAGCACGGCTGGGTCTCTCTCAAGGGCCATTTCCCTCACAGGGGAGTGCAGGAGCCTCCTGGGGTGTTGTATGAAAGAGCCACAGAGTTAGCAGGGGAGCTCTGAGCTGAGCTGGAGGTAGCCCAGGTTGAGGATCCGCAGGGGGCCTGGGCCTGCCAGGGGTGGAACTGGAGGTGAAGGGAGAGTGAAGCCCTTCCCCAGGTTGGGTTCCCTCGTTGAATGTACGATGGACCTTTATTTTTCTCTGAATTCCTGCTTCTTATGATTTATTGCTAAAAAAAGAGGTGCTGGAATGGAAGAGTTTGATTGGACCGCTGCCCCTTTGTTGTACTGACAGAAGTTGATGAAGATTTTGTTCTGAACTTGAGGGGTTCCCTTCTTAGGATAGCAGGACATGTCTTTCCAGTTGTGGCCAGAGAGAAGTTTGTGGGTCAGACACCTCAGGCAGAAAATCCACACGGCCTTCAGCACTGCCCCAGTTCCCTCATCCCGCATTGACCTGGGAAGAGCAAAGAATCAACCAGTCCATTATCTGAGTACAAACTTAGTGTCTTCTTGCTGCATTTTGAGTCAGTCCCTCTGACTTGAAGTTCACAGCAAAGGATCTCTGCACCAATCATTGTCCCCATGAAATGCAATTTTCTATTTCATTGTCACAAACAAGAGATTGGTCAACACCATCTCGCATTCCCAACATAGGCTTGAAAGTGTCCAGACATCAGTCCTTTGAACTCTTCCCTTCTCGATGTCAGTTGGTTTAGCTCTAGGCTTTTTTGTATGTGTGCTGATGCCAGGTTTCTCTTTCTTTCCACAGATGCTGTTTGGGAGGTGGCAACTGAATATCCAGTGATGGAGAGAGAACACACGTATTCAGATGTGGAAGAGAACATTGAATATTGTGATACATTGGGCGTGGTGGAGGGAACAAACCCACTTAATGAAAGGGAAAACTTTGATGTTTTCCAAAGTGATCGTTCTCAAGAAATCTCACTTCTTCAAAATATATCCAAAGGAGACAATAGAGAAGAGTGCCCTGGGAGTGCGGGAGGATTTTCTGAAACAACAGATACAACTATGTATTGGAACTCTCATATTGCAAGGGGCACATTTAAATGCCTGGAGTGTGGAAAAACTTTTGGACGGAAAAATAATCTAACTGCCCACCGAAGGATTCACACAGAGGAGAAATCTTATAAATGTGCGGAGTGTGGGAAAAGCTTCAGACGGAGTAATCAGCTTACTCTCCACCAAAGGATTCACACAGGGGAGAAACCATATACATGCCTGGAGTGTGGGAAAAGCTTCAGACGGAGTGAAAAGCTTACTGTCCACCAAAGGATTCACACGGGGGACAAGCCATATAAATGCCAGGAATGTGGGAAATGCTTTAATTACAGTGGAACCCTTTCTTCCCATCAAAGAATTCACACAGGGGAGAAACCTTATAAGTGCCGGGAATGTGGAAAATGTTTCACTAAGTGGGGTCACCTTAATGTCCACCGAAGGATTCACACAGAAGAGAAACCATATCAATGCCCAGAGTGTGGAAAAAGCTTCCGTCAGAGTTCAACCCTTTCTTCCCATCAAAGCATTCACATGGGAAAGAAACCATACAAATGCCTACATTGTGGGAAAAGCTTCAGGCGGAAGGGAAGCCTTACTGTCCATCAAAGAATTCACACAGGGGAGAAACCATATCAATGCTTGGAGTGTGGGAGAAGCTTCAATCGGTGCCAAAGTCTTACTAACCACAAAAGAATTCATACAGGGGAGAAGCCATATAAATGCCTAGAGTGTGGAAAAAGCTTCTGTGAGAGTGGAAGTCTTACTGCCCACCGAAGAATTCATACGGGGGAGAAACCTTATAAATGCCTGGAGTGTGGAAAAGGCTTCAGTCGGAGTGGAAACCTTACTGCCCACCATAGAATTCACATAGGGGAGAAACCTTATAAATGCTTGGAATGTGGGAAAGCCTTTGGACGGAAAGGTATTCTAACTACCCATCTCAGAATTCATACGGGGGAGAAATTATATAATGATAAAAAATATAAATGCCTGGAGTGTGGAAAAGGCTTCAGTCAGAGTGGACAGCTTACTGCCCACCATAGAATTCACAAAAAAAAGGGGTGTAAGGGGGTACCCACTTCCCTATAGAAATGCAACCAACGACCAACCCAGGAAGTGTATCCAGGCACAAGAGATAAAGAATTATGTTGTAACTTTTATCACATGCAACTCATTCAAAAGTAATCGTCTCATTCAAAAGTAATTGGCATACTATCCATAGCTGTTATAGCTATTATTGTTTGTACTTGTTCTTCCGAGAGACTTATTGCGTCCCGGTTGGACTGTGGGAATTGTTCCTCCTACTGATTGTAGAGTTCCTATTGTTAGTTAACTGATAAAAATTACTTTTGGATGATTACTTTTGAATGAGTTGCATGTGATAAAAGTTACAACATAATTCTTTATCTCTTGTGCCTGGATACACTTCCTGGG
Source organism: Eublepharis macularius (assembly GCF_028583425.1). NCBI lineage: Eukaryota > Metazoa > Chordata > Lepidosauria > Squamata > Eublepharidae > Eublepharis > Eublepharis macularius. The sequence continues at coordinate 183,892,203 of NC_072793.1, forward strand.
TTGGTTGTTGGTTGCACCATAGAATTCACACAGGGGAGAAACCTTATAAATGCCTGTCATGTGGAAAAAGCTTCAGTCGTAGTGGAATCCTTACTGCCCATCAAACCATTCACACTGGGGAGAAACCATATAAATGTCTGGAGTGTGGAAAATGCTTCAGTCGTAGTGGAAATCTTACTGACCATCAAAGAATTCATACTGGGGAGAAACCATATAAATGTCTGGAGTGTGGAAAATGCTTCAGTCGTAGTGGAAATCTTACTGACCATCAAAGAATTCATACTGGGGAGAAACCATATAAATGCCTGGAGTGTGGAAAAAGCTTCAGTCAGCACTAACCTAGTTTCATAACCTTCAAACTTCAGGAGCTGGTCAGAAAAAGGACAGGACTGCTTTTAATCCTGTGAATTGATTATCTTTGCGAAAGAAACCATGGGTTTGTTGCTTTCAATGAATTAAAACAATTTAAACAAATGTATGATTATATCTCTGAAGAGTTGTAAAGGACAGACAGAACTATTACATTGCTCACATACTGGAAACTTGTATGAATGTCCACCTCTGTCTCAGAATACAGAATAAGTCTTGGCTTCTCAGATACACCGGACTGAAAATAGGGGAGCCTGTGTTTGGCTGAAGGCGGGTCCAGGACAGCAGAATCACCGCCTTTTCTACATGTGAGGAACCAGCTGTACGTCTCTCCCCTCTACACATGGACAGACACACAGAGCTAAATACAAATGGCTACAGAGAGACATATTCTCACCTCCTCTGTCTCTTTTTCTCTGAAGGAAGTCCCAGGGTACCAAAATGAACTTAACTTCCACAATTTGGGCCACTGGCATCTGTTCCACGCCCCCCCCCCCAAACATATGACTAAATGACAGAAATATTCTCTTCTTGTGGCTGGGCTGAGAATGCTGAAATGGGTTTATCTTTCCATAGAAATGATAAGATATTGATATATTATATGATAGTAGCAGCAAGAATTTTATACGCTCAATATTGGAAAAAAGAAGAAACACCTGAAATTGAAGAATGGACAAGGAAATTATTGTATATGGCTGAAATGGACAAGCTAACTAGAAATTTGAAGGAGCGAGATCCGGATGCATTTATGGAAGATTGGAAAAAGCTGAAAAAATATTTGGAAAAGAAATGGGATGTTACAGGACAATTATGGTCTTTTGAAGGGTTCTAAGGCTACTAATTAAGATAAGAATTTAGTAGTAAGAATTTGTTAAGGTTTTTACCAATAACAATTTAAGAACAATTATAGTATGGTAATAATGTACTAATAATGACGGGGGGTTGAAGTGTTGTTGGAAGTCAAGGTTGAAAAGGGAGAGGGGAGGAGGGGAGGATATATATATATGGGGAATGAAATTAATAATATGTATGTTACAATTGAATATATTGCCTCATCCAATAAAAATTTTTTTAATAAAAAAGAGAATGCTGAAATGGGGCTTCTAGATCTGGAACCTTTGATCGTAGGGGACTCCCTTCTGCTAAGTGGAGCCAAAACTCCAATCTCACCACAATATTCCCTGCAACAATAGATCATTTCCAAATGAATGCCTAAACTTGCACATTGTTTTTAAAAAAGAAAAATAATTCTTTAAACTTAAAAGAATTAAACTTGCTGTCCTCGGTTTTAATGGCTACGTGCCCTGACTGGGATGGCCCAGGGTTGCCTTGTCAGAGCTGAAAACTAGGCAGGGTCAGCCTTGGTTAGTGCTTGGATGGGAGACCACAAAGACAGTGTCACGGGCTGGGCTAGCCCAAGCAGGGTGGCTCAAGTCCAAACCTTAAGGCCAAAGTCAAAGGGGAGCTCCAAGAGCGAAAGCCAAGTCAAACCGGTGGTCAGAGCACGAGATAAAGCCAGGAGTGAGTCCAGAGTCCAAGAGCGAGGTCAGGCACAGTCCAAGGTCAGTCACCAATAGCATCAGGTCCAAAAACAGGCACGGGCAAGGTCCACAGAACACAGAGCAGTTGCAGGCAATAAACACATTGCTTCCACGCCCGGCAGTTCCTCCAGACTGGCTCTTATAGCCAGGCGTGGTTTTCAGCCAGCTGCTGGGGCTCCATCCTGACGCTGCTCATCATCACTCTCCAGCAGCTGGTGTTGGCTCCAGAGGCGAGCGCTGCGCCGTCTCTCCTGCAGTTCCAGTCTCTGGTGCTGCCTGCAGCGTTCCTTGGGCGTGGGTGAACCTGGGGGGGTGGAGGCTCTTGACTGTGCTGCACCTGTAGAAGTCCCTGGCTGAGCTTCCCCTGTGGTGTAGGGGCTAGAGGGTGCTGGTGTCTCAGCCGCTGGCTGCAAGCTCTGATCAGCCAGCAGCTGTTGCTCCTGATTGCTGGCTTCTGCTGAATCAGGGCTAGGGCTGGCTACACAGGGCTCCTCTTCTCCTGAGGAGTCCTGGCTGGCTACACGAGGCTCCTCTTCCCCAGAGGAGACCTCGCTCTCAGACTGGGCCATGACAGACAGTCTTGGGTCACTATGTAGAGGCAGTTTCAGGTAGGGAAACCATGTTAGTCTGTAGTAGAAGAGCAAGATTTGGTTCCAGTAGCACCTTAAAGACCAACTAGATTTCCAGGGTGTGAGCTTTTGACGGCTCTAACTATCTTGCTGCACTACGCTTCACCCTTGACCAACCCACCTCAGTCGTGTCTGGATTGAGGTTCAGTTTATTGGCCCTCATCCACCCCATCACCTTCTTTTCAGGAGTCCCACAGACCCAACAGACTCCACTGCTATGCAGGTGGAGAGCCGAGTTTCATCTCCAAACCCCTGCATGACCCCTCCCAGCTCTTCCATGCAGATGTTAAATTGCATGGGGGGAGATGGACCCTGAGCATCAGCCCCCCCCCCCCTTTTGGACCCTGCTTGGAAAGACCTGCCCCGAGAGGCATCCAGGAAGGGAGGGGAAGGGAGCCCCTCCTGGACTGGTTGGGGATCTCTTTGTTGGCCAAGCCCTCTGGCGTCTCCCCAAGCAATTTTCTCTCCCCTTTTCGCTCAACTTGCACGATTACCTCATGGGCTTTGCAGCAGAGGAAAAGCATGAACTTTGCCCAAAGAACTTGCAGAATCCATTTTGCAGTGGAGGATGGATGGATGGATGTATGGATGGAGGAGGTCAGGGAGGAAGGAAAGGGACCTCCACCCCCTTTCTAGAATGTATTTCTTCTTTTTTCTGAGTGCTTCAAATTGTTGCACTTCTGCATCTAGCTGTATTGCATGTTTTTTTGAAAAGTGGGGTAAATGAGTACCAGGAAGACAGAAAACACCAGAAAGAGAAAATCCTCTTTTGCAGTGCTTGCTGCTAAGGCAGGGGGGACCACTCCCCCCCCCCCCGTCTCCTGCCCCCGACGGTCCACCTCTCTTGCCAGGTGAGAAAGAGGCTGTCCAATGGGGCATGCTATGTAAGGGTTAAAGGAATACAGTCGGGACTCCTCCTAGAAGGGCAGCGAGGCAGGCAGGGCTTCTACTCGGAGAGATGGAGGGTGCAAGGCTGAAAAGTGGGGGAAAGAAAGGATTTCCTTCAGCACAGAGGCAGTGGATGCATGCCTTATATTATAGACTAGAAACAAAGCCCGTTGTGGGGGGAAAATACAACAGGTTCTAGAAAGGGGACAGCAGGCAGGCATTCCCTCCTCCATCACTGACCCTGGCCAGTGAAGGGAGGGGGTGGACATTGCCACCTGCTCCACACCTGATCTCAGCAACATGAAGGGGTGGTGGGCTTTTCTACCTGCAGCATGCCTGATACAGGTCAGGTAAATGGAGGCAGGCATTGCCACCTGCTCCACTCCTGATCCCAGCCGGGTGAAGGGAAAACAGGCATTGCCTTCTGCTCTGTACCTGATTATGGCTGGGTGAAGGGGAGTGGGCATTGCTACCTGTTCCCTGCTGGGTGAAGGGAGAAGCAGGCATTACTTCCCGCTCCTCGCCTAATCCTGACAGGTGAAGGTGGGCAGTGGGCTTTGCTACGTGCAAAGGTGGGCAGGTATTGCTGTCTGCTCCAAGCATGATCCTAGCTGGGTGAAGGGGGTGCGAGCATTGCCACCTGCTCTGCTCCTGATCCCAACTGGCTGAAGGGTGGGCATTACCACCTTCTCCGCTCCTAATACTTGCTGGGATAAGGCAATGGACGGGCATTGCCTTATGCTCCCCTCCTAATACCAGCTAGTTTAAGGTGGGGAGGGCATTGCCACCTGCTCCGCTCCTAATATTAGCTGGGTTAAGGTGGGGGTGGGTATTGCCACCTGTTCCACTCCTAATACCAGCTGGGTTAAGACATTGGATGGGCATTGCCACCTGCTCCTAATACCGTGTGGGTTAAGGCGGGGGTGAGTATTACTACCTGTTCCTCTCTCCATCCCAGCTTGGCCTTCCTGCCATGGCACATTTTTTGGAGCTCGACCCGGCACAGGAAAGAGTGGGAAATCCTGATCTCAGAAAAGACACTGAAGGAACGAAAGCCAAACTGCCTGCTTCCGCTTTGAAATCGGAGGCGTCTGGAATCTGTGGAAAAAAATGCCAGCACTTACTAAATAGCCCATTTCTTTAGCATACGGAAAGGGCCTATGTCATTTCTAGTCTGCCTTTCTCACTGAGACTCAAGGTGGATTTATATAGCGTGAGATTAATACAATCAGTAGCAAGGACATTTCCATAGTGATAAGGACATTTCCATAAACAATGTCACAGGATTTGACAAAGACACAGCTTTAGCAAGGATCCAATACAAAGTTGAAGAATTGCTGAAAGAGAACATAAATCAGTTCTAAGACTGACATTAGATAACATGAAGCACTGGTAGTATATCGGAGTACATGTTCAAAGAAAGAGATAATATGCAAGGTAACATAGTGCTGAAGTCTATGGTTCCCTAACTCATTAGCGAAGCATCTGAGACCCCCCCTCCCTACAATACTATCTGCATAAAAAGCCTCTTTGAATAATTCGGTTTTGCATCGTTCGCAGAAAGCCAGGAGAGTGGGGGCTCCCCTGACCTCCTCAGGCAGTTCGTTCCACAGGGTAGGGGCCACCACAGAGAAAGTCTGTGTACGGGCTGCTGATGGTTCAGGGCATCTTAGACTCCAAAAACCAAGACTTGGAAGGGGAAAAACAAAATTTCTGATCTTCCAGTATCCCGTTCAAAGAGGATCATTTCTCTGCCCTTTCCTCTCTCCCCCCCGGGTCACTCCTTAAGCTTTAAAGTTTTTAAGGTTTTAAAGTGCCTCTTCAAGGCTTAAAACAAGAGAGTCTGCCGTCCTAGAGAGGCACATGGCGGGGTGGGAGTCATACATAGCCGTTTCCTGCCCTCCCTCCTTGCAGGAGTCCCGCCTTTGTTTCCCGGCTGCCGCTTGCACGGCTGGAAGGGAATCGGGTGAGCTCAGAGGGGCTTTGCGGGAGGAGATATTTGGGGGGGGGGGGGGGGGTTGCAATGCAAGAGCCGAGGCAGAGCAAAAGGAGGGGGCTATTAATTTGGGGGGAGAGCCCCTTCCTCCCGTTTTCACCTCCCCCTGCCCTGGGTCCCCCCTGCAGCCTCAGAAAGAGCCACTCTGTGCAATCCCCAAAGAAGAGCAGCGGATTAAAGACCCGCAAGAGGCACGAATAGGAAAAGGTCTTGGAGTGATGATGGGGGCGACGGATCAAGGGCGGCAGCAGGGGCGGGGGAGATTGGAAGGGGGGTGGATTCCCAAGATCATCAACCAGAGTTGCGGGATCTCTTAAGGGACAGCAGTTTGAGGAGCTGGTCAGAAAAAATGAGACAAAGCCCCACCCGGCATGCCTTGAAGAGGTCAGTCTCTGACCTCATCCATAAGTGCAAAGGCATAAATTCTCCTTTGTGAGCTAGTTTTCTGTCTGTTTTTCCCATGGTACAAAGGAACATGTTGAGTTGCCAGGTCCAGGGCTGGAGTCTCCCCTGGCCTCCCTGAGTCCAGCACTCCCAGCCCCTTGGGGACTCCCCCCCCCTTTCCCCAAAAGGGCTGAGGTGGGCCGGAGGGACTCAGCTTCCCTCAGAGGAGACTGATGAATCAGGTGAGCTCAAAGGGGCTTTGTGGGGAGGAGATGGGGGGGGGGCAAAGCAAGAGCCAATGCAGAGGAAAAGGTGAGGGCGTGATTAATTTGTGAGGAGACCCTCCAGTTTACACCTCCCCCTGCCCTGGATTTCCTTTGCTCCACTCTGCAGCCCCCAAAGAAGAGCAGGAGATTAAAGACCCGCAGGAGGCATGAATAGGAAGGGTCCTGCTTGCCCTTTGGGGCTGATTAAAGGGGCAACAAGTCAAGGCTGCAGAGCAGCTGGAGGGGTGGGAGATCAGGGAAGGGGACGAGTGGTTTCCTAGGGTTATGATCCAGAGTTGCCAGATCTCTTCAGGGCCAGCAGTTTGAGGCACTGGTCCGAAGGAAAGAGAAAAGGCCCCCATTCGGCAGGCCTCGAAGATATCAATCTCTGACCTAAATCAGACAAGCAGGGAAAGAGGGCACAAAGTTTCTCCTTGCAAAGCTAGATTTCTGTCTGCAGGGAGGAGTTTTCCCATGATGCAAAGGAACATGTCCAGTTCCCAAACCCAGAGCTAGAGACTCCCCCCCCCACCTTGACTCCTGCAGTCCCACCCCAGCCCCTCAGGGCCTCCCCTTCCTGGCCTCTCCTGAAGGGGCGGGGCAGGCTGGAGGATCTGGGCCTCCTTTAGAGGGGAGAGGGACTGGGGGGCTTCCTCCGTGCCCAGGAGTGGATTTGGCAAGCTTGGAAGGAAACATGGCTGGGGCAGGGATAGATAAGAGAAGTTGGACCTTCCTCCAAACAAAAAGGGTGGCTTTGAGGAAAGATGTCAGGGTAAAGGCTCTGGATTCAGGACACTGAATTGTGTTCTGGAGTAAATCCAACAAGAGCCTCATCGTGGACACTGGCATAGAAGACCTGTGTGTAGCAGAAAAAGTTTTCCGTCCTCTTTGTTTCTCTCCCTACAGGCAACCCAGAAGTACCCCTGATGCCTTCTCCACCGTCTCCTCCATCTGGTGAAGTGGATGGAGCCGCCATGAAGCCAGCTCAGGTAATGCGGGAGAGGACAGCTGTGCCGGAGGGAAGGAATGGTTCCTTCTGAGGATGAGGCTCTTTGCCTTTACTTCTGGCCACAGCCTGTCTCAGGTGACATCCGCAAAGAAGCCCCAGCAGAGACAATGAAACCCTACTGGTTGCCAGCCTCCAGGTGGGGCCTGGATTTCTCCTGGAATCAAAACTGGTCTCCCAAATGCAGTGATTAGGGCAGAGCCCATGGTATCGTGCCCCCACTGACAGTGCCCTTAAATCTCCAGGAATTTCTCATGCTGGGACTGGCAACCCTAGTAAAGGGTTGAATAATTCAGAAAAACTGTCTGTGTATGTGTGTGTGTGTGTCTGTGAGACAGAGAGAGAGAGAGAGAGAGAAATTCTTCTTAGCTGCCCGGCAGAAGTCCATTTTACAGTGTGGAGGGCCAGGAGCAAATATGTCAAACTCTTGTCAATAAATAAATATAAGAAGCTGGATTGCTTGGTAGTTCTATGTTATCGTGTACCCACGGAGCTCCATCCCCAGGCATTGTCCATAAATCTCCAGGAATTTCCCATGCTGGAATTGGTAACCCTAATTGAGGACTGTTGAATGATTCAGAAAATGCGCGTGTTTGAAAGAGAGAGAAGTAGAAAGAGAGATTCTTCTTCGCTGCCCAGCAGAAGCCCATTTTACAGTTTTGAGGGCCAGGTGCAAAAAGGTCAAACTCCTGTAAATAAATAAATATAGGAAGCTGATTTCAGGTGGCTGGCCATATTGTTCCCCAGTAGACAACCAAGGCTGGAGTCCAGTAGCGCCTCGGAGACCAATAAGACTTTCCTCAGAATAAGCTTCCAAGGGACAAATATCCCTTCTTCAGATACTAGTAGGCATGGAGATCCCCGAGCCTTCATATCCCATTCAGAAGGTTTAGAGGGTGTTGCAAAGTAGGGAAATGGGATGTAGAGGTCCAATGTGTAATGTAAGGCAGAAAATTAGCCTCTCTTGTGAGATAAGAATCCCATGTCTCTGTTTAGCCCTGGGGGCTCCGTTGTTCTGAATTTGTGTTTATGTTTTCTAGAGAGTGGAAGGGCGTTGTTGTCACTTGATGGTATAAATAACATGGGAAGGAAACAGTGAATGGATGAGAGATGCTGTGGCTGATGTTATTAGGTCCAGAGATTGTGTTGTTAGGGGGAATACAGGGACAGAGTTGGGATCTTGGTTTATGGCAGGCCCTGGTCCCAGAGTCCGTGTCCATGTTAGGGAGGCCATTGTTGTGAGTGAGAAGTTGTTTAAGGTTTAGGGGGTTTCTATGGGCAAGGAAAGGTTTGCCTCCCGATGCCTGTGAGAGAGGAACATCATTGTCCAGCATAGATTGCGGGTCATTAATGAGGCGTTCAACTGGTTTCAGCTGAGAGCTGCATGTGGCCATCACTGGCGATCAGTCTTTGTTTTGTTTGGGCTCCTCTTCTAACAGGTTATCTGTTGGTATCCTTCTGGCTTTTTCAATCTGTTTCCTTACTACATCAGTAATCCCAAAAACATCTGTTATAGATCTTGCCAGTGAGCATCTCTGTCAGAGGGATTTGAACAGAAGTGGTTGTAGCGTAGAGCTTGGTGTGGACGATGGATTCTTTGGTTGCTTAGGATGGTGGCTGGAGGGATGCAGATACATTTGGCGATCAGCAGGTTTCTGCTCTAAGATGATTCTTGTGTCTCCAGCCTATATTTGTACAGTGGGGGGTCTAGAAAATGTGCTTCTTGTGTGGATTGATGGGTGGTAGAGAGGAAGTCGCTGATGTTGTGGTGGAATTTCTGCAGTCCTTCCTTCCCACGTATCTAGGCTATAAAAGTGTCACCAACATATCTCAGGTGTAAGAGGGATCTCAATGGGTGGAGATGAGGAAGCACTGCTCCAAGTCAGCCATGAAAATGTTGGCGTATTGTGGGGAAAGAAAAAAAAAAAGGTTGCCTTCCAAGTTGCCAACAAATGAAATACATAAATACAAAGGGAGACACAGTGAAAGTGGAAAAATATAAAATGAATCCAACTAGTGCCCTTAAAAGAAAAAATTGAAGCTGAATGAAAAACGCAAGACGTCAACCAGAGACGGGGCCTTTTCCGTCATGGCTCCTGCTCCACGGACTGGGCTTCCTGAGGAGGGGAGGGGCAGTGAGGGAGTCCCCTCCTCGGCAATCTTCAGGGGGCACGGCAAGCCTGGCCTATTTGTCGTGGCTTTTGAGGGGGTGTGAAGGGCAGGCATCTTTTAAGGGTGAGAGGGAGGGACTTTAATTTTGATCTTTGTTTGGAAATCTTTTAGTCATTTTAGATCATTGCAAGTTTTTGGAAAAGCGGCTTATAAATATTTAAGAAAATAAATAAATATTTCAGTAAATAAATAAACGAACCCCATAGCTGTTCAGTAACTCACTATTCACACAGTACAATACATGCATTAAAACTATTTTGTACATTATAATAACAATAATTTAATACATTATAACAACAAAAATTGACAGAATGGCTTCAGAATGGCGTTGGTTAGACAGCTCTTCCAACGCATAATCTTCCTCTTATCCGAATTATATTCTTGTTCCGTCTCCTTAGTAACAACCCCTGTATAGAAAAACTCTTAAACAGACCACCTGGAACAGTCAGATACTCAACAGGTGAGCTTCAGCAAAGCTCTTCCTGAAGCAGTTCAAAATATGTGACAAGATTTACCCTTTTAACATATACCCTGAAAGATATAACCTACATCTTTAGCTCTTTAAGCTTTTCCTGGTTTTCTTGCCACCTTCTTCCTTCTGAAAACTTGAATAATATAATATGGGAAATACAAATTCAAATGATTAAAAATTTAAAAAATTTAATTCGTCAAAGCCTCACAGCTTCTGTGTTGATTCCAAATCCATGTTCCAGTCCGATGCTGCCTTTGGTTATTTTGACATTTTTCAGAGTAAATATTCTGCCCGGTCAAACCAGCTCTATTCTTCTGACGTTTGGCAGCCAGCTGCAGGACTCTGTCTCTGAGCCAGGGTGCCCTTTGGAAGAGCTGACTTTGCTTTGGGCCTAGCAAGGCCTAGACATGTGATCAGCCTGCAGTTCAGGCCCAGGGGGCCTTAAAGGAGGGTGGGAAGGGAACCCAAAAACTTTCAAAAAGATCCAGACTAACAGCATTTAGCCATATATTAATCCATACATTGCTAACACCTCCTTCCTCCTCTTGTCAGGCTATGGAAAACAGGATACGTGGTAGCTGACTTCCCTCCTTGCAACAAGAAATCCAAGCTCTCTTGAGTCAAGGTTGTTTATTGGAAAATCAAAACTAAAGTGTATATATGTCCATAGATTCTACAGAAACAATATAAGCGACTGGCTGTACATAGATCTCTTGCTGAGAATGATGTAGGGGAGGCTTGCTACAAAGTTCCAGTCCTTCCCTGGGACCCCCCCACCCGCCCCCCCACCCGCAGGACCCAGCTGGGCATAGTCAGTCAGTGGGAGAATAGGAGAGAACCGTCCCAAGGCCGCTGTGGTGAGCCATTCGAGATAAGCACGCTGTCTTCCCAGGAGAGAAGAGGCCTGTGTGAAAAACTACACACGCACATACACTGAATAATGACAGCAAAACAAGAAAGATAGAAGGACTGTCGATGACAAACCTGACACTTCTTACTATTATTATTTTTTTTCTTCAGGGCCGGGTGTCCTTCGAGGAGGTGGCTGTGTATTTCTCCAAGGGGGAGTGGAGCCTGCTGAGCCCGGCCCAGAGAGCTCTGTACAAGGAAGTCATGCTGGAGAATTTTGGGAATGTGGCCTCTCTGGGTGAGGGTCCTTTTCTCCTGGGCTGTCTCCATCATGCTCTGAGGAGGGGTCCTTAAAGAGGAAGGATATGGGCAGCTTTGTGCTCTGGGTCCAATGGCTGATCACTGCCCCCCTCCCTGAGCCTTCCTCTGAAGTGTGCAGGGTTCTGGGTTCTCCTTACAGAGAGGGAGCCCCTGCTAAGCAGTCAGTGGACCACCTGAGAGGGCATCAGAAGAGGGGCCAAGAGGTGTCACTTTTGGGGAAAGTAGGAAGGTCAAAGCAGGACTTCCCTCCAGGCTGGGCCTTGCCTTGTATGTGTCTGTGTGTCTGAGTGTGTATGTGTATGGTACTGTCAAGTCGCAAGTGTCTTCAGACAACAACAGGGTGTTTTCAAGGCAAGACATGGTTTATCAGTGCCTGCCTGTGCATAGCAACCCTGGACTTGTTGGATGGTTTCCCATCCAGCTACTAACCAACACCAAACCTGCTTAAATCTGAGAAGATCGGGCTCACCTGGGCCATCTAGGTCTGGGCGGGCCTGCCTTACCTGTGCTGAGATGTGGCTACAGAGGGAAGTCTGCTGGCTTCTGTGCTGCTAACTGATTTCTCAGCTGGCTTTTCCTTCTCGGCTGGGATCAGGAGCAGAACTGCCAATACTGGATGGAAGGTTCTCAGCCCATCGTGTTCTCCCCCTTCCATGAAGCCCTGTTGCTTGCCTGTTGTGCATTTCGGGAGGTATGGAGTGAACCTGTATTGGAATTTCTGAATTGATGCGCACAAGAAGCAACAATAATTTTCTGGGGTTCTTTTTCTGATGGAAGGACCTCTGATTTCCAAACCGGACCTCGTATCCAGGCTGGAGGAAGAGGAGGAGCTGCTTATCGGGTTCTCTGATGAAGAAGAGGGAGTGACTGGTAGCAGCCTAGGTCTGTTGTGGGTCTCTGTGTTTCTTGGGGTTCCTTCCAAGGGCTGGGGGGGTTCTTAGTTCTTCAAACTTATTTCTGCTCAGATGCACTTAAAGGCTTATGAAGGCTCAAATGGTGTCTGTCGATCTTGAAAATACACAGTGTCTTTGATTGGACCGCTGCCCCTTCATTGTACTGAGAGAGAAGGTGATCAAGATTTTGTTCTGTATTGCTGTGGACTATCTGCTTGGAATTTAGGAAGGGGTGTGACAGAAAAATGGTTCATATATTTTACTTATACTGCAATGTATTACTATTATGATTCAGTGTATTTCACAGCATAGATGACTGGGGAAGGCAATGGCAAACCACCCCGTAAAAAGTCTGCCAAGAAAACGTGGTGATGCAACGTCCCCCATGGGTCAATCATGACTCGGTGCTTGCACAGGGGACTACCTTTACTTTACCTATATTCTGTTAAATTTATTTAATAGCTTTCTGTATAAGTTTCTATGCACTATCAATTGTTCTTTTGAGAGCCAGTTTGATGTAGTGGATAAGAGCGTAGGGACTCTAATCTGGAGAACTGAGTTTGATTCCCCACTCCTCCACTTGAAGCCAGCTGGGTGACCTAGGGCTAGTCACAGCTCCCTCAGAGCTCTCTCAGCCCCACCCACCTCACAGGGTGTTGTGGGGATAATAATGACATACTTTGTAAACCGCTCGAGTGGGCATTAAGTTGTCCTGAAGGGCAGTATATAAGTTGTCCTGAGCCTGCTGGTGCGGGGAGGGTGGAATACAAATTGATTTAAATAAATAAATATTATTATTGTTATTTTCTAAAGAAAAAGATTTTGTTCTGAACTTGAGGGGTGCCCTGCTTAGGATAGCAGGACATGTCTTTCCAGTTATGGCCAGAGAGAAAATGAGAAAACTCAGGCAGAAAATCCACACAGCCTTTAGCACTGCCCCAATTCCATCATCCCGCATTGACCTGGGAAGAGCAAAGAATCAACCAGTCCATTATCTGAGTACAAACTTAGTGTCTTCTTGCTGCATTTCGAGTCAGTCCCTCTGACTTGAAGTTCACATCAAAGGATCTCTGCACCAATCATTGTCCCCATGAAATGCAATTTTCTATTTCATTGTCACAAACAAGAGATTGGTCAACACCATCTCGCATTCCCAACATAGGCATGAAAGTGTCCAGACATCAGTCCTTTGAACTCTTCCCTTCTCGATGTCAGTTGGTTTAGTTCTAGGCTTTTTTGTATGTGTGCTGATGCCAGGTTTCTCTTTCTTTCCGCAGATGCTGTTTGGGAGGTGGCAACTGAATATCCAGTGATGGAGAGAGAACACACGTATTCAGATGTGGAAGAGAACATTGAATATTGTGATACATTGGGCGTGGTGGAGGGAACAAACCCACTTAATGAGAGGGAAAACTCTGATGTTTTCCAAAGTGATCGTTCTCAAGAAATCTCACTTCTTCAAAGTATATCCAAAGGAGACAATAGAGAAGAGTGCCCTGGGAGTGCGGGAGGATTTTCTGAAACAACAGATACAACTATGTATTGGAACTCCCATAACGCAAGGGGAACATTTAAATGCCTGGAGTGTGGAAAAACTTTTGGACGGAAAAATACTCTAACTGCCCACCGAAGGATTCACACAGAGGAGAAATCTTATAAATGTGTGGAGTGTGGGAAAAGCTTCAGACGGAGTGGACACCTTACTCTCCACCAAAGGATTCACACAGGGGAGAAACCATATACATGCCTGGAGTGTGGGAAAAGCTTCAGACGGAGTGAAAAGCTTACTGTCCACCAAAGGATTCACACGGGGGAGTTGCCATATAAATGCCAGGAATGTGGGAAATGCTTTAATTACAGTGGAACCCTTTCTTCCCATCAAAGAATTCACACAGGGGAGAAACCTTATAAGTGCCTGGAATGTGGAAAATGCTTCACTAAGTGGGGACACCTTAATGTCCACCGAAGGATTCACACAGAAGAGAAACCATATCAATGCCCAGAGTGTGGAAAAAGCTTCCGTCAGAGTTCAACCCTTTCTTCCCATCAAAGCATTCACATGGGAAAGAAACCATACAAATGCCTACATTGCGGGAAAAGCTTCAGGCAGAAGGGAAGCCTTACTGTCCATCAAAGAATTCACACAGGGGAGAAACCATATCAATGCTTGGAGTGTGGGAGAAGCTTCAGTCTGTGCCAAAGTCTTACTAACCACAAAAGAATTCATACAGGGGAGAAGCCATATAAATGCCTAGAGTGTGGAAAAAGCTTCTGTGAGAGTAAAAGTCTTACTGCCCACCGAAGAATTCATACAGGGGAGAAACCTTATAAATGCCTGGAGTGTGGAAAAGGCTTCAGACAGAGTGGAAGTCTTACTGCCCACCATAGAAGTCACACAGGGGAGAAACCTTATAAATGCTTGGAATGTGGGAAAGCCTTTGGACGGAAAGGTATTCTAACTACCCATCTCAGAATTCATACGGGCGAGAAATTATATAAGGATAAAAAATATAAATGCCTGGAGTGTGGAAAAGGCTTCAGTCAGAGTGGACAGCTTACTGCCCACCATAGAATTCACACATGCATCTGACGAAGAGAACTTGATTCTCAAAAGCTTATGCTACAATAAAATTGGGTTAGTCTTAAAGGTGCTACTGGACTCTTTTTGATTTTGCTACCACAGACTAACACGGCTAACTCCTCTGCATCCTCTACACAGGGGAGAAACCTTATAAATGCCTGTCATGTGGAAAAAGCTTCAGTCGTAGTGGAATCCTTACTGCCCATCAAGCCATTCACACTGGGGAGAAACCATATAAATGTCTGGAGTGTGGAAAATGTTTCAGTCGTAGTGGAAATCTTACTGACCATCAAAGAATTCACAGTGGAGAGAAACCATATAAATGTCTGAAGTGTGGAAAATGCTTCATTCGTAGTCGAAATCTTACTGACCATCAAAGAATTCACACTGGAGAGAAACCATATAAATGCCTGGAGTGTGGAAAAAGCTTCAGTCAGAGTTCATAACTTCCTTTTCATCAAAAAAATTCATGCAAGGGAGAAAAACATAAATAAGGAGGGATAAACTGAATTCCCACCAAAGTGCTGAGATATCTTCATTCAAAGTAGAAACGTTACTTTCCTTTAAAATAACTCATCCCAGTGGAAAAAAACTAGAGATTTCTGTAGTGTAGAAACACATGGCATCAAAACAAATTGCATCAGAAAAGTAGAAGTGAATTCAATAATATAATATAATATAATATAATATAATATAATATAATATAATATAATATAATATAATATAATATAATATAATATAATATAATATAATATAATATAATATAATATAATATAATATAATATAATATAATATAATATAATATAATATAATATAATATAATATAATATAATATGTGCACAATTTAGAATTTAGAAAAAACTGACTAAATGCTTTGCAGATTAAAACTACATCCCTTTTCTCCTTAAGAGGGTAGTTTTGCACACAGGATACCACGGATTCCATTTTATAAATTGTGTTTATGGAATGAATGCAGTTGCGGAAACCGTTTGGATTTCAACAGGCAGCCTATTCCACTCCGCTGGGGCCTCAAGAGAGAATGTGGGACTGAGACTGGGAAATATTTTGTGGTATCAACCGGCCCCTGGAATAGAACCTGAAAACTAAACAGCAAGTATAATATGTATTCTTTGCCTAAATTTCAATCGTAATTACGTTTTGCCATTCTGCAGCTGCTGGCATTTCCATCTTCAAGGACAGATCCATGAAGAGTGTGTTACAGTAGTCTGGCCACTTCATTACTATGGCTGGATCCAAATGTCCAAATTGACAGGTCAAGGTAAAGAACCATCCTGCATGTTATAGAAGCAGAGAGAGATATAAATTGGGTCTGCTGTTGTGATTATTTTTTTCTCTGAGGCTGGAAAATCTGTAAAGGAACAGGTTAATTCAAGCTTTGAGAGCACCAAATACAGCTGATGAAAGATACTTGCCGTGTTTTAGCAGTTTGGAAAGAGAGCTCTCTTAGGGCGTTAGCAGGATATCCAGCATTTTCCAGTGGGGAGGGGGAGATGAGATCAGCCAGCTCACCTGAACGCTTCCCGTCGATCCCTCCAAAGACAGATTGCTAGGTAAGAGCTGATGCGGCTGGAATGTGGCTTGCATCCGTCCCGAGCTCTGCTCAGGTGAGCGAAGCTGATTTAGCAGATCACTTTGAGTGAAGAGGCCCTGTGGGATCTAGAAGGCCTTGTGGAAAGGTCTGCTAAGGCTGTCAGGAAAGCCCCCACCGTCCTGGCTTTCTGCAACTGAATTACTGAAGAGGGATCTCTACCCAGATTACAGGTCTGTGTCATAAGAAATAGTCCAAAGACATGCCTTAGTAGGGACAAGGACTAAATGCTCTCCTACTGGGCACTGTCTGCTGACATAGATATGCACCTACCAGGGAGTTTCCATGCTGCTGAACGTGTCATGGAAATTAGTTATGAATTTGTTCAGATGGATTTCTTCTCTGTGCCTGGCTTTATGTCTATAATTTTTTTTCTGCAGCCATTCCCTATTGTATGTCTTAACCTGAATGTCCTGTCTGTTGTTCATTATTGTACTTTGCTCAGTGCTTGTCCTAGCTGTTGATTATATGACATTTTTACTCACGTTGTAATCCACCTTGGATCTCAGTAAGTAATGCAGACTATGAATGAATGAATCCTTATAATTTGGGACTATCTCAATGCTATTTTTTTGGTCATTTATCAAATGTGTCCAGCATGGTAGTTCTCGAAGAGTTCTCTGATCCCAAGTCAGTTTGCGTGATAGTCATTGTGCCCCCCCTCCCACCAAGAGATTTGAGCCTGCTCTCCCCACGCGCAATCTTACACTCTAACCATTACTCTTCACTGCCTTAGCTATGCACTGCCCAAAGCAGTTTTAATTAAAATTTAATTTTAAAAGGAGTCTGTAAAACAGCGGAATTTATTGAATCTTGAAACCAAGGTTAAAAGTTTGCTTATACTTGTATGAAAAGGCCTTCCAATTTTTTTTTAAGAAATGAAGGCCAGCAATAAGAAGCTAAACAAACTCACGAGGGGAGGGAGTCCAAGAGTCTTAGCAGCGTACCTTTGCATGAGTTCTTACCAAACCTGTATCTGCCAGACTGGCCCCCACCGTCTCACATGCAGAATATATCAGACCATCTAGTCCAACCTCCTACCCAATGCAGAAACAGCCTAAAGCATCCCCAACAAGGATTCCTCCAGCCACTCCTTGAAGACTGCTGGTGAGGGGGAACCCACCACACCCCTAGGTAGCTGATTCTACTGCTGGATTACTCTTAACGTGAAGAAGCTTTTTCTAATGTCCAACTAGTATCTTTTCTGATTCCTGTACTCTGTTGCCAACAGGAACAGCTCTTTTCCCTCCCCTAAGTGGCAGCCTTTTAAATACTGCAAGAGAGCCATCATGTCTCCTTTCAACCTCCTCTTCTCCAAACTGAACATTCCCGGTCCCTCAGTCTTTCCTCATAGGGCTCTCTCCCCAGGCCCGTGAGCATCCTGGTTGCTCTCCTCAGCACCCGTTCCAATTTGTCCATGTCCTTTTTGAAGTGAGGCCTCCAGAACTGCACACAATACTCCAGGTGGGGCCTGACCAACGTGGTATGTAGTGGGACAATGACATTGTGTGATTTGGCTGTTATGCCTTTGTTGACGCATCCCAAGATTACGTTGGCCGTTTTTGCTGCTCCAGGCCTGAAGATCTTGTTCACACACACTACTGCCCAGAAGTGTATCCCTGCCCCAGTATTCATGCTTTCCATTTTTGTTAACCACGTGAACCGGGCACTTGTCCATGTTAAATCACATTAGATGATGATGATGATGATGATGATGATGATGATGATGATGATGATGATGATGATGATGATGATGATGATGATAACATTTGATTTATATACCACCCTTCAGGACAACTTAACACCCACTGAGAGCAGTTTACAAAGTGTGTTATTTTTATCCTCACAACAATCACCCTGTGAGGTGGGTGGGGCTGAGAGAGCTCTGAGAAAGCTGTGACTGGCCCAAGGTCACCCAGCTGGCTTCAACGGCAGGAGTGCGGAATCGAACCTGGTTCTCCAGAATAGAGTCCTGCACTATTAACAATCACTACACCAAACTGACTCTCAAATCTTCCCACTTTCCCATACTGTTCCTATCCCCCTGAATTCTATCTCTGCCTTAAAGGGTGTTTGGTGCTCCTCCCAGTTTGGTGACATTCTGCAAATTTAATGAGGAATCCCTTCACACCTTCGTCCAGATCATTTATTAAAATATTAAAAAGCACAAAAAAGGACCAAGCCCTGTGGCACTGGACACCTCCCTCACCATCAGATGTGATGCCATTGGCCACTACTCTTTGGGTGCAGTTATCCAGCCAGGTCCCCATCCGTCTAACTATCCCAGAATCCAGTCCACCGTCCACCAGTTTACCCATCAGAACATCACGAGGAACCTTGTCAGAAGCTTTACTGAAATCCAGATAAACGACATCAACAGCATTCCTCCCATGACCCAGGAAGCCTGTCCCTCAGTCCTAGAAGGAGATGAGGCGGGCCTGGCAGGGCCTGTTGGGGACCAATCCAGGCTGACCTCCCCGTATCACCACTTTGTCCCTCTGATGCTTGCAGGATGACACCTTTAATATCTGCTCCAGTATCTTGCCTGGGACAGAGGCCAGGCTGCACCAGGGAATGCCAGCAGACCTTTAAGGAGGTGTTGCATTTCTACAAGGGGGGGGGGGGGATTAAAATGCTTGTTTTAGAAATGTGCTCCTCAGGATTCTTTCTTGGCAAAACGTGGCTGTCATTTGCCAGAAGTCTTGAGGGACGTTTGAAAGGAAAGGGGAAACCCAGGTTCGAACTGGGAAAAGGGAAGGAGAAACAGAAGCAACCTCTTTCCTTTAATGATGGGATCAATTTCAGGGCTTCTTAGAGACCCCAAAAACCAAGACTTGGAAAAGGGAAAAGTTCTAATCTTCCAGTATCCCGTTCAGATAGGCACAGCATCCCTTGAACTTTCCACGTAGGACGCCCAATTTATTTATTTTTATACCATTCGGCATCTCTCTGCCTTAAAGGCCCCTTTCCTTTCTCTAGCCTCAGTCCCGTTAAAGATTGGAACTCCTCTCCAAGGGTTAAAACAAGCGAATCCGCAGTCCTAGAGAGGCACATGCAGGGGGGGGGGGTTGTTCTGAGCTGTTTCCTGCCCTCCCCATGTGCAAAAGTCCGGTCTTTGTTTCCCCGCTGCCGCTTGCATGGCTGGAAGGGAATCGGGTGAGCTCAGAGGGGCTTTGGGGAGAGGAGATATTGGGGGGGGGGGGGGTGCAATGCAAGAGCCAAGGGCAGAGGAAAAGGAGGGCTGTTATCACCCCCCCCCCCCCCGGGCGTGTGCTCGGACTCCGTCCTGGCTGGATTCACTGTGGCTGGAGTTTCAGGAGCCCGCAATGCAATACTTAGAGAAGGAAACGCCAAGGCTCTCCTCAGGCATGCTAAGGAAGGGCCATAACTGGAGAAAGATTGACTGATGGGGCATCTGCTTGCCTGCCCGTTGCCTCAGGGGCTTGCACCCAAGTAGACCTGTCAATGTAATCTCATTGCAAGGAGGAGTCTTCCTGAGCCAGATGGGTACTGACTGACGCTGTCTGGATGTTTCCTGTCAAGAAGCTACAGCATGGGAGAAGCGCCCCCCCCCCCCGCCACCTAGAGACAGTCGCCTTTTGGTTCCCTTTCTGGGAAACCCCCTTCCTGGCTCAGTCAAGTTCAGGAAATGGACAGATTTGCACCCAGGGCTCACCCAGAATCCCTGAATGTTACAGTTATTTCTTAGACGTTCTTTTCTGCAGGCTCCTATACCTAAAGGCAGGCAGCCTAAGCCGCTCCGTGGCTCACAGCCTGCCCACCCCACTCTTCTCCAGCCTTCTCCTGGGGACCTGCAGAAGCCCCGCTGGAGGCCCTCCTCTCTCAGGGCCAAGCTACACATGACGAATGACACTTGAACGGCAAGTGGATTTAGCGGAGGGCAAGTGAACAGGGAGAAATACACTTGCCGTTCAAGTGTCATTCGTCATGTGTAGCTTGGCCCCTAGCCTCTGGGCCGTAAAGGGGGACAAGGAACTCTCCGCAGCTCAGCAGAGACTGAGGACAGGTGAACTGCTGTTCTCTCCTTTCTTTCCCCCTTCTTTAAATCTCTTTCTCCTCCACTCTCACTTCTCCTTGTGGCCATTCCCAGGTGCAGAGTTCCCTCTCACCAGAGGCTTGGCTTTCCTCTCACTTTGTGTCCTTTCCTGTAACTCTCCATACACACTCGTCCTTCTGAGTACAACAATCGCACTCTTCCTATGCGGTACCGTTTCAAATGCCAGGGATTCCT
Organism: Eublepharis macularius; assembly: GCF_028583425.1. Classification (NCBI taxonomy): domain Eukaryota; kingdom Metazoa; phylum Chordata; class Lepidosauria; order Squamata; family Eublepharidae; genus Eublepharis; species Eublepharis macularius. Next base: position 183,912,431 of record NC_072793.1, read on the forward strand.
CAGTGCCGAGGAATAGATTTGGCAAGCTTGGAAGGAATCATGGCCAGGAGGGGAGGGGGACGGAGAGATGAGGAAGGGAGGACCTTCCCCAAACAAAAGGGGTGGCTGGGGGGAAAGATTTCTGGGTGAAGACTCGGAGCCTTCCTTGAGCCAACCCAGTACGTTGAATTCTGTTCTGAAGCAAATCCAGAGAGAGCCTCACTGAGGACGCTGATGCAGAAGATGTGGGCACAGCATAAAGGGTTTTCCATCTTTTCTTTCTCACCTTTGCAGGAGGCCAAGAAGCCCCCCTGATGCCTTCTCCACCCTCTCCTCCACGTGGCGAAGAGGAAAGAGCTGCTATGAAGCCAGCTCAGGTAAGGGCAGGGGAGGAAGTGTGGGTCAGGGGGAAGGAATGGCTCCAAGCAGGCATGGAGATCCCCGATCCTACTCAGACAGTTTAGAGGGGTGTTGCAAAGAAGGGAGGAGGGATGTAGAATCATATGGTTGGAAGAGACCTCTAGGGCCATCTAGTCCAACCCACTGCAAGATGCAAGAAATGCACAAATACCTCTTGCCCACCCTACACACACCCAGTGACCCTTACTCCATGATGACCAGAAGGTGATAAAACACGGTCAGGATCTCAGGCCAAACTGGCCTGGGGAGAATTGCTACCTGACCTCAAGGTGGCAATCGGCCTTACCCTTGGGTAACAGAGGTGCAATTGGAAATGTAAGATAAAAAATTATCCTCTGTGTTGAGACAGGAATCTTATGTCTCTGTTCAGTCCTGGAGGCTCCATTGTTCTGAATTTGTGAATGAACTCAGTTTCTGCAATCTCACATTGTCTTCCCCCCTCCCCTTTAAAGTTTCTCTATTTGTGCACAGCCACCCACTCTTGGGTTAGCAGTGGAATGTGCTGAAAGATCTAAATGTTCCCCTGTTGATTTCTGAGTGTTGCAGTTTTTCCTGTCAGATTTATGTCCATTTATTCCTCTGCACATGGACTGACCTGTTTGTCTGATCTAGAGAGTGGAAGGGCATTGTTGCCACTTGATGGCATAGGTAAAATTGAAAGGCAAACAATGAATGGACCAGAGATGCTGTGGCTGGTGTTATGAGGTCCAGAGATTGTGTTGTTAGGGAGAATATAGGGACAGAGTTCGGATCTTGGTTTATTGGCAGGCCCTGGTCCCAGAGTCCGTGTCCATGTTAGGGAGTCCATTGTTGTGAGTGAAAAGTTGTTTAAGGTTTATGGGGGTTTTATGAGCAACTAAAGGTTTGCCTCCCGATGCCTGTGAGAGAGGAACATCATCGTCCAGCATAGATTGCGGGTCATTAATGAGGCTTTCAACTGGTTTCAGCTGAGAGCTGCATGTGGCCACCTGCAGTGTTCTGTTTTTCGGGTTTTCTGGGGGCCCATCTTCTAACAGGTTATCTGTTGGTATCCTTCTGGCTTTTTCAATCTGTTTCCTAACGACATCAGTAATCCCAAAAATATCCGTTGTAGGTGCTGCTGGTGGGCCTCTCTGTCACTGGGATTGGAACGGATGTGACTGTAGCGTAGAGCTTGGTTGTGGATGATGGATTCTTTGGTTGCTTAGGATGGTGGCTGGAGACATGCAGATACATTTGGCGATCAGCAGGTTTCTGCTCTGATATGATTCTTGTGCCTCCATCCTGTATTTGTACAGTGAGGTCTAGAAAATGTGCTTCTTGTGTGGATTGATGGGTGGTAGAGAGGAAGTCGCTGATGTCGTGGTGGGATTTCTGTAGTCCTTCCTTCCCACATGTCTAGGCTATAATAGTGTCACAATATATCTCAGAGAGTAAAGAGTCCAGTAGCATCTTTAAGACTAAGCAACTTTATTGCAGCATAAGCTTTCGAAAACCACAGCTCTCTTCGTCAGATGCATCTGACAAAAAGAGATGTGGTTCTTGAAAGCTAATGTTGCATTGAAGTTGGTTAGTCTTAAAGGTGCTACTGGACTCTTTACTATTTGCCTCGACAGACTAACATGGCTAACTCCTCTGAATATATCTTAGGTGAAAGAGGGATCTCAGTGTGTGGAGACACAGTGAAAATGGAAAGAGATAAAATGAATCCAACTAGCCACCTTAACAGAAACAATTGAAGGGTAAAGAAAAATGCAAAATACAGATAAGAGACATCAACCAGAGACGGGGCCTTTTCTGTCGTGGCTCCTGCTCTGTGGACTGGGCTCCCTGAAGTGGGAGGGGAGGGGAGCCCCCTCCTCAGCAATCTTCAGGAGGCGCTGCAAGGCTGACTTATTTGTCGTGGCTTTTTAAAAAAAATGATTTTATTGGTTTTTAGATGCATATACAACAGGAGGGGGACGGGTCAACACATTCTATTTGTCATGGCTTTTGAGGGGGTGTGAAGGACAGGCATCTTTTAAGGGTGAGAGGAAGGGACTTTGATCTTGATCTTCGTTTGGAAATTTTTTAATCATTTTGACAGATGCTTGGAACTATGTGGAAAGGTGAGCTATAAATATTTCAGTGACTAAATAAATATATGAATTGCGCAGATATCCAGTAACTCACTATGCACACATCATAATCACAATACATGCATTATAACAAGTCATATAATAGCAATACATTCATACATTATAACAACAAAAATTGACAGAGTGGGACAAAAATGAAGCGGAATAGAATGACGTCTATCCAGTTGTTTCGACGCATAATCTTCCTCCGATCCAAAACTTGTTCCTTTTCTGTCTTCTTAATAACATCTCCTGTATAGAAAAACTCTTAAAATGAGACCACTTGGAACTGTCAGATACTCAACAGGTGAGCTTCAGCAAAACTCTTCCCAAAGTAATAAAGAATACATGAAAAGTTTTACCTTTTTAACATTCACCCTGACAGATATTATCTACATCTTTAGCTCTTTAAGCTTTTCCTGGTTTTCTTGCCACCTTCTTCCTTCTGAAAACTTGAATAATATAATATGGGAAATACAAATTCAAATGATGAAAAAAAACATTTTAGTTGGTCAAAGCTCCCCAGCTTCTGGGTGGATTCCCAACCCATGTTCCAGTCCAATGCATCTTTTGGGCATTTTGACATTTTTCAGAGTAAATATTCTGCCTGGTCAAACCTGGTCTGACATTTGGCAGCCAGGCGCAGAACTCTGTCTCTGAACTAAGTGTCATTTTGAAGACTTGACTTTGCTTTGGGCCTAGCAAGGCCTAGACATGCAAGCAGTCAGCTGTTCAAGTCCAGAGAGCCTTAAAGGAGGGTATAGATCCAGAGGAGTTAGCCGTGTTAGTCTGTAGTAGCAAAATCAAAAAGAGTCCAGTAGCACCTTTAAGACTAACCAATTTTATTTTATTGTAGCATAAGCTTTCGAGAATCAAGTTCTCTTCATCAGATGCCTGATCCGAACTGGTCAAATACAGAAGAGGAGGGGAGAGGAAAGAACAGGACATATATCACAAGAAGACAGAATGCAATTAGTGTGAAGGCAATCAAAACATTCCTTTGCTTGTAAATGTAAACATCTCCTTTTGGTGTGGAGTCAGTTTGCCGCAGTGAAGGTATCCAATTCCTATGTAGTATAAGCCCTCGATAACCACAGCTCTCCCTGCCAGCTGCATCTGACAAAGAGAACTGTGGTCCCCGAAAGCCCACAGGCACTCAGGCTGAGATAATTGACAAACAAAGCCCACACCAGGCGTCTCTGGGCTCCCCCAGACCACGCCTCTGTGAAGGAAATCTGTTACCTGTGATAATGTGATAACCATTCATAGTCTCTATTCAGTCCCAGCTTGACAGAGTCAAATTTGCATATGAATTCCAATTCAGCAGCCTCCCGTTGGAGTTTGTTTTTGAAGGGTTTCTGTTGAACCACAGCGACTTTTAAGTCTTTGGTGGAATGTCCTGGTAGATTGAAGTGTTCTCCCACTGGTTTTTGGACGTTTCCATTTCTAATGTCAGATTTGTGTCCATTTATTCTTTTGCGTAGAGGTTGGCTGGTTTGTCCAATGTACAGAGCAGAAGGACATTGTTGGCACATGAGGGCATATATCAGATTGGAGGATGAGCAGCTGTAAGAGCCAGAGACAGTGTAGTTGATGCCATTGGGTCCTGTAATTGTATTCCCTGGGTAGATATAGGGGCAGAGCTGGCATCTGGGTCTGTTGCAGGGCCTGGTACCTGTGCTGGTGGCCCTGCTGGCCGATTCATGATTGTAAGTGAGAAGTCGTTTAAGATTGGGGGGCTGTCTGTAGGCAAGGAAAGGTCTTCCACCCAGGGCTTCTGAGAGAGAGGTATCATTTTCCAGGATGGGTTGTAGCTCCCTGATGATACGTTGGAGGGGTTTGAGCTGGGAGCTATAGGTGACAACCAGTGGTGTTCTGTTGTTAGTTCCTTTAGGTATGTCCTGGAGCAGACTGTTTCTGGGTACTAGTCTGGCCCTGTTGATTTGTTTCTTCACTTCATTTGGTGGGTACTGTAGTCCCAAAAATGCTTGTTGTAAATCTCTTAAGTGTGAGTCTCGGTCGAGAGCATTGGAGCAGATACGGTTGTAACGTAAGGCTTGGCTGTAGACAATAGACCGAGTGGTATGTTTAGGGTGGAAGCTGGAGGCATGTAGATATGAGTATCGGTCTGTTGGTTTCCGGTATAAGGTGGTATTTATTCGTCCATTATGTAGTTGTACAGTGGTGTCCAGGAAGTGTACCTGTTGTGTAGAGTGGACCCAAAAACTTCCAAAAAGGTCCAATCTTACAGTTAGGATTTAGCCATACGCTGGTCGATACATTGCTAACACCTCCTCCCTTGTCCTCTTATTTTTAATTTTTTCCCTTTTCTTCTTCAGGGTCGTGTGTCCTTTGAAGAGGTGGCTGTGTATTTCTCCAAGGGGGAGTGGAGCCTGCTGAGCCCAGCCCAGAGAGCCCTGTACAAGGAAGTCATGCTGGAGAATTTTGGGAACGTGGCCTCTCTGGGTGAGGATCTCTTTTCCCAGGCTGTCTCTGTCATGCCCTAAGGAGGGGCTGAGGAGGGGTCCTTAAAGAGGAAGGACATGGGCAGCTTTGTGCTCTGGGTCCGATGGCTGATTGCTGCCCCCCCCCCCCGGCTAATGCTTCTTCTGAAGTATGAGGGATTCTGGGTTCTCCTTACAGAGAGGGAGCCCCTGCTTAGCAGTCATTGGACCACCCGAGAGGGCAGCAGGAGAGGTGCCAAGAGATGCCAGGTTTGGGGAAAGGGGGAGGGTCTAAGCAGGGGCTCCCCTCCAGGCCTTGCCTTAGGTGTGGCTGTGTGTCTGAGTGTGTGTGTGTAAGGTGCCATCAAATTGCAACTGACTTAAGATATCCCAGGGGATTTTCAAGGCAAGACATGGTTAGATCTGAGAAGATCAGGCTAACCTGGGCCATCTAGGTCTGGGCAGGTGTGCCTTACCTGTGCTGAGATGTGGCTGTAGAGGAAAGTCTGCCGGCTTCTGTGCCTCTGAGTTCTCAGCTGGCATTTCTGTCTCAGCAGGGCTGGGAGCAGGAGCAGAACGGCCAATACTGATTAAGTGGTTCTCGGCCCATCATGTTCTCCGCCTCCCCCGTCCCCAGCCCTGTTTCTTGCCTGTTGTGTATTTCTGGAGGTATGGCGTGAACTTGCTTTGGAATTGCTGAAGTGAGGTCCACAAGAAACAACAATAATTTTCTCGGCTTCTTTTTCTGATAAAAGGATTTCTGATGGCCAAACCGGGCCTCGTATCCAGACTGGAGGAAGAGGAGGAGCTGCTTATCTCTGATGAAGAGGAGGGAGCGGCTGGAAGCTGCCGAGGTCTGTTGTGCGTCTCCGTGTTGCTTGTGGTTTCTTGCAAGGGCTGGTGGGTTTCCGGGTTCTTACCGTCACATTTTTTTGTGCTCAGAAGCACTTAAAGGCCGAGCTCCGTTTCTTCCAGCAGTGGCTTTCTGGCAAAGCCATTTCCCAGCCCTTCTAACCCTGAGATGCATGTAATTAGAACTACCATGGATTGAAGCGCAGACCTTGCGCTTGGAAAGCGTGAGCTTTACCACAGAGAAATTACGCAAAGCAACTCCAGACAATGTGCTCATACACACACCTTCCCTCCTCCCCCGTCCCCCACCACAAAGCAATCTTGTAAGTGATTCTGAGGGGCCTGAACTGTAAATATTTGCCTGAGGAAAATCCAGCATCCAAAGGAAAATCCAGCATCTTGCAGAGGCAATGGTGGCTTTCCAAGCATCTATTCGCCCCTAAGTAGGCTTCCCCTCTTCTGATTGTTTGGAGCAGGGAGTCAGGACGCTGCTGGAGTCCCCCAGCCAAGGTGCAGAAGTCATGTTTGTGATGGACAAGGACAGATAAGTCAGGATGTTTTATGATGAGTGACCAGCTTTGGGGCTGAGAAACTTTTATCTTGTTAGTTAGCCTTGGTTTGAGAGACGGGCAGGATAACAGGGCTGATTTCTCACGGCTTAACCGAAGCCGGGACGTTGCGGAACATGCTGGCAAAAGTGTGGAAGATCATGTTTTCTTGCGCTAGTTTTGCGCGACATCACGCAAAACTCACTTGAGAAAATGCGATCTTTTGCTTTTTTGCTAGCATGTCCTGCAACGTTCCGGCTTCAGGTTCCCCATGCGGAATCGGCCCAGGTCATGTCTTTTTTTCTGTTAACCCCTCTCTATTGGCTGAGCTGGTTCTAACTGACTCTTTGCTCCAGAGCTCAAGGACTGGATTCATTCATCAGAGGCCCGGGGTTTGTAAGATTCAAGTTATTCAGCGGCCTTTCTGTGTTCCTTTCCTGAGTCTGTATTATGTGAGGCCTGAAACTATATTTCCTCCAGAGTTGTGCCTGTAATGAAAAAGCTCATTAGCTGGAACACATTGCTTGGTTTCCTCCCCAGGAGCCTTGCTTTTTGCTCACATTGCAAAAGTTACCCAGTTCTGGCAGAAGGTTTGGGAGCTGTGAAGGATTTCAGCTGAGATGAGCGAATCTCCTTCACCCACCATATTGACTTCTGTCCTGGTTTCTGAGCAGGGCTGAGTCTCTCTCTCGAGGGCCGTTTCTCTCATCTGGGAGTACAGGAGCCCCCTGGGGTGCTCAGTGGAAGTGCCGCAGAGTTAGCAGGGGAGGTCTGACCTGAATGTCTTCTTGAGTGTATGCAGGAGCGTTTATTTTTCTCTGAATTCCTGCTTCTTATGATTTATTGCTAAAAAAAGAGGTGCTGGAATGGAAGATTTTGATTGGACAGCTGCCCCTTTGTTGTACTGACAGAGAAGGTGATGAAGATTTTGTTCTGAACTTGAGGGGTTCCCTTCTGAGGATAGCTGGACATGTCTTTCCAGTTGTGGCCAGAGAGAAGTTTGTGGGTCAAACACCTCAGGCAGAAAATCCACATGGCTTTTAGCACTGCCCCAATTCCATAATCCCCCACTGGGAAGAGCAAAGAATCAACCAGCCCATTATCGGAGTACAAACTTAGTGTCTTCTTGGTGCATTTTGAGTCAGTCCCTCTTGCAGTTCACATCAAAGAAGGATCTCTGCGCCAATCATTCTCCCAGTGAAATGCAATTTTCTATTTCATTGTCACAAACAAGAGATTGGTCAACACCATCTAGCATTCCCAACATAGGCTTGAAAGTGTCCAGACATCAGTCCTTTGAACTCTTCCCTTCTGAATGTCAGTTGGTTTACTTCTTGGATCTGTTTTTTGTATGTGTGTTGTTTACTTCTACGTATGTGTGTTGATGCCAGGTTTCTCTTTCTTTCCACAGATGGTGTGTGGGAGGTGGCAACTGAATATCCATTGATGGAGAGAGAACTCATGTATTCAGATGTGGAAGAGAACATTGAATATTGTGATGCAGTGAGCGTGGTGGAGGGAACAAACCCACTTAATAAGAGGGAAAATTGTGATGTTTTCCAAAGTGAGAATTCTCAAAAAATCCCACCCCTTCAAAAAATATCTAAAGGTGATAGTGAGTGCCCAAAAAGTGCAGAAGGATTTTCTGAAACATCAGATATGACTGTGCATGGGAACACCTATAATACAAGGAGAATATTTAAATGCCTGGAGTGTGGAAAAACATTTGGATGGAAACATACTTTAACTGCCCATCAAACAATTCACACAGGGGAGAAACCATATAAATGCCTGGAATGTGGAAAAAGCTTCAGACAGAGAGGACACCTTACTGTCCACCAAAGAATTCACACAGGGGAGAAACCATATAAATGCCTGGAGTGTGGAGAATGCTTCAAGCAGAGAGGAACCCTTTTTTCCCATCAAAGAATTCACACAGGGGAGAAGGTTTATAAATGCCTGGAGTGTGGAGAATGTTTCAATCAGAGGGGAACCCTTTTTTCCCATCAAAGAATTCACATGTGGGAGAAACCATACAAATGCCTGGAGTGTAGAAAAAGCTTCAGACGGAGCGGACAGCTGACTGCCCATCAAAGAATTCACACAGGGGAGAAACCATACAAATGTCTGGAGTGTGGGAAAAGCTTCAGTCATTATCAAAGTCTTACTACTCACCAAAGAATTCACACAGGGGAGAAACCATATAAATGCCTGGAGTGTGGAAAAAGCTTCAGACGGAGTGGACCACTTACTGCCCACAGAAGAATTCACACAGGGGAGAAACCATATAAATGCCTTGATTGTGGGAAAAGCTTCAGTCGGAGTGAACACCTAACTGTCCACCAAAGAATTCACACAGGGGAGAAACCTTATAAATGCCTAGAGTGTGGAAAATGCTTCAGGGAGAGTGGAAGCCTTTATTCCCATCAAAGAATTCACACAGGGGAGAAACCATATCAATGCTTGGAATGTGGGAGAAGCTTCAGACGTGGTTCAGCCCTTACTCTCCATCAAGCAAATCACACAGGGGTGAAAAAATACAAATGTCTGAAGTGTGAGAAAAGCTACAGTCAGCTTCGAAGTCTTACTACCCATGAAAGAATTCACCAAGGGGAGAAGCCATATATATGTATGGAGTGTGGGAAAAGCTTCAGCCAGAGTGGATGTCTTAGTCTCCACAAAAGAATTCACACAGGGGAGAAAAAGTACAAATGTCTGGAGTGTGGAAAAAGTTTCAGATACAGCACAGCACTTTCTTCTCATAAAAGAATTCACACAGGGGAGAAACCATATAAATGCCTGGAGTGTGGAAAAAGCTTCAGTCAGAGTGGAAACCTTACTACCCATCAAAAAATTCATTCAAGGGAGAAAAATATAAATGCCTGGAGTGTAAGAAAAGCTTTGGGAGGAAGGATAGACTGAATTCCTATCAACGAATTCACACACAGGAAACAACCTGAAGAGTTGAGATATTCAAAGCAGATACCATACGTCCCTTTAAAATAACTCATCCCAGTGAAAAAACCTAGAGATTTCTATAGTGTAGAAACACATTGCATCAAAACAAATTGCATCAGAAAATTAGAAGTGAAGTCAATAATATGGGCACAATATATAATGCAGAATAAACGGACAAAATGGTTTTCAGATTAAAACTCCATCCCTTTTCTCCTTAAGAGGGTAGCTTTACAAAGAATACCACTCTTTCCATTTTATAAATTGTATTTATGGAATGAATGCAGTTGTGGGAGCCTTTCTGACCTCAACAGGAAGCCTATTCCACTCAGCAGGGTCCTCAAGAGAGAATGTGGGACCGAGACCCTGAAATATTTTGTGGTATCAACCGGCACCTGGAATAGAATCTGAAAACTAAACAGTACTTATAATATGTATTCTTTGCCTCAGTTTTAACAATAATCACATTCTGACATTCTGCAGCTGCTGGCATTTCCATCTCCAAGGGCAGATCCATGAAGAGTGTGTTACAGTAGTCTGGCCACTTCATTACTCTGGCTATTCACACGGCCAGATGGGCAGGTGACGTTAAAGAGCCATCCCGCATGCATAGAAGCAGAGAGAGATAAATTGGTTCTGCTGTTGTGATTGTTTTTGCTCTGAAGCTGGAAAATCTGTAAAGGAACTGTTTAATTCAAGCTTTGAGAGCACCAAATACAGCTGATCAAAAATACTTGCCATGTTTTAGCAGTTCAGAAAGAGAGCTTCCTTAGGGTGTTAGCAGGATATCCAGCATTTTCCTGTGGGGAGGGGGGAGATGAGATCAGCCAGCTCACCTGAACGCTTCCAATCCATCCCTCTGAAGATGGCTTGCTAGGCACGAGCTGATGCAGCTGGAATGTGGCTTGCATCCGTCCCGAGCTCTGCTCAGGTGAGCGAAGCTGATTTAGCAGATCACTTTGAGTGAAGAGGCCCTGTGGGATCTAGACGGGCAGGATGCAGCTGGATTCGGCTGGTCTCAATGCCGGTCTTTCTTGGTTGTTTCAGCTGATGTTGCCGGGAGGTTCGATGATAGTTCCAGAATCTCCGCAGCTGGCTGCCTAGGGCAGCAGACTCCCGCACCTGGATCCATGGCCTGGGAACGTGGAGACTTGCCTACTGTCATTCATCCTACATTATAGTCTCCCCCAGGGGTCATTTCGTAGAAAAAGAGCGGGAGGAACTCATAAGCATATCAGCATAACTCATTAGCATATGCCACGCCCCTTGACATCACCAGACGTGTGTCATTAGCATGACTGATTTGCATATGCTGCATCCCCTGACATCACCTACCCTGGCTGCTTTGGACCCAGTCCTGACCATTCAGGGCCGAAATTAGGCCCAAAATGGCAAAAAGGGGCTGAAAAGGGGCCCAAAATGGTCAGGATCGGGCCGCTGCTGAGTGGAAGAGTGATCCACCACCCGCCAGAGGCCCGATCTGGGCCGTTTCGGCCCCAATCCAGGCTGAAACGGGCCCAAAATGGCTGAGAGTCAGGTGGGCAGGGCCACCTGACATGTGACCTCTTTGGGGAACTGCCAGAACTGCGTTCCTGCACGTTCCCCCTCGAAATGAGCCCTGGTCTCCCCTCAGAGTCAACTCAGAGACTCCAGTTGGTGCAGAACCCAAAGCTCACTAAACAGAGTGTGCATATTACTGCAGTCACTTGGTTGTCTCATCAGTTGGTTGTCTCATAATTCAAGGTTTTGGAAATCTCATACAAAGCCCTTCCTGTCTGTGGGACAGCCTCTCTCCTTCTGCTCCACCATGGCAGCTTCGCTCGTCTGAACAGGGCCTTCTACAGGTGCCCCCCTTCAAAGGGGGAAAATCAACAGCCACCCCTGTACGGGCATCCTCTGTCTCACCCCCACCTTATGGAAGGGAGAGGTCAGCAAGTGAATTGTCCTGTTTTTAGTTAAATTATTTAATATGTTTATATTTTATATTCTTATTGTTTTATATTTGTATGTTTTACTTTTGCTGTACATGGCCCTGAGTCCTTCGGGAGATGGGCGGTATAAAAATTCAATTAAAGTAAAGTAAAGCAAAGCAAAGCTCTCCCCTCTCATGGCTTTCATGGGGAGGGCGGGTTAAACACCGAATAAACTAAACTAAACTTACGGGGCTAAGGTGGTGTTCCAGTTCCTTTTTTGTTTAGCATGGCAACTCCCATCTTCATTCTGAAGCCAGTGGCCAATTTTGCAGCAGTAACAACCCCCCGCACACAAATCGTTCCTCAAATGGAACCAGAGTCGTCAACCTCTGGGATTGAAGTCCACCACAGGAGCAGCTGTGCTGCCTTCGCTCGGCCTTTAGTTAAACTCTGTTCTGCCTTGCCCTTGGTTAGGCAAAGCATCATATAGACTTAATCGTCCCAAAACCCGGCCCGGAAACTGCTATGTAGCTAACGGCGCAACTGCAGTCATAGGATGCTCCTCCCAGCCCCCAACTGAGCTGAGGCGTTCTGCAACAGCTGGAGTCCGTACATCGTCTATACGGGAGACCTATTTAGAGTCCAGTCCAGCCTCGACATTGCCCTGGGGGGGATGCCAGCAGCGGCAAGGGAGGGGCCTTTTTTGTAGCTGCCTTAACTTGCTTCTCTAGAGTCAATGTTGGATTCAGTACAAACTTTCTATATATGTATAGATTTTAAAATGCACCAATATGGGAAAACTCCACTCTTGCTCCAGAATACAACTGTATACCTTTGAATCCCGCTCGCCTTAAACTTACAGTTGGTGGAGAGAAATGAGCAGGCAGTTCTTGGGGTCGCCGCTCTTCAGTTTATTCCTAACTGGGGGGTGAACACCAAATTGATGGCACCAAATTGTCCAGGATGGTGAAAACAGAAGTGGAAAGGAAGTTGGTACGCACGGACTTCTTCCCAGTGGGTCACTGGGCAGCACAATGGGAGGTGAAATTCAGCATAAGGAAGTGCAAAGTGATACACACTAGAATAAAACAAAAAAGGAAATCCTAATTCCACATGTACACTTCTGGGATCTGAGCTGGTGGTGATGGATCAAGAGAAGAATGTATCTTGTTTAATAGGGATTTTGAACACAAATATGAGGATTATGTTTAGGGATATGTAAATACTGATTTGGAAACACTCTTTCCAGTTCTGTGACTGGATCTTAACATCTCCAACTAGATCGAGATCCCGTTCCAGACATAAATTCTTGGTGAAACGTATCAAAATTTCTCTCTCTCTTTAAAAAAAATAATTAATTTGTTTTAGTTCCATTTTACAGTGCAATCCTAAGCAGAGTTACTCCAATCTAAGCCCATTACAATGTGGAATTACTGAAACTGAGTTCATTCACAAATTCAGAACAACGGAGCCCCCAGGGCTGAACAGAGACATAGGGTTCTTAGCTCACCACAGAGGCTAATTTTCTGCCTTACATTACACATTGGACCTCTACATCCCATCTCCCTTCTTAGGATTTGCACTGTTATTCTAATAACAAAATTAATCAAAGAATTACATTCTTTGGATACAAGTTATAAGTCATACATTCCATTTCATCTCTACAGTTCCATCATACTTATACTATTTTCACGACGCTGTTATCACTATAAGTCTGCATTCTTTAATTCTAGTACTTCTTTACTCTTCTCATTCATTTGATTGTATAACATATAGTTACGTCTCTATTTTATGCTTCCGTTTAACCCATCTATAAAATGGGGTCCGTTTTTGTTTTCCATCATAACCATTTATTTCTTTTATTAATTCTGTCAGTGTGTCCATTTCTGCCGTCTCTAAGATTTTCTCTATTAATTCTTTTGTTGGTATATCTGTGTTTTTCTAGTAGCTGGAGTATACTATTCTTGCTGCTGTTGTTATATGTATTATCAAATATCTACTTTCCCTATTTAGCTCCTCCGGTATGTTACCAGAACTACTATTTTATGGGGGAATTAGCCCGCAGTCTGGGTTTAAAATTAGTGCGGATCTTAACCAATGTATACCAGAGTCCACCAATTCCGGATTACTCGTGCAATAAAGAAGAGACGACTAGTTAAAGCAAATAGTGTTTACTAAAGGTGTTTGTGTAAGCCTACAATAACACAAGCAGAGGACGCACAAGGACTAAGAAATACAGAGTAGGAAAAATAGTGCTGTTTGCATGAGCAGGGACCCACTTGAGATTGAAGAAGCGGAGCGATGCGCACCTGGTCACAGCGAGAAGTGGAGAAGCAGCAGCGAAGCATGGCGAAGTAGACACGCAGAGTGATGGTCGGGGGTCAGGATAGGAATGGTGCGCGCAGGGCGATGGACGGGGATCAGGAGAGGAATGGCACTCACAGCTCATGGTAGGCAGAGCCTGCTTAAATACCCAAAAACATACCCTGAGGCGGAAGCGTTCCTAGTAGTTCTCAGGTGGGGAGACAAAAGACTTGATTGCTTTATTTCTCTAACTAATGGGCCACTTTAGGGTCTGAATGTATGATGGTGACACCTCGGGGCGAGGGGACAAAGGAGGGGAAGGAGTACCAGGTGGGTTGATTAGATCTCCTCAGGAAACAGAAATTGTCTTGATGGGATCTTCTCTGGAATGTGGTGGCTGCATTGTCAAGAGTCCCTTAGGTGTTCTGGACAGCCGGCACGTAGCTTCCATCTCAGGGCGGCTTCCAGAGATATGCATAGCAGGGTGAGGCTGGACACCGTGAACGTGATGGGAGCCAGCTGGGTCTCGAAAAGGCAGCCTCACAGTAAACTGTCCCTGATGGCTCTTTGCTGCTTTAGAACATGGCTTCCTCCTGGGCATGTCTTGAAGGCTGGCTAGCTGGCTGCCTGGTAGTGAGGGCAGATTCAGTGACCGTCCTGCGAGGGACTCCCTGTGGGACTGACCAGGGGGCGCCTGGCCAGGCTCAAGGAGGGCTCCTCTGGCTGGCACTGAGCTGCTAGCGGCGTGGCACTGGGCCCAGGTGGGGTAGGAGTCCATGAGGGCATGAGGTATTGTCATACACGGTCCATACACAGGAGAACAGCAAGGCAGGAAGCAGGTGTGGGCTAAGAAACAGAGTTCTTGGGCTAAGCGCAACAACAGCATGGCAGGACACTGGCACAGTTCATGGAGCAGGCTCAATTGCAGAGGCGGGGTGGGTCACTGGCAACAGGTATTATATTTAACAGGAGGATTTCTGGTTTATAGGGTATGTTTATTTCTAGCACCTCTTGCAACAGCTCATGTATATGGAAAAAGGTGTCCCCTTTTTCTTTGCACTTCCAGCATTTATTGGGTATTTCATCTTTGTACAGTGTACAGTGTACATCTTTGCTAATTTTTCTGGTGTCACATACCACAAGTTCTGTGATTGGATCTTACATCTCCAACTAGATCGAGATCCCGTTCCAAACATAAATTCTTGGTGAAATGTATCCAAATTTCTCAAGCCTCAAAAATAATCTTCATAATGCTTTGAGTGTCCATTCTCCAGTTGGTCCTGATAGGGCAGCCAGAGAGGGCAGTGGTTAATGGGTGGGAAAAGGATCTGAGAGAGCCAGGTTCGAATCTCCTCTCTGCTGGGAAGCCACAAGCCTACTGCCAGGAAGGGGGAACTCCGCACGCTGCTCTGAGACCCTTGGAGGATAGCAGGAGCCTGATTCTGCTTTGCTCAGTGAATGTCCCAGCTGTCGATTATATTGGACTTCTACTCACGCTGTTGTAATCTGCCTTAAATCATAACGAGAAGGGTGGACTACAATTAAATAAATAAATAAATAAATTCTTATAATTTGGGACTGCTTCAGTGATAATGTTTTCGGTTGCTTATTATATGTGCCCAGCACGGTAGTTCTTGAAGAGTTCTCCAATTCCTAATCAGTTTGTGTGATGACCACCATGTCCCTCCTCTCTGCCAAGAGATTTGAGCCTGCTCTCCCCCCACTCCCGTTCTCACACTCTAACCATTATCATTCACTGCCTTCCCTCTGCACTGCCCAAAGCAGCTTTAATGTAAAAAGGAGAGCGACTGTAAAACACAGTGATTTACTGAAACTTGAGCCTCAGGGGGAAAGTTTGGTTACTTTTCTATGGAAAGGCCTTCTCAATTTTTTCAAGAAATGAAGACCTGCAAGAAGGGGCTTAACAAAATCACTGGGGGAGGGAGTCCCAGAGTCTTAGCGGAGTATTGTCGATTGAGTCCCTCCCAAACCTGAGTCTGCTAGGCTGGGCTCCCACACTCAGTCTGTTGTGCGACTGATATGTGAGATTTGCCCCACGTCTGTCAGGCAATGGAGAGAGCGCTTGACTTAGCAACAGCCCAGTCACTGCCCCTTTGCGAAGAGCGGCACTAGGCATGTGTGGGATCTCAATCTTGTCTTTTGTCCAGGGCCCCAGAGCTGGGGGGCAGTGAAAGGTGAGGGGGATCAATTGATGGAGGTGAGGGTGGGTTGGGGTGGGTTTCCTTGTCCAGGTGAGTCCCCTGTAGACATTTAAGTTTTAAGCCAAAGCCAGTTTATACCATAGAATCACAGAGTTGGAAGGGGCCTTACAGACATCTAGTCCAACCCTCTGCCCAAGGCAGGAACAGCCTAAAGCATCCCTGACAAGGATTCCTCCAGCCATTCCTTGAAGACTGCCAATGAGGGAGAGCCCACGACATCCCAGGCAGCCGATTCCGCTGCTGGATTACTCTTAATGTGAAGATTCCACCCCCCCTAATGTCCACCTGGTACCTTCCATCCTGTAATTCATTTTTTTAAAATTCCTGTACTGTTGCCAACAGGAACAGCTCCCTCCCCTCCCCTAAGTGACAGCCTTTTAAATACTTCAAGAGAGCCATCATGTCTCCCCTCAACCTCCTCCACACTGAACATTCCCGGGTCCCTCAGTCTTTCCTCGCAGGGCTCAGTCTCCAGGCCCCTGATCATCCTCGTCGCTCTCCTCTGCACCCGTTCCAATTTGTCCACATCCTTTTTTGAAGTGAGGCCTCCAGAACTGCACACAATACTCCAGGTGGGGCCTGACCAATCAGGTGTACCGAGGGACAATAACATCCTGTGATTTGGATGTTGTGCCTTTCATGACACATCCCGAGATTACGTTTGCCTATTTTGCTGCTGCATTACACTGACTCCTCATCTTTAACTTCCCATCCACCCATATCCCAAGGTCTTGTTCACAGATGCTGCTACCCAGAAGCGTATCCATCATTTTGTTACTCAGGTGGAGAACCTGGCTCTTACCCATGTTAAACCGCATCTTACTCAAATCCGCCCACTTTTCTGGTGTGGAATTCTATCCCTGCCTGCAAAGGTGTTTGCTACTCCTTCCCGTTTGGTGACATCTGCACAGTTAAAGAGGAACCCAGTCGACCCAGCAGATCATTCCCGGGATCCAGGAAGCCTGTCACTCCATCACAGGAGATGAAGTTGGCCTGGCAAGACCTGTTGGAGACAAATCCACGCTGACTTCCCCCTATCACCATGTTGTCTGTCAGATGTTTGCAGGAAAAGGGAAAAGAAAATTTCGTATCTTCCCCTGTCCCGTTCACGTAGGCACAGCATCGCCTGACCTTTCCATGCAGGAAATCCAATGTACTTGATACCATTTGACGTGTTTCTGCTTCGGGGGGGGGGGGCTTTCCTTCCTCTCTCCTGGGGCATTCCTTAAGTGGGGAGCTCCTCTCCAAGGGTTAAAACAAGAGAGTCTGCAGTCCTTGAGAGGCACATTGGGGGGTGGGGGGGGGGGTATTTGTGCAGAGCCGTTTCCTGCCCTCCCCATGTGCAAAAGTCCGGTCTTTGTTTCCCGGCTGCTGCTTGCATTGCTGCAAGTGAATCGGGTCAGCTCCAAGGGGCTTTGCGGGGAGAAGATATGGGTGGGCGGCGGCAATGCAAGAGCCAAGGCGGAGCAAAAGGAGGGCTGTTATCAACACCCCCCCCCCCCCCCAAATATGTGTGTTGTCTGCTCGGACTCCGTCCTGGCCGGATTCACTGTGGCAGCCATTGCAGGAGCTGGCAATGCTGATGAAGGGCCATAGCTTTGGACGGGAGACGGAGTCGCGGATCTCTTCCTGAGCACAAAATCTGAGTTCTCTGAAGCAGCCAGACTGGCAAGTTTGGAAGGAGACCTGGCCAGGAGGGGAGGGGGGTGGGCAGAGAAGGAGTGTTGGACCTTCCCCCATACAGAATGGGTGGCCGAGGGGAAATCGGTAAAGAATCTGGAGCCCCCTTTGATCCAACCCAGTACGTTGAATTCTCTTCTGAGGCAAATCCAGAGAGAGCCTCACTGAGGGATGCTGGCACAGAAGATGTTTGTGTAGCCTGAAGGGTTTTCAATCATCTTTCTTTCTCACCTTCCCAGGCAACCCAGAAGTACCTCTGATGCCTTCTCCACCCTTCCTTCCATCTGATGAAGTGGATGGAGCCACCATGAAGCCAGCTCCGGTAAGGCGGGAGAGGACAGCTGTGCCGGAGGGAAGGAACGGTTCCTTCTGAGGACGAGGCTCTTTGCCTTTACTTCTGGCCACAGCCTGTCTCAGGTGACACCTGCAAAGAAGCCCCAGCTGAGACAATGAAACCCTACTGGTTGCCAGCCTCCAGGTGGGGCCTGGATTTCTCCTGGAATCACAACTGGTCTCCCAAATGCAGTGATCAGGGCAGAGCCCATGGTATCGTGTCCCCGCTGAGCACCATTTCCAGACTTTGCCTTTAAATCTCCAGAAATTCCCCATGCTAGAACTAGCAGCCCTGGTGGAGGGCTAAATGTTGAATAATTTATGAAAGGGTTTTGTTTATGTGTGCATGCATGAGAGAGAGCAAAAGAGAGAGAGCAATTCTTCTTAGAAGGCCTGGGAAAAGCCCATTTTTCAGTGTTGAGGGCCAGGTGCAAAAATGCCAAATACCTGTAAATATATAAATATATGAAGCTGGATTGATTGACAGTTCCAGGTGGGTGGCCCTGTTGTTCTGCAGTAGACAACCAAGGCTGGAGTCCAGTAGCGCCTCAGAGACCAATAAGACTTTCCTCAGAATAAGCTTCCAAGGGACAAATATCCCTTCTTCAGATACTAGTAGGCATGGAGATCCCTGAGCCTTTATATCCCATTCAGAAGGTTTAGAGG
The DNA here is from genome assembly GCF_028583425.1 of Eublepharis macularius. Lineage (NCBI taxonomy): Eukaryota > Metazoa > Chordata > Lepidosauria > Squamata > Eublepharidae > Eublepharis > Eublepharis macularius. Next base: position 183,930,843 of record NC_072793.1, read on the forward strand.
GTGTTGCAAAGTAGGGAAATGGGATGTAGAGGTCCAATGTGTAATGTAAGGCAGAAAATTAGCCTCTCTTGTGAGATAAGAATCCCATGTCTCTGTTTAGCCCTGGGGGCTCCGTTGTTCTGAATTTGTGTTTGTGTTTTCTAGAGAGTGGAAGGGCGTTGTTGTCACTTGGTGGCATAGATAACATGCGAAGGTAAACTATGAATGGCCCAGAGATGCTGTGGCTGGTGTTTTTAGGTCCAATGATTGTTTTCTTAAGGCGAATATAGGGACAGTGTTGGCATCTTGGTTTATTGCAAGAGTTAGGAAGTTTACCATTGTACATTTTACATTGGTGTCCAGAAAATGTGCTATTTGTGAGAATTCAGTGATGGTAGAGTAGAAGTTGCTGAGATCCTGGTGAAATTTCTGTAGTGCTTCCTTCGTACATGTCCAGCCTATAAAAATGTTGTCTATACATCTCAGGTGTAAGAGGGATCTCAGTGCGTGGAACTGAGGAAGCGCTGCTCCAAGGCAGCCATGAAAATGCTGGTATATTGTAGTGAAGGAAAAAAATGGTTGCCTCCTAAGGTGCCAACAAAGGTAGTACTTAAGTATAAAGGGAGACACAGTGAAAGTGGAAAAATATAAAATGAATCCAACTAGCACCCATAACAAACAATAAAAATGCAAAATACAGATAAAAGACATCAACCAGAGACAGGGCCTTTTCCATTGTGGCTCCTGCTCATGGACTGGGATCCCTATGGAGGGGAGGGGGAGCCCCCTCTTTGGAGATCTTCAGGAGGCACGGCAAGTCTTGCTTATTTATTGTGGCTTTTGAGGGGGTGTGAAGGGCAGGCTTATTTTAATGGTGAAGGGGAGGGACTTTAGTTTTGGTCTTTGTTTGGAAAGTTTTTAATTTTGATAGATACTTGGAACTATGTGGAAAGGTGGCATATAAATATGTCAGTGAGTAAATAAATGAATCACATTCACTATTCATGCATTATAACAATTCAAAAATTGGCAGAATGGCTTCCGTCACCATCTATAGTGAGATCCTAAATAGGAAGGAAGGAATGAAAATGAAGTGGAATAGAATGACGTTGGCTAACCAGTTGAAACGACACACAACATTCTTCCAATCAAAATTATGTTCCTTTTCCGTCTCCTTAATAACAACCCCTGTATAGAAAAACTCTTAAAATGAGACCATCTGGAACAGTCAGAAACCCAACAGGGGAGCTTCAGCAAAACTCTTCCTGAAGTCGTTCAAAAAATGTGACAAGATTTACCCTTTTAACATTTACCTTTACAGATATAATTTGCAACTTTAGCTCTATAAGGTTTTCCTGGTTGGCTCGCCATGATTAAAGAAAAAGAAAACATTTTAATTGGTCAAAGCCACTCAGCTTCTGGGTTGATTCTAAATCCATGTTCCAGTCCAATGCTGTTTTTTGGGCATTTTGACATTATTGAGAGTAAATGTTCTGCCCGGTCAAACAAAATTTATTCACCTGACTTTTGGCAGCCTGGTACAGTATTCCCTCTCTGAGCCAATTTTGAAGAGCTGACTTTGCTTTGGGCCTAGCAAGGGCTATACATTCCAAAAGCCTGCAGTTCAGGCCCAGGGAGCCCTAAAAGAGGGTGGGAAACGAACCCAAAAACTTTCCTAAAGGTCCAACCTTACACTTAGGATTTAGCCATCCGTTGGTCCATACATTGCTAACATCTTCTGCCTTCTCCTCTTACTATTTTTTTCTTTTTTTCCATTAGGGTCGCGTGTCCTTCGAAGAGGTGGCCGTGTATTTCTCCAAGGGGGAGTGGAGCCTACTGAGCCCAGCCCAGAGAGCCCTGTACAAGGAAGTCATGCTGGAGAATTTTTGGAACGTGGCCTCTCTGGGTGAGGGTCCTTTTCTCCTGGGCTGTCTCCTTCATGCTCCTTAAAGAGGAACGAGGAGGGCTGGTTTGTGCTGTGTCCAATGTCTGATTGCTGCCCCCCTCCATGAGGCTTCGACTGAAGTGTATGTGTGGGGGTCTGGGTTTTCCTTACAGAGAGGGAGCCCCTGCTTAGCAGTCTTTGGACCACATGGGAGTGCATCAGAAGAGGGGCCAAGAGATGCCAGGTTTGGGGAAAGTGGGGGGGTCTAAACAGGGGCTTCCCCCCAGGCTGGTCCTTGCCTTGGGAGTGGCTGTTTGTGTCTCTCTCTGTGTGTATAAGTTGCTGTCAAGTCAGAACTGACTTAAGACAACGACAGGAGGCTTTCAAGGCAAGACATGGTTGATCCGTGTCTGCCTGTGCATAGCGACCCAGGACTTCTTGGATGGTTTCCCATCCAGCTACTAACCAGCACCAAACCTGCTTAGATCTGAGAAGATCGGGCTCACCTGGGCCATCTAGGTCTGGGCAGGCCTGCCTTACCTGTGCTGAGATATAGCTACAGAGGGAAGTCTGCCGGCTTCTGTGCCACTGAGTTCGGAGCTGGCTTTTCCGTCTCAGCTGGGCTAGGAGCAGGAACAGAACGGCCAATACTGGATGGACGGTTCTCAGTCCATTGTGTTCTCTGCCCCCCCTCCCCAACCCTGTTGCAGCAGGAGAGGTGCCAAGAGAGGCCAGGTTTTGGGAAAGTGGGAAGGTCAAAGCAGGGCTTCCTTCTAGGCTGAGCCTTGCCTTGGGTGTGGCTGTGTACGTGTCTAATTTGGTGTCAAGGAGACACAACTGGCTTAAGACAACCCCAGAGGGAGTTCCAGGCAAGACATGGTTTATCAGTGCCTGCCTGTGCATAGCTACCCTGGATTTCTTGGATGATTTCCCACCCAGCAACTAACCAGCACCCGCCCTGCTTAGATCTGAGGAGATCAGGCTAACATGGGCCATCTGGGTGTGGGCAAGTCTTGCCTTACCTGTGCTGAGATGTGGCAGAGGAGAGGAGTCTTCCGGCTTCTTTGCCTCTGACTGAGTTCTCAGCTAGCTTTTATGTCTCAGCTGGGCTGGGAGCAGGAGCAGAACTGCCAATACTGGATGGAAGGTTCTCGGCCCATCGTGTTCTCTGCCCTCCATGGGCCCCTCTTACTTGCCTGTTGTGTATTTCTGGAGGTCTGGAGTGAACCTACATTGAAATTGCTGAATTGATGCACTCAAAAAGCAATAATAATTTTCTGGGGTTCTTTTTCTGATGAAAGGACCTGTGATTCCCAAACCGGACCTCGTATCCAGGCTGGAGGAAGAGGAGGAGCTGCTTATCTCTGAAGAAGAAGAGGGCTTATTCAGAGATGCAATGAGGCCAGAAAAGAGGGCCCGTTGTGGACCTTTTCAGCTCAGCTCCGCATGCGAGAGGGCTGTGGCTTCCGTGCCTTTGTACCAAATTGATGAGAACCCTCTGGGGTGGAACGGACTTCCTTTAGCTGGTGGGTAAGCATACTATGCCAAAGAATAATTGTAGAGAAATAGGTAGCAAGTGTTTAAAGTTTTAGTTAGTTAACCTCTAGCCAGAATGTTATTTTTTTTCATTTGCCGATGGCATGTGCTTATAGAATCATAGACTCTTAAGGCTGGAAGGTACATCCAGGGTAATCTAGTCCAACCCCTTCATAATGCAGGAAATTACATTTACCTCCCACGCACACCCCGAGTGACCCCTGCTCATGCCCAGATGTTGCGTGGGTGTGTAATCGGGCCACGAAAACCAAGCACTGATGTAATCCTTCCTGCCCTCCCTTTCATGATCTATCCAGGTTCTCAGAATCAGCATTGCTGTCAGGTGGCCATCTAGCCTTTGCTTAAAAGGCTCCAAGGAAGGAGAGCCCACCCCCTCCCGAGGAAGCCTGTTCCACTGAAGGACCGCTCTAACTGTCAGGACGATCTTCCTAATCTTTAGCCGAAAACACTTTTGATTTCATTTCATCCCGTTGGTTCTGGTACGACCTTCTGGGGCAACAGAAAATGGTTCTGCGCCATCCTCTATATGGCAGCCCTTCAAGTACTTGAAGATGGTTATCATATCACCTCTCAGTCGTTTCCTCTCCAGGCTAAACATACTGAGTTCCTTCAACTTTTCTTCATAGGACTTGGTCTCCAGCCCCCTCCCCATCTCAGTTGTCCTCCTCTGGACATGTTCCAACTTGTCTATATCCTTCTTTAGTTGTGGTGCCCAAAACTGAACACAACACAGAGCAGAGTAGGGCAATACCATCACTTCGCATGATCTGTTCTGCTCCTTTGTTATACTGAAAGGAAAGAAAGAGAGTGATGAAGATTTTGTTCTGAAATTGTGGGGTACCCTTCTGAGGATAGCAGGACACGTCTTTCCAGTTATGGCCAGAGAGAACTTTGTAGGTTGGGCACCTCAAGCAGAAAATCCACACAGCCTTTAGCACTGCCCCAATCCCATCACCCCCCTCCCACCCCCCAATGACATGGAAAGAATAAATAATCCACCATTGGGCAGTCTGGGTACAAACTTAGTGTCTTCTGGCTGCATTCTGGGTCAGTCCGACTTGAAGTTCATGGCGAAGAAGGATCTCTGCGCCAATCACTGTCCCAGGAAAATAATGTTTTCCATTTAACTGTCCCAAACAAGAGATCGGTCAGTACTCAGTTCCATCCAGCATTCCCAGTGTTAGGGAAATTTTTTTAGACTGCACTGCTTTTCAAATTATATTTCCCTTAAAGCCAACTTCCTCAAGTAATCAAGACACTAAATAGTGATGCATAAAGAACTATGAGCTTTATTTATTAATTTATTAATAAAACCAGAGGCAGATGCCCTCATTAGAACATATGCGTACCACATAATCACAGCAGAGACTATTATAGGCCCTTAAATCTTAATAGTTTACAGAATAAAAGATCAGAGGTCAGCACACAGTTTATACACATTCTTTAGAGCTAATGCAAATATTTCTTTAGAATTTACAGCCTTCTCGGACAATACATGCTCAGTATAAATATGTTAAATGTCTGGAGTCCTACTTCTTGCAAAGGAGCATAGAAGGTTCCTGAGAAACTGCTTTCCAAGGCTAATTCTTGACTGCATATCTGCCATGAATGCAATTGTATGTTCTGTGCTGAGCCATGAATGAAATACGTGTTCTGTATGACCCTTGGGGCCTGGGGGAAGTTTCTTAGGGGTACTATACTAGCAGGTTATCTCACAAATACTTACTTTCACTTTCCCAGCCGAGTGTAGCAACTGTCCTTGAAGGCTGGCTGGAACTGGTTTGAAATGTATCAGTCTTGGGAACGAAAATAATTTCATTCTTTTGCTGTCTAGGATAAACCCATCTTCATGTCCTCCCCCCCTACCTTGGGCATCTTTGCACCCAAATCCTAACAGTCCCTGTCCTGAAGACGGCAAGCTATCCTATAACTAACACTGCCCTTGCCATTCATATCAGTTCTGCCAATACCTATGTATGAGCACCTTGAACCTGATGGATCCTACCATATAATTGAGTAAGCGTGTTTCAGACGACTCACTTTGTACCCTGATGCACTACCATAGGGTGCTGCTGTAGAGGAAAGCCCAAGCAACTTACCATATCGCTCCAGAAAAAATACCATGGTGAAAAGCCCATGCCAGGAACAGGAGCAGAGGAGGTGGCAATGCCTTCCTCGCTCCTTAACCTGTCTGGCATTAGGTGAAGAGCAGGTGGCAATCCCCACCCCCACCTTAACCCACACGGTATTAGAAGTGGAGCAGGTGGCAATGCCCACACCCCCTTCAGCCAGCTGGTATTAGCAGTTGAATAGGGTGCAATGCCTGCCCCCTGCATTAACCCAGCTGATATTAGGAGCGGAGCAGGTGACAATACCCACCCCCTTCAGCGAGCTGGAATCAGGAGTGGAGCAGGTGGCAATGGCCACCCTCTGGCTTAACCTGGTTGTTTTTAGGATCAGAGCAGATGGCAATGCCCACCCCACCTTACTCAGCTGGTATTAGGAGTAAAGCAGGTAGTAATGCCCATCCCGCACCTTCACCTAGCTGGTATTAGGAGTGGAACCAGCAAAGGGCTGATGTGGGTAAGATAAGAAAAAACAGACCAACGTCCCCGTATATCAAACCAATAGCAAAAGTTCACAACTTATACACCATTTATCTGCCTAAGAAATTAGGCGTCCATAATTATGTAACAAAAATAATACCAATAAGGGACAAAGGAGCTAGACAAAATAATTGGCTCCTCACAATACACTGGAGCCTACACAATGTTTGCTATTGTAATTGCTAAAGAAGTCCAGACCAGAGCTTTATAATACACTGTAACTCCTGGTCATGAATATGAAAAGAGTCCATGTGATGATGGTAATATATTGCCAAAGACATGAAGAATTTTCAACTGGAAAAATCCATATCATATATGTGTCCAAAAATAGCAAAGAAAGGGGTCCCCACAACAGCGGAATGAACAAATAGCCAGTAATTTTCCCAACAGGATTCCGGGTATCCTCCTGTTTCATGAGTTTCTTGATCACGGGAATTAACTGCAAAAAACCACATACGTGATATAGCAATCTCTATATTCTCATCAACCATTGCATTCTTGCCCCCAAAGATACTCACTCCTTTACAGCTTGACAAAAGTTCCCGACCGCATTCCCTGGTTGGTCAACAGCTGTTAACAAGTATCCTAATTACTGAGTATTTAAGGATCCTAGGCAATGGAGTCTTAAAGCTCCCCAACTCCTCAGTCACAAGAACCATATAGTCCTTATCCCATTAGCATGTGCAAACAAGTCAAACGAAGCCCGAGTAATCAATTTATGAATTGAGCCCTAATTATTTTTGTTACATAATTATGGACACCTAATTTCTTAGGCAGATAAATGGTGTATAAGTTGTGAACTTTTGCTATTGGTTCGATATACGGGGACGTTGGTCTGTTTTTTCTTTTCCAGTATTAGGAGTGGAGCAGGTGGCAATTCCCATCCCCCACCTTAACTCAGTGGATATTAAGAGCATAACAGGTGACAATGTCCACCCCTGCCTTAACCCGGCTGTTATTAGGAGCAGAGGATGTGGCAATGCCCACTCCACCTTATCCGAGCTGCTGTTAGGAGTGGAGCAGGTGGAAGTGCCCACCCCCTTCAGCCAGTTGGTAACAGGCGTGGAGCAGGTGGAAGTGCCCGTCCCCACCTTAACCCAGCTGGTATTAGGAGCAAAGCAGGTAGAAATGCCCACCCACGCTTTATCACAACTGGGATTAGGAGTGGAGCAGGAGGCAATGCCCACCCCCTTAAGCCAGCTGGGATCAGGAGCAGAGCAGGTGGTTATGCCTACTCTCTGCCTTAACCCAGCTGGTATTAGGATCAGAGCAGGGGGCCATGCCCACCCCCTTCATCCAGCTGGGATCAGGAACGGAGAAGGTGGCAATGCATGCCCCCCTCCTTACCCAACTGGTATTAGAAGCAGAGCAGATGCCCGCCCCCTTCAGCCTACTGGAATAAGGCACTGAGCAGGCAGCAATGCCCACCCCCATCTTACCCTGTCAGAATCAGGCGCCAAGGAGGCAGCAATCTCTGCCCCCTTTCAACTTGCCGGAATCAGGAGGAGAGAAGGTGGCAATGCTCACACACCCCTCACTCAGCTAAGATCAGGCTTAGAGCAAGCAGCAATGCCTGCCCCCCTTGCACGTAGCAAAGCCCACTGCCCTCCTTCCCCTGTCGGGATCAGGTGAGGAGCAGGAAGTAATGCCTGCTCCTCCCTTCACCCAGCAGGGAACAGGTGGCAATGCCCACTCCCCTTCACCCAGCTAGGAACAGGCTTGGAGCAGGCAGCAATGCCTGCCTCCTTTCACCCAGCCGTAATCAGGCGCAGAGCAGAAGGCAATGCCCGTTTTCCCTTCACCTGGCTGGGATCAGGAGCGGAGCAGGTGACAATGCCTGTCCCCCTTTACCCAACCTATATCAGGTGTGCAGCAGGGAGCAAAGCCCACCACCCCTTCACGTTGCTGAGATCAGGTGTGGAGCAGGTGGCAATGTCCACCCCCTTCCTTCACTGGCCAGGATCAGTGACGGAGGAGGAGGGAATGCCTGCCTGCTCGCTCTCCCCTTTCTAGAGCCCGTTGTATCCCCCCCCCCAACGGGCTTTGTTTCTAGTCTCTAATAAAGTTATATCAACCAAAACACCTGAGTGTTTGCTGTGGAGGACTTGGGGATCTTCTTGCCAAGGACTGGCAACTATATAAGTTATCATATAACCAACTATATAAGTTGGTTTAGTTCTAGGATCTCTTTTTTGTATGTGTGTTAATATCAGGTTTCTATTTCTTTCTGCAGATGGTGTGTGGAAGTCGGCAACTGAATATCCAGTGATGGAGAGAGAACACACGTATTCAGATGTGGAAGAGAACATTGAATATTGTGATACATTGAGCGCGGTGGAGGGAACAAACCCACTTAATGAGAGGGAAAATTGTGATGTCTTCCAAAGGGACAGTTTTCAAGAAATCCTACCCCTTCAGAAAATATCCAAAGGAGACAATAGAGAAGAGTGCCCTGGAAGTGCAGAAGGACTTTCTGAAACAGCAGATACGACTATGCATTGGAACACCCATAATACAAAGAGAGCATTTAAATGCCTGGAATGTGGAAAAACCTTTGGATGGAAACAAACTCTAACTTCCCATCAAAGAATTCACACAGGGGAGAAACCCTACAAATGCCTGGAGTGTGGAAAAAACTTCAGCGAGAGTGGACAGCTTACTGCCCACCGAAGAATTCACACAGGGGAGAAACCATACAAATGCCTGGAGTGTGGAAAAGGCTTCACTCAGAATGGAAGCCTTACTGCCCACCGTAGAATTCACACAGGGGAGAAACCTTATAAATGCCAGGAGTGTGGAAAATGTTTCAATTCGAGTGGAGAACTTACTGTCCACCGAAGAATTCACACAGGGGAGAAGCCATATAAGTGTCTAGAATGTGGGAAAGGCTTTAAATGGAACAGTAATCTATTAACCCATGTGAAAATCCACACAGGGGAGAAACCATACAAATGCCTGGAGTGTGGAAAAAGCTTCAGACGGAGTGAACATCTTACCGCCCACCGAAGAATTCATACAGGGGAGAAACCATACAAATGCCTGGAGTGTGGAAAAAGCTTCACTAACAATGGAAATCTTACTGCCCACCGAAGAATTCATACAGGGGAGAAACCATATAAATGCCTGGAGTGTGGAAAAAGCTTCAGTGATGGTGGAAGCCTTACTACCCACCGAAGAATTCATACAGGGGAGAAGCCATACACATGTCTAAAATGTGGGAAAGGCTTTAAACGGAGAAATGAACTAGCTTCCCATGAAAGAATCCACACAAGGGAGAAACCATATACATGCCTGCAGTGTGGGAGCAGGTTCAGTCGCAAGCCAGCCCTTACTACCCATCAAAAAATAGTTCACAGATGAGAGAACCATACAAATGCCTGGATTGTGGGGAAAAAGTCAGAATGCAAAACTTACTCTCCATCAAAGAAGTCACACAGGAGAGAAAAATATAAATGCCTGCAGTGGGGAAAAAGTTTCAGACTCAGTTTGGTTCTTTCTTACCATCAAAGAATCCACACAGGGGAGAAACCATGTCAGTGCCTGGAGTGTGGGAAAAGCTTCAGATACAGTGCAGCACTTTCTTCCCATCATAGAATCCATACAGGGGGAAAGATATATAAATGCCTTGAGTGTGAAAAGAGCTACTCTTCGAACAGCGAACTTGCTAAACATCAGAGGAGTCACACAGATGAGAAATCATATAAATGGCTGGAGTGTGGGAGAAGCTTCAGTCAAAGTCCAGCCCTTACTGGCCATCAAAAAATAGTTCACAAATCATCTCTGCTTTCAAATCCATGAAATCTTTTGTCATTTTATTCTCCAGCAAGTCCAATTTACTGCAAAGAGCATCGCACATCTTTTGAATCATATCTGGTGCTAGTGAATGATCCAGGGAGTATTTTCGCCGTGTACCTTGACCCATCTTTTATTAATTTAGCCAATTAAAATCAAAATTTTAACATTCAGATTCATAGAAGAAAAATAATTGAAACGCAGTACTTGGCACTATTAGATCAAAGTATTATAATAAAAAAAATTCAAGTTGAAACCTGAGACTTGGGAATGATGGATAGCCCAATGGATAGCCCATTGGAAAGAAGTTTTGGAGCTTTGTTCTTATATATGATCACAGCAGCAAGAGTATTGTACGCACAAAAATGGAAAACTCCAACATTGCTCACAATGGTGGATAAAAGTTTTGGAGTTTGCATCAATGGCAAAACTCACTTCATTGATTAGAGAAAAAACATTATCTACATTTTAGGCTGAATGGAGCCATTTACAGACTTTTTACATGAAATTAATAATAATGATTTGATGATATCTGGATTTATGGATTAAGACTCATGAACGATAAAAAGGGGGCACTTATGCTTAACATAGAATAAGAGAGTTTTTGAAAACAGTATATATTTGTTGTGGAGAAAATTGGAATTCAGTTTGTAGTTTAGTTTTTGTCCCTTTCTTTTCCTTATCTTTCTAAACTGTACTTTTCTTTTTTTATTAGCTGCTTGTTATGTGTTATTTTGTGTTGATATGTATTGTTAGTGTGATTCTTTTTAGAGTCTTGTGTTTTTTATCATTTATGTTTATTAGTTATAGTTTAAATAAATAAAATTTATTTTTAAAAGTTTTTTTCAGAACACATTACAGAGCATGTTATTTTTTCTTTTTGCCTGGAGTGTGGAAAAAGTTTCAGACACAGTTCAGGTCTGTCTTACCATGAAAGAATTCACACAGGGGAGAAACCATAAAAGTGCTGGAGTGTGGGGAAAGCTTCCCTTCGAACAGCTATCTTACTAACCATCATAGGATTCACATAGGGGAGAAACCATATAAATGCTTGCCGTATGTAAAAAGTTTCAGAAACAATTCGGGTCTTTCTTACCATCAATGGTAAGATTCAGGTCTTTCTTACCACAATTCGGGTCTTTCTTACCACAGAGAGGAGAAACCATAGAAATACCTAGAGTGTGGAAAGAGCTTCTCTTCAAACAGTGAACTTACTAAATATCATAGGATTCACACAGGAGAAACCATATAAATGCGAGCAGTGTAGAAAAAGCTTCAGACACACTTTTGGTCTTTTTTTGCATCACAGAATCCATATAGGGAATTCTGATAAGAGACGAGATCCTGGAAATCGACGGGCAGGAGGTCAGTTCGGGTCTGGAGCTCAGTTTAAATGCCAGCAGAACTCCAGATGCTTCCTGGAAGTTGGCAAGCCCAGCCATCTCTTCAGGCTCCAGTGGGGGAGGGGGGCGAGATGAGCCCCAGGAAGGAGGAGATGTGGGTCGGCGCCTCAAGGACATGGGAGTCCCGGGGGGGGGGCTGCCAACTTATCCCGGGAGAGGCTTGCTGAGCTCCTGTGCCTCTAAGAGAAGCCTGAGCTGCAAGAACCGGGACATGAACCTTTTCCTGACCCAACAGAGCGGCGGGGCCAGGGAGACCGAGAGGGGCAACCTGAGTTCCGGGCGCCTTTCCCACGACCCCCGGGCGAAGAAGAGAAACACGCCGCGTCTGGTGCAAGCAAAGGCCAGAGGCACGGGCGGGAGGCAGCAGCGACACGGGGCGGTCTCTGGTCACTGCTCAAGAGGGGAGCGCCTCCCCAAGGGTTGAAGCAAGCGAGTCTGCAGCCCTAGAGAGGCACATTGGGGTTTTTGTATTTGTGTGTTTGTGCAGAGTCGTTTCCTGCCCTCCCCCTTGCAGGACTCCTGCCGTTGTTTCCCGGCCGCTGCTTGCATGGCTGGGAGGGAATCGGGTGAGCTCCGAGGGGCTTTGCGGGGAGGAGTTATGGGGGGGCGGGGGGGGGGAGGCGGGTTGCAATGCAAGAGCCCAGGCCGAGCAAAAGGAGGGCTGTTATCCTCCCCCCCCCCCCCCCCAGATGTGTGCTCGGACTCCGTCCTGGCCGGATTCACGGTGGCAGCCATTGCAGGATCCGGCAGTGCTGATGAAGGGCCCTAGCTTTGGACAGGAGACTGAGGGCCGAGCTACAAGTGACGAATGACACTTGAACGGCAAGCGTATCCCTCCCTGTTCACTTGCCCTCCACTTGATCCACTTGCCCGTTCAAGTGTCATTCGTCACTTGTAGCTTGGCCCTGAGTTACGGATGTCTTCCTGAGCACAAAATCCGAGTTCTCCGAAGCGGCCAGAGGGGCTCCCTTCCCGGCACCGACCCTGCCTCCTTTCTCTCCTTTCCTGTAAGTCTCCATAGCTTCTCCCGAGCTTAGAGGGGCTTTGCCGGGAGGAGATAGGAGGGCGGGGGTTGCAATGCAAGAGCCAAGGCCGAGCAAACGGAAGGGGGGCTATTGATTTGGGGGGAGAGCCCCTCCCTTCCATTCATGCCCCCCCTCCTGCCCTGGGTCCCCTCTGCAGCCTCGGAAAGAGCCACTCTGCAGTCCCCAAAGAAGAGCAGGGGAATAAAGACCTGCGAGAGGCATGAATAGAAAAGGGTCCCGCTTGCTGTTTTGGGCTGGGGAAGGGGGGCACGGGTCAAGACTTCAGAGCAGCAGGAAGGGTGGGTGATTTGAGGGGAGGGGTTCCAAAAACTATGAACCAGAGTAGCAGAATCTTTTCAGATCTAGCAGTTCGAGGGGCTGGTCGGAAGAAAAGAGACCAGGCCCCATCCAGCACATCTTTAGGTCTCTGACCTAATTCAGACAAGCAGAGACACTGGGCACAACATTTCTCCCTGTAGGGCTACATTTCTGTCTGCAGGGAGGAGTTTTCTCATGACTGAAAGGAACGTGTATAATTGCCAAGCCCAGGGCTGCTGTCTCTCCTTGCCACCTTCAGTCCACCCCTCAGGGCCTCCCCCCTCCTGGCCTGTCCTCAAGGGGTGGGTCAGACTGGAAGACTTGAGCCTCCCCAGGAAAGGAGGAGGGAGTGGGGGGGGGCTTCTGGCAGGAAGTCATCATCTCTGAGTGACGGAATTGGCAAGTTTGGAAGGAAACATGGCCAGGAGGGGAGGGGGATGGACAGAGAAGGAGTGTTGGACCTTCCCCCATACAAAATGGGTGGCCGAGGGGAAATAGGTAAAGAATCTGGAGCCCCCTTTGAGCCAACCCAGTACGTTGAATTCTCTTCTGAGGGAAATCCAGAGACAGCCTCATTGAGGGATGCTGGTGCAGAAGATGTTTGTGTAGCCTAAAGGGTTTCAACCATCTTTCTTTCTCACCTTCCCAGGCAGCCAAGAAGTACGCCTGATGCCTTCTCCACCCTCTCCTCCATGTGGTGAAGTGGATGGAGCCGCCATGAAGCCAGCTCAGGTAAGGGAAGGGCTAGATGTCGAATAATTTATAAAGTTGCGAGTATAAGAGAGAGAGAGATTCTTCTTAGGAGGCCTGGCAAAAGCTCATTTTACAGTGTTGAGGGCCAGGTGCAAAAATGTCAAACACTTAAAGGAAGCTGGATTGAGTGATAGTTCCAGGTGGGTGGCCATGTTGTTCTGCACTGGACAACTAAGGCTGGAGTCCAGTAGCACCTCGGAGACCAATAAGACTTTCTACAGTATAAGCTTTCCTGACTCCAGTCTCCCTTCTTCAGATACAAGTAGGCGTGGAGATCCCTGAGTCTTTATAGCCCTGTCAGAAGGTTTGGAGGGTGTTGCAAAGAAGGGCGATGGGATATAGAGGTCCAATGTGTAATGTAAGGCAGAAAATTAGCCTCTGTGGTTCAGCCCTGGCGGCTCCGTCGTTCTGAATTTGTGAAGGAACTCAGTTTCTGCAATCTCACCTTGCAATCCTCCTCCCTTGACATTTCTCTGTTCGAGGACTGCCATCCACTTTCAGGTCAGCGGTGGAAGGTGTTGAAAGGTTAAAAAGTCCTCCTGCTGATTTGTGAGTGTTGCAGTTTTTCATGTCAGATTTAGCTCCATTTATTCTTTTACAGAGAGACTGACCTGTTTGTCTGTTCTAGAGAGAGGAAGGGCGTTGTTGTCACTTGGTGCCATAGATAACATGTGAAGGTAAACGATGAGTGGCCCAGAGATGCTGTGGCTGGTGTTGTGAGGTCTACTGACTGTTTTCTTAAGGTGCATGAAATATAGGGACAGAGGTGGCATCTTGGTTTGTTGCAAGAGTTAGGAAGTCCACGTTAGGAAGTCCATTACTGTGGGTGAGAATTTGTTTAAGGTTTAGGGCTTTCTGTGGGCAAGACAAAGCTTGACTCCGAAGAGCTGTGGTAGAGGAGTGTCATTGTGCAGCATAGGTTGCAGGTCAGTAATGATGCACTGAACTGGTTTGAGCCAAGAATTCTGTGTGGCCACCAGCGGGCGTTCTGTTCATGTTTTGTGTGGGCCCGTCTTACGGCCAATTTTTGAGGATCATACAAAACTCCACGGATTTTCAAACAAACGCTGAACAAATGCACATAGATTTTCACAGGAGAGGGTATCCGGACCTGACTAATAATATTACGTTTGTGTTGGACTATACACCTATGTCCAATACGATCAAAAAGGCAGTGTTGAAATATTGGCCACTCTTACAATATCTGCGTGGGTGCTCCTCACGTCCTAGAATAGCTTTCAGAAGGACGCGTAACCTTAAAGACATATTAGTACATTTGAACATTCGTGAATCGTCCTTCCCACGGATCACTACGCATACTGGTTGCTTTCCGTGTGGCCATTGTTCCGTTTGCAATTTGATGATGGACAACCATGGGGTTAATGAAGCGGGGATCCGGTTGAGTGACTTTGCTACATGTAACACAGACAAGGTAGTCTATCTTATTAAATGTCCCTGCAATTTATTGTACGTTGGTGGTACCACCCGGATCATCAGGTTGAGAATACAGGAGCACCTCTCACGCATTCGACAGGGAGTTACAGATGCTCCTTTAGTGCCTCATTTTTCTCAAGCGGGACATGATGGTAAGGGATTTGACATTTACTGTCTTGTATGTAAATAGAGCTGCAAATCCTGAATTTACAAAAAGAGATTTACTTAGGAGGGAAGCCAGGTGGATTTTTATGGACTTAATATAAATATGGATTTAACCTGCAACCTTACTTAAGTTTTGTATAGCTGGCACTGTCTCTTTAACTGCTGAACTTTTTTTCCCCATCAGCTCTACAGCTGAAGCTCTTTATTAATGTTTGGGGCTTGTCCTGGCAGGGCTGCCTCTTTATTCTTTACTATTTGGAGATGATGTGTTATGCTATATACTTTGAATAGAACTGCTACGTGTAAGTTTTTATTTACTTCAGGTCATTTGTATGGGTTTGTAAGAAAAGATATTGTTGTTAATTGTTTACTTTAATGTTTATAGAGTGGTAACTGCCAGGAAGAAGAGAACAGGAAACGGGTGGACACACCGGTACCTCCGTCGGGGTTACTGCCATCATTGTTATTTGCATTGCTTCAGTGTTCTTCTACTTACCTTCATTCGCTTCAATGTTCTTCTACTTACCTTCATTTGCACCCTGAGTGGACTTTGTGAACATCTCTATTTTGACGGTTGCATTTTCATGTATTTGTACTTGGCACAGTCACTTTAAATTGCATTTACTGTATTTTTGCACTTTATTGTCTGTACTGGCAGCTGCAGCTGTATTACAATGTTTTGCTTGCACTAATGAATTTTCATTCTCTTTATTTGTGTTTCATTGTGGCTAGTTAGCATACCACTGTGCTCTGTGAGCTTTTCTTACCTTGTTCTTCCGTGATTCTCTCTGTTTGGTTCTGGGCCCATCTTTTAGCAGCTTATCTGTTGATATCATTCTGGCTTTCTGCATCTGTTTCCTTCCTTCCTTCCTACATCAATAATTTAAAAATACCTGTTGTAGATCCTGCTGGAGTCAGAGGGACTGGAACGGATGTGGCTGTAGGGTAGAGCTTGTCTGTGGATGATGGATTCTTTGGTGCACTTTGTATAGTTACTGGAGGCCTGCAGATACATTTGGCGATCAGCCAGTTTCTTCCCTAAGATGTTCCTTGCACTTCCATCCTGTACTTGTACAGTGAGGTCTAGAAAATGTGCTTCTCATGAGGATTGAGTGGTGGTACTTTGGATGTTGCTAAAGCCGCAATGGAATTTCTGTAGTGCTTCTTTCCCATGGGTCCAGGCTATAAAAATGTTATCAATATACATCAGGTGTAAGAGGGATCTCAGTGCGTGAAGATGAGGAAGCGCTGCTCCAAGGCAGCCATGAAACTGCTGGCATATTGTGGGGAAAGGGTGGGGGGAGTTTCCTTCCAAGCTGCCAACAAATGAAGTAGTTAAGTACAAAGGGAGACACAGTGAAAGTGGGAAAATATAAAACGAATCCGACTAGCGCCCTTAAAAGAAACAATAGAAGGGTAATGAAAAAGGCAAAATACAGATAAAAATCATCAACCAGGGCCTGGACCTTTTCCACAGTGGCTCCTGCTCCGTGGACTGGGCTCCCTGATGGGGGAGGGGAGCCCCCTCCTCAGAGATTTTCAGGTGGCGCTGCAAGTCTGGCTTCCTTGTCATGGCTTTTGAGGGGGTGTGAAGGACTGGGGCCTTTTAATGGGGAGAGGGAGCGAGTGCAGCTTACCCCTCTTATTCAGAGTAAATATTCTGCCCGGTCAAACCACCTCTATTTGTGTGAATTTGACAGCCAGGAGCAGGACTCTCTCTCTCTCTCTCTGAGCCAAGATGTGTCCTCTTGAAGAGCTGATTTTGCTTAGGGCCTAGCAAGGCCTATACACTCGAACAGCCTGCAGTTCAGGCCCAGAGAGCCTAAAAGGAGGGTGGGAAGAGAACCCAAAACTTTTCAAAAATGTCCAGTCTTACAGTTTGGATTTAGCCGTACATTGGTCCATACATTGCTAACAGCTTTTCCCTCCTCCTCTTATTTTTAATTTTTTCCCTTTTCTTCTTCAGGGTCGCGTGTCCTTCGAAGAGGTGGCTGTGTATTTCTCCAAGGGGGAGTGGAGCCTGCTGAGCCCAGCGCAGAGAGCCCTGTACAAGGAAGTCATGCTGGAGAATTTTGGGAACGTGGCCTCTGTGGGTAAGGATCCATTTCTCCTGGGCTGTCTCCTTCATGCTCTGAGGAGGTCCTTAAAGAGGAAGGACGTGGGCAGCCCCTGCTTAGCAGTCTTTGGACCACATGAGATGCCAAGGGATGCCAGGTTTGGGGAAAATGGGAATATCTAAGCAGGCCTTCCCTCCAGGCTGGGCCTTGCTTTGTGTGTGGCTTTGTGTGTGTGTGTGTCTCTGTGTATAAGTTGCTGTCAAGTCAGAACTGACTTAAGATAGCAACAGGGGGCTTTTAAGGCAAGACATGGTTTATCATTGCTTGCCTGTGCAAATCGACTCTGGACTTCTTGGAAGATTTCCCAACTAGCTAGTAACCTGTGCCAAACCTGCTTAGAGAAGGCAGGCTAACCTGGGCCATCTAGGTGTGGGCAGGCCTGCCTTTCCTGTGCCGAGTTATGGCTGTGGAGGAAAGACTGCTGGCTTCTTTGCCTCTGACTGAGTTCTCCACTGGCTTTTCCATCTCAGCTGGGCTGGGAGCAGGTGCAGAAGTGCCAACAGGGGGTGAACAGGTGACTCTAGGCCCATTGTGTGTCCCCCCCCCAACCCTGTTACTTGCCTGTTGTGTATTTCTGGAGGAATGGAGTGAACCTGCATGGAAATTGCTGAACTGATGCACACAAGGAGCAACAATAATTGTCTGGGGCTCTTTTTCCGATGAAAGGACCTGTGATTCCCAAACCGGACCTCGTATCCAGGTTGGAGGAAGAGGAGGAGCTGCTTATCGGGTTCTCTGATGAAGAAGAGGAATTTGCAGGTAGCTGCCTCGGTTTGTAGTGGGTCTTTGTGTTGCTGTGGTTCTTTCCCCAGACTGGTGTATTTCTGAGTTTTTATCTCCACAGTTGCTTCTCCCTTGAAACACTTAGGTGGCTTGTGAAGGCGGAGAGGTGTGTGTAGATCATGAAAATCGGAATCTTCCTCCTTCTGCCCTCTCGGATCCATTTTTTAAAGCTGTTTCTTCAGGCAGTGGCTCTCTGGCGAGTCCATTTCCCAGCCGTGTTACTTAGATACGGCAAGACTACATGCCCCTGTTGGGTTTTGTTCTTCTGAGGAGAATTATCCTTGAGAGTTTAGTGGAAACACCCCTGGTTCATCCCTCTTGATTTCTTCATTCTAGCACTGCTAATTAAGCAAGCATGCCCAGATTGGCTAACGGGCTTATTCAGAGATGCAGTGAGGCCAGAAAAGAGGGCCCGTTGTGGACCTTTGCAGCTCAGCTCAGCGTGCGAGAGAGCTGTGGCTTCCGTGCCTTTGTGCCAACTTGATGAGAACCCTCTGGGGTGGAACGGACTTCCTTTAGCTGGTGGGTGAGCATACTATGCCAAAGAATAATTGTAGAGAAATAGGTAGCAAGTGTTAGTTAGTTATCCTCTAGCCAGAATGTTATTCTTTTATTTTCCTATGTCATGTGCTTATAGAATCATGGACTCTTAGGGCTGGAAGGTACATCGAAGGTCATCTATTCCAACCCCCTGCATAATACAGGAAATTACAGCTGCCTCCCACCCACACCCCCAGTGACCCCTACTCCATGCCCAGAAGTTGGCAAAACAATGCCAGGATCTCTAGCTAAACTGGCCTGGGAAAAATTGCTTCCAGACCCCACAGTGGCGACTGACATTTCCCTGAGTGAGTAATCAGGGGCCACAAAAACCAAGCACTGATGTAATCCTTCCTGCCCTCCCTTTTGTGATCTGTCCAGGTTCTCAGAACCAGCATTGCTGTCAGAGGGCCAAGACTCATGTCAGTCTGTGACCTTCCTGTGTTGCTTTTCTTGGTCGGTATCCTTTGACTTGCAGCTCATGTCAAAGAAGGATCTCTGCACCAATCACAGTCCCCGTGAAATCCTAATTCTATTTAAGTGTCACAAACAAGAGATCGGTCAATACCATCTTGCATTCCCAACTTAGACTTGATAGTGTCCAGAAATCAATCCTTTGAACTCTTCCTTTCTCTATGTCTGCTGGTTTAGTTCTGGGCTCTCTTTTTTTATCCTGTGTGTTCATGCCAGGTTTCTCTTTCTTTCTGCAGATGGTGTGTGGGAGGTGGCAACTGACTATCCAGTGATGGAAAGAGAATTTAAGTATTCAGATGCAGAAGAGAGCTTTGAATATAGTGATACATGGATCATGGTGGACAGAACAAGCCAAGTAAAAGAGAGGGAAATCTGTGATGTTTTCCAAGGTGATAATTCTCAAGAAATCCCACCCTCTCGAAAAATAAAGAAAGGAGACAAGTGCCCAGGAAGTGTGGAAGGATTTTCTGAAACAAGAGATCCGACTTTGCATTGGAACACCCATAATACAAGGGGAACATTTAAATACTGGGAGTGTGGACAAACCTTTGGACAGAAACATACTCTAACTTCCCATCAAACAATTCACACAGGGGAGAAACCTTATAAATGCGTAGAGAGTGGGAAAAACTTCAGATGGAGTAAACACCTTACTGCCCACCGAAGAATTCACACAGGGGAGAAACCTTATAAATGCCCTGAGTGTGGAAAAGGCTTCACTAAGCGTGGAAACCTTACTGCCCATCATAGAATTCACACAGGGGAGAAACCTTATAAATGCCTGGAGTGTGGAAAGTGCTTCAGTCAGAGTGGAATACTTACTGTCCACCAAAGAAGTCATACAGGGGAGAAGCCATTTAAGTGTCTAGAATGTGGGCAATGCTTTAAAAGGAAGTGTGCTCTAACTACCCATGTAAGAATCCACACAAGGGAGAAACCTTATAAATGCCTGGAGTGTGGAAAATGCTTCACTCAGAATGGAAACCTTACTGCCCATCGTAGAATTCACACTGGGGAGAAACCTTATAAATGCCTGGAGTGTGGAAAATGCTTCAGTGAGAGTGGAAATCTTACTGTCCACCGAAGAAATCACATAGGGGAGAAACCATATAAGTGTCTAGAATGTGGGCAAGGCTTTAAATCGAAGGGTGCTCTAACTACTCATGTAAGAATCCACACAAGGGAGAAAGCTTATAAATGCCTGGAGTGTGGAAAATGCTTCAGTGAGAGTGGAAAACTTACTGTCCACCATAGAATTCACACAGGGGAGAAACCTTACAAATGCTTGGAGTGTGGAAAAGGCTTCACTCAGAATGGAAACCTCACTGACCACCGAAGAATTCATACAGGGGAGAAACCTTATAAATGCCTGGAGTGTGGAAAATGCTTCACTCAGAATGGAAACTTTACTGCCCACCGAAGAACTCACACAGGGGAGAAACCTTATAAATGTCTCGAGTGTGGGAAATGCTTCAGTGAGAGTGGAAAACTTGCTGTCCACCGAAGAATTCACACAGGGGAGAAACCTTATAAATGCCTAGAGTGTGGAAAATGCTTCAGTTGGAGTGGACAACTTTCTGACCACCGAAGAATTCACACAGGGGAGAAACCTTACAAATGCCTGGAGTGTGGAAAAGGCTTTAAATCAAAGGGTGATCTAACTACCCATGTAAGAATCCACACAAGGGAGAAACCTTACAAATGCTTGGAGTGTGGAAGAGGCTTCACTCAGAATGGAAACCTTACTGACCACCGAAGAATTCACACAGGGGAGAAACCTTATAAATGCCTGGAGTGTGGAAAATGCTTCACTCAGAACGGAAACCTTACTGCCCACCGAAGAACTCACACAGGGGAGAAACCTTATAAATGCCTGGAGTGTGGGAAATGCTTCAGTGAGAGTGGAAAACTTACTGTTCACCATAGAATTCACACAGGGGAGAAACCTTATAAATGCCTGGAGTGTGGAAAATGCTTCAGTTGGAGTGGAAGCCTTACTGCTCATCAAACCATTCACACAGGGGAGAAGCCATATAATTGTCTAGAATGTGGCCAAGGCTTTAAAAGGAAGTATGATCTAAGTAGCCATGTAAGAATCCATACAGGGGAGAAACCGTATAAATGCCTGGAGTGTGGAAAAGGCTTCACTAAGAATGGAAACCTTACTGCCCACCGAAGAATTCACACAACCTGGAAGGACATGACCCATTGATGAGCTGGTACTCATATCTCTGGTATAAAAAATGGGGAAATCATAAATATTTTAAAAATCACTGGATAAGGAAAGCACTAGTACTGGTCTGGGAAAGAATAAGATCTACTTTTTATGAGAGAATTCCCTTGTGGGTTTCCCCAATTGAAGTTTTTCCCCATCGATGGTTGTTGTGGGTTTTCCGGGATGTATTGCTGTGGTCTTGGCATTGTAGTTCCTGACGTTTCGCCAGCAGCTGTGGCTGGCATCTTCAGAGGTGTAGCACCAAAAGACAGCGATCTCTCAGTGTCACAGTATTTATACACACCCACACCCACACACATACACACAGGGGAGAAACCATACAAATGCCTGGAGTGTGGAAAAGGCTTTACTCTGAATGGAAACCTTATTTCCCATCGTAGATTTCACACGGGGGAGAAACCATATAGGTGTCTAGAATGTGGGCAAGGCTTTAAATGGAAGTATGATCTAAGTACCCATGTAAGAATCCACACAAGGGAGAAACCATACAAATGCCTGGAGTGTGGGAAAAGGTTCAGTCAGAGTAGAAGCCTTACTGCCCACTGAAGTATTCATAGAGGGGAGAAATCATATAAAGGCCTGGAGTGTGGGAAAAGCTTCAGAAAGAGTGAACAACTTACTGCCCACCGAAGAATTAATAATAATAATAATAATATTAATAACATTCGATTTATATACCGCTCTTCAGGACAACTTAATGCCCACTCAGAGCAGTTTACAAAGTGTTATTATTACCCCACAACAATCACCCTGTGAAGTGGGTGGGGCTGAGAGAGCTCCAGAGAACTGTGACTTGCCCAAGGACACCCAGCTGGCTTCGTGGAGGAGTGGGGAATCAAACCCGGCTCTCCAGATTAGAGTCCCGTGCTCTTAACCACTACACCAAACTGGCTCTCAAATGCTTATGACAGGCCCAGGCCCAGGCCCATATCAGACCCCAAACACCAGCCACTGGGCCCTCCAGTTCGAACAGCGAACTTGCTAAACAACAGAGGATTCATGCAGATGAGAAAGCATATCAATGTCTGGAGTGTGGGAGAAGCTTCAGTCAAAATCCAGCCCTTACTGCCCATCAAAAAATAGTTCACAGAACAGTTCTGCTTTCAAATCCATGAAATCTTTTGGCATTTTATTCCCCAGTAAGTCCAATTTACTGCTAAGAGGATCACACATCTTTTGAATCACATCTGGAGCTAGTGAATGATCCAGGGATCGTTTTCGCCATGTACCTTGAACCATTTTTTAGTAATTTAGCCAATTAAAATCAAAATTTTTAAGATTCAGATTCATGGGAAAAAATTGAGTTGCTATTTCCCTTAAATCTATAGGTGGTGAATGATACAAGATCAAAGTTTTATAATGAGTTTTCTGTTGAAATCTGACTTTTTTGTTGGGAATGATGGATTGCCAGTTGGAAAGAAGTTTTAGAACTTTGTGTTTATATATGATCACAGCAGCAAGAGTATTGTATACACAAAAATGGAAACCCCCAGCTTTACCCACAATGGGGGAATGGTGGATAAAAGTTTTGGAGTTTTCCTCAATGGCAAAACTTACTTCACTGATTAGAGAAAAGATATTATCTACATTTTTGGCTGAATGGAAGCCATTTATAGACTTTTTACATAAAATATATAATAATGATTTGATGGGATCCGGATTTATGGATTAAGAATCATGAACAATAGAAAAATGAGGGCTCTTTTTATAACAGAATAAGCGAGTTTTTGAAAACGACATATACTTGTTGCGGAGGCAGTGTCATAGGATTATCAAACAAAGAATAAGCCCATTTTTCTTCTGTAATCATTGTGTTTGGTGTCTTGAAATATAAGTGGGTAAGTGGGAGTTATAAATTGGAAGCAGAGTAATATTGCAAAAATCTCCCCTAACGGTTGGTACCATGCCCATGTCTGAACGAAGTTTTATTTTGTGCAGATTTTGGGATGCAGTGCCCTTGCTGGATAACAGACAGGTGGCTGCATTTATACTCCGACTTTCTCCCCCATGGGAACCCAAAGCAGTTCTCCTCCATTTATCCTGTGAGGTAGGCTCATTTAATTGCATGTCACTGGCCCTGCCCAGAATTGCCTGGCCCTACTAGCTCACTCTCATCAGATCTGGGAAGGTGAGTGAGGGCGGGAGGAGGGCCACCAGTAAGCCCCGGGTCGTCCTGAAGAGGCAGGGTGTGGCTGGAGGCCCTTTGGGGCTTATCTCTTGCCTGCAGAGGCCCAGGAGGGGCACCATTGGCGTGGCTGCAGCAGCAGAGGGGGATTCAAATCTGTGCTTCCCACATCCCAGCCTGATGCTCTACACGCTCTGCCATCCTGGCTCTCAGATGAGGCAGTATGTGCAGGCCAACTGACCTGAGCCATTTCTGTCCCTCTTCTAAAGCTCCGTTAGGGGACCAGCACAGAAGAACTTGATGATCAATGGTTAAAGGTAAGTACAACCCTGTTGAATGCATCTTCAATGGTAGGCCTTTTCAACTCGGGAAATGATGTCTGTAGCCTATAGATTAATTATAATTCCAGGGGAACTCCAGCCCCCACCTAGAGGTTGGCAATCCTAGAGCCATCTAGAGTCCCTGGGGGTGGGGAATCCTGCCAGGCATCTGCTTCTGCCCTTGGCACCTTCTATGGAGCAGATTCTGCTCAGGAACGATACGAGTGACTCCATCTCCTGTCCAAAGCTATGGCCATTTATTAGCATTGCTAGCTCCTGAAATAGCTGCCACAGAGAATCTGGCCAGGATGGATTCCAAGCAGACAGCACACATCTGGGGGGTGGCTGATAACAGCCCTCTTCTTCCTCTGCCTTGGTTCTTGCATTGCACACGCACACACCCCATATCTCCTCTCCACAAAGCCCCTTTGAGCTCACCCGATTCTCTTCCAGCCATGCAAGCAGCAGCCAGAGAAACAAAGAAGGGACTTCTGCAAGGGGAGGGCAGAAAATGGCTCTCTGCAAACACACCCCATGTTCCTCTCTAGGACTGCAGATTGTCTTGTTTTAACCCCTGGAGAAGATCTCACTTGAAAAATGACGGGGGGGGGGGATCATAGAAAGGGCACCTCCAAGGCAGAGAATTCTCAAATGGTATTAAATTGCATATCCTTCATGGAAGGGTTAGGTGATTGTCATTGTTATGTACCGTCAAGTCACCTCTGATTTATGGTGACCCTATGAAGGAAAAACCTCCTGTCCTATCATTAACAGACCTGCTCAGATTCTGCTAATTGGAGGATGCAGCTTCTTTTATGAATCTCATTTTAGATCTTTCTCTTCCTGCTGCCTTCTACTTTCCCTAGCATTATTGATTTTTCCAAAGAATCTTTTCTTCTCATGATTTGACCAAAGTACAATAGCCTCAGTTTCGTCATTTTAGCATCTAGGGAGAATTCAAGCTTGATTTGATCTAGCATCCGCTAATTTGTCTTTTTGGCCGTCCTTGGTATCTGCAGATCTCTCCTCCAGCACTTCATTTCAAATGAATCAATTTTCTTCCTGTCCACTTTCTTCACCATCAAACTTTCTCATTCATATATCAGAATGGGGAATACCATTGTTTGGATTATCTTGATCTTGGTCCCCAGAGAGACATATTTATCTTAAAGGACCTTATCTAGCTCCCTCACAGCTGCTTTTCCAGGTTTCAATCGCCTTCTTCGTCCTGTGAATGTTGTCTGTCATATCTCTTCTGGGTATGAATCCTGTCTGATTTGGATGGATATACGTATAAATGAGTTTATTCTATGTACCATTACAGCCATGAAAATTTTATAATCCTGATTAAGGAGCGATATAGGTCGATATGATGAAGTTTTTGTACTGTCCTTTCCTTGCTTGGGGATTACTGTTATTAAGTCCATATTCCACGTTGGGGGCAACAAACCATGTTCTCTAAAGTTATTGCATGCATTCTGAAGATGTTGTTCAATTAAATTACAATACCTTTTATAAAATTCCAGCGGATATCCATCTGGTCCCGGGGATTTATTATTTTTTATATTTTTAATGACTGCTGAGATCTCTTGACACGTGATAGGACTATCTAGATAATTTCAGTGTTCTTCTGATAGTTTTTTGAGTTTGTCTATTGAGGCTATAAACGTATCTATATCCTGTAGTTTTGGTTCCTTTGTCAAATATAGTTGTTTGTAGTAAGTTTCAAAAGAATTAATTGTCATTAGATTTTATAAGGGATCTTCCTTTACTATCTCGATATTCGTTTTTGCATTTTTCTCTTTGACTTTGTATGAGAGTAGTTTTAAAGATTTGAGGGTGTTCAGCCAATATTTTTGTTTTACATAAATGAGATTTTTTCATATTTTATCCGTTTCTAGGGATTCCAATAGTCTCCGTTGGTTTGTTAAGTTTTGATAAACTTTCTTATTACCTGTAGCCTTATGTCTTTCTTCTAAAATTTTTATTTTATTTTCAATTTCTCTTTTTTGTTCTCTTTTTTTCTTATTAGTCCTTGAGGATAGTGCCATTATGTGTCCTCTTGCTACTACTTTGATCATGTCCCAAAGTATGTGTGGTTTGGTGTTAGGTTTATTATTTTCATCTATTATGGTTTTTAATATATTTTCAATTTCCTTCGCTGTAGCTTCGTTGGTAATTAATGCTCTATTCAAAGTCCAATTAGTTCCTTCTTTTTTATCAGAGTTATTAACTATTGTACATGAGACTTTTGCATGATCAGATATAATTATAGGGCTAATTTCAGAATGGTCTAATCTGGAGCTTAGCGATTCAGATACCAGTACAAAATCTATTCTTGTATATATGTTGTGTCTTGCCGAGTAATAGGTATAACTTTTCTCCCTGTTGTGGAGAAATCTCCACGTGTCTGTCAGGTGGTTTTTGTTTAATATAGTTGCCAATTTGGTTTTATTAAATTTCCATTTTTTTTACACCGATGTTAAAGTGTGACCTATCTAACTTATGGTCTACTATGTAGTTCAGATCTCCTCCCACTAAAGTAATTCCTTCTTAAAAGTTAGAGAGCTTTTGTAATGTATTTTCTATAAATTCTAGTTGTTTTTCATTTGGGGCATATAATGATGCTATGGTTACCATTTGGTCTGCTATTAATCCTTTCACAAATATATATCGTCCTCTTGGGTCTTTCATCATATTCTTTAATTTGAAAGTTATTTCTTTAGAAATTAATATGGCAACTCCTTGTGATTTGGAATTTCCCATTGCATGGTATTGGTTTTGTATCCATTTTGCTTTTAGTTCTTCAAACTTTTTAGGGTTCATATGGGTTTCTTGCATCATTATGATGTGTGATTTCGTTTGTGCCAAATTGGAAATTATTCTCCTTCTTTTTATTGGATTTCCCAATCCTCTCACATTTTGGGAAGTGACTTTTAATGCTGGTTGCATTGTGTATGGCTAATTTTGTTTAGATTAATAGGGTAATGTATTACCTGTTACATTTCCTTTCCCCCCTCCTTATCTTCTTTCCCCCCACTGTGATACTTATTCCTAAATAAATTTAAAAGTGCAATACATTATTATACTTGGAATGTATTAAAGTATTGTTCAACTACTACACTTAAAATATATATTTTTGCTGCAATCAAAATTAGCTGTAAATTATCACTATTTTTACTTATCGGCAGTTATTCTATTAGCTTAACTTTTTTTAAATTTTCAACTATTTCCCTTATTTAAATATTCAAATTTGTCTAATGAAAAACTACCTAACTGTGATAACAATTGTTTCTTTTTTTACAACCCTAACGATTGTAAACTGAGGCAGTAGTGTTGTCTTGCTTTGTCCAAATTAATTACCCTAACCCAACTTATTTAAAAATGATCCTCTCTAATAATAAAGTCAAAAATCAGCAAAGCTCTTTGTATTTCACTGAATCTTTTGTCTTACTATGTATATACTCTGTATGACTGTTTTTCTATGTATACATTTATTAGAAGTTAATATTAAGTACTAGGGATATTCATACAGTTCTAACTTCTAACTTGTAGTTAACAACCCTTAAAACGTTTCCTGTTACAACAATTGATAACTATATAACAATTAAATAGTGTATTAAATTAATTGGTTACTATTTAAATATTAGAAATATATCTATATATAATATAATATTATAATATGGAAGAAATGTACTTTGGTAATATAAATAACACTGTAGTTACTCAAACAGTTATATAATAATCAAGTAATTAGTCACTATAATTAATTCAATAGATAAATAAATATTAATCAATTTCTTAATCAATATATTTAAACCAATAGTTATGTAATTATTAATCAAATTATTAAATTCTGCAATTACTTAGATAGCAATCAATAACAATTGATCAGTATTAAAAATAATTAGTTGTAAACCTGTGTAACCTGGAAAACTTATTCAAAGCCTTGCAAGGTGCAAACGTTAACTCCCCCCACCCTCCCTTTCCCTTATATTAATTTGAGATCTTTAGTTATAAATTACTTAATAAAACTTTTAAAAACTTAAGAACAAAAAACTACCCAGTTTCCCCAAGAATAGCTCTTAAGCTAGAGTT
Organism: Eublepharis macularius; assembly: GCF_028583425.1. Classification (NCBI taxonomy): domain Eukaryota; kingdom Metazoa; phylum Chordata; class Lepidosauria; order Squamata; family Eublepharidae; genus Eublepharis; species Eublepharis macularius. Next base: position 183,958,453 of record NC_072793.1, read on the forward strand.
AGACTCTAGCTTTGGGGGGGGGGGATCCCCAAGCCTTGAGCTATTAAAAAAAACAAAACAAAAAAAACCCCAGAGCTGTCTTAGCAGAACTTTACCCTCCCCCACCCCACCCCGGTGATCATACCCGTTTCAATATTTGACTATTCCTGACTTCTATTAAATCACAACTATAAGTCTCTCATTCTTTATATATAGATATTTAAAGCTTGTTTTAATTGTCTCGTATTGGGATCTTGCTCCCTTTTAGGGGTGATGGAGTTAACGTCTGCTTCCTCTTGTTGCTGTTCCTGCTGACCTCCATGGGTGTTTCTATTCCCAAAGCAGTCAGAAGCTCCACCCCCGTTTCTAAGTCCGATGCTGTGTATTGCTTGCCTTGAATAATCACTAACACTTTGCAGTAATTCAGCCACTTGTAGCGTATGTTAGATTGTCTAAGAGCTTCAGTTATAGGTTTCAGTTCTTTTCGTTTTGTCAAGGTTTCTTTAGGCAGGTCTTCAAAATGAGTATTGAAGCTCCTTTAAGAGGGATAAAACCCTTACTTCTGGCTTCTTGCAATAATTTCAGTCACATTGAGTTTTCTGTAATCTCGATTATAATGTCCCTTGGGCTCAGCTTGTTTCTGAAGAGCCTCTCTGAGCCAACCCTGTAGGCTTTGTTAATGAAGGGGGGGCCTTCTCTCCCAGCTTGAAGTGTTTGACTAGCCACATTGTCAGGGCTGCCTTCAGATTTTCATTGGTGGCAAATGTGTCTTCCACCCCCCTTAGCTTTAAGTTCCTCTGCTGGGCCTTTATCTCAAGACTGAGAATTCTTTCCTGGTAAGACTCAGTCAGGTGTTGAAGATCTTTTATATCACTTTGAGATTCCTGACACAAATTTAGAGCCAATTCTGATTTCTGGTTTGTTTTATTCAGTTCTATTCTTATTTCTGATAAATGAGTTGCTAGAGGTTGTATCAGTTTGGCCATTTGATTCAATAATCTTTGTTCCAAATACTGCAACTGGGGATCGAGAGTAATTTCTGAGGGAGTTACCTGTGCCTCAGAGCTGAACCACAAGTGACGCCTGACACAGGTTGGACGCTTGTCAGCTTCCCTCAAGTTTTGATGGGAAATGTAGGTGTCCTGGTCTTGCAGCTTGGCTCTCTGACTGCTGTCCAATGGACTTTTCAACTGTCACTTGTCCAACATTCCGCCAAGCTGCCTACGTTTCCCCTCAAACCTGGAGGGAAGCTGACAAGTGTCCAACCTGTGTCAGGCGTCACTTGTGCTTCCGCTCTCAGTGATCTGTGTTCTCTCAGCCACCATTTTATGTTGTTCTTCACTGTTGTTCCTCACCAGCTTGGAGTCTCTCGTGACAGAAAAACAGCGCTCTAAGTCTTTAACAATCTTAGACTGTAACTTCTTTTTCTTAGAGGCTTGTTTTATCATAGTAAGAATTTTTTGAGTTCAGGAGTATTTATTTTACAGGGGATTGGGGGTTAAGGAAGACAGAGCTCTCCTAAAATGCTTCCATTCCCATGGGAATCAAGGCCACACCCCCAGCCTCTCTCTCTCTCAGGGAACATTTCAGAGAATTAAATTTAGGCTGGAGGGGAAGGAGCCTCTTTTTGTTTTAGGACTGGCAGTGGAGTGAGCCAATAGGATGATGCTGAGAAGTGAGAGAGCCAGTCAGGAAACTGAAGCCTGTAAGCCCCACCTTCTATGGTTTTGGAGGGAAAATCCTGAGTGGAAAGCAGGTAGTCGGTACATGAGCCTCAGACAAGCACTGGAGAGAGCCAATGGGAGGAGGCTGAAAACATAGGGGGCCAATCAGGAGGCAGGGGGCCCTATGTCCCATCCTCCGTGTGGAGCTCCTTCTCCTTTCAGTTTCTGGGTGGCTTTTCTGCTCCTCTGGGTGTGTGGGGAGGCGATGGGGGTCACGTCCAGCCAACCCCCCCAGATCTGGATCCAGAGGGACAGGGTCTCCTCAGGTCCAGCAGCAAGGCTGGGGGCTATAGGGGAGAGACCAGGCCCCAATCCCATGGAAGATGCCAGTCTCTGCCCCATTTCCCACAAATCACAGATTCTCCTTGCAGAGTTAGATTTCTTTGTGCAGGGAGGAGTTTTCCCATGATGCAGAGAAACAATGTGGAGTTGCCAAATTCAGGGCCTCCCTGTCTCATGGCCTCTCTTCATGGGGTGGGGCATCTAGAGGATCTGGGCCTCCCTCAGAGGGGAGGAGGGAGTGGGGGGCTTCTGGCAGGACCAGGGATTGCTCAGCACCCAGGGATGGATTTGACCAGAAGGCTGGGAAGAAATGTGGCCAGGAAGGGAGGGATAAGGAAGGGGGGGATCTTGCTTCATAAGGAATGGCTGGATGATTGGAAAATTCCTCATTGTGAAAACACAAGTGGAAAGGAAGGAGGGACGCAAGGACTTCTTCCCAGTGGGTGACTGGGCAGCACAATGAGAGGAGAAATTCAGCATAAGGAAGTGCAAAGTGATACACACTGGAGCAAAGCCAAAAAGGAAATCCTAATTCCACATATACATTGGTGGAATCTGAGTGGGGGGTGACGGATCAAGAGAAGAATGTATCTTATTAAACAGGAATTTTGAACATGAATATGAGGATTATGTTTGGGGATATGTAAATATTGATTTGGAAACTCTCTGTCCAATTCTGAGATTGGATCTTTCATTTCCAACTAGATCAAGTTGCCCTTTCCAGACGTAAAACTATTGTGTGGTGAAATGCATCCAAATTTCTCAAGCCTCAGAAATAATCTTCATAATGCTTTGAGTGCCCATTCTCCAGTTGGTCCTGATATGGCAGCCAGAGAGGGCAGCGGATTAAGGTGGGGTTGGGCATTGCTGCCTGCTCTGCTCCTAATATTAGCTGGGTTGCTGTGGGTTGTGGAAAGTGCTGGGGATGGGCATTGCCACCTGTCCCGCTCCTAATACCAGCTGACCTAAGGTGGGGGTGGGCATTACGATCTGCTCTGCTCCTAATACCAGCTAGGATAAGGCATTGGTTGGGCATTACCACCTGCTCCGCTCCTAATATCAGCTGGGTTAAGGCAGGGGTGGATATTGCCACCTGCTCCGCTCCTAATTTTAGCTGGGTTAAGGTGGGGGGTGAGTATTGCCGCCTGTTTTGCTCCTAATACCAGCCTGACCTTCCTGCCATGGCACGTTTTCTGGAGGGACACGGTGCCTTGCCTGGGCTTCCCTCTGTGGTTGCGCCCTCTGGTGGTGCACCAGGGTATAAAGCGAGTTGTCTGAAACACGTTTACTCAATTATATAATAGGATGAATGAATAAATGAATCCTTATAATTTGGAACTGCTCAGTGCTAGAAAGGGGATGTGGTATGCAGCCCTGGCCCCCCTCCTAAATTCTTAATAAGCAGAGTCCCTCAGAGTCCCTGAGTGATATTTTATGCAACTCTAGATATAGCACAAACATGTATCAGAAATATGACTATATGAATGTAAATGTAATCATGTTTTATAATTTTTGTCTTTACACAGCCACACTAAGAAAAGCCCCTTTCTCATCTTTCTTTTGTCCTTGCAAGCTAACAAAAGTGCTGACAGTAGAAAATGAAACTGCATTTCTAGAATCTGTGAGAACAAAACAATTAAGATCCAGGCCTGTAGAATCTTAGTCCCCTCATTGGCAACACTGCAAGAGATAGATAGTCATCATACTAACACTTTGGTCATAATAATAACATAATAATAACATGGTTGTTGTGGGTTTTCCAGGCTGTATTGCCGTGGTCTTGGCATTGTAGTTCCTGACGTTTCGCCAGCAGCTGTGGCTGGCATCTTCAGAGGTGTAGCCCCAAAAGTCTTTTGGGGCTGCACCTCTGAAGATGCCAGCCACAGCTGCTGGCGAAACATCAGGAACTACAATGCCAAGACCACGGCAATACAGCCCGGAAAACCCACAACAACCATCGTTCTCTGGCCGTGAAAGCCTTCGACAATACATAATAATAACACTTTGTAAACCGCTCTGAGTGGGCATTAAGTTGTCCTGAAGGGCAGTATATAAATCGAATATTATTATTATTATCATCCTGCCATAGATTGGGGCACTTGTATTAAAGCCTGTTTCAGGAATGCTGGGAAATGTCCTTTGCCCAGCACCTATATCATGTAATGGAATGAATTAACAACGGGTAGTTGTCCTGCTAGTTACATCAAGGATGGGAACAGATCCGGGCTAGTTGTGAAAATGGCACACATCTGCCCAATGGATACTTGAACCGATATCAGAGTTGCCACAGAAAGGGTGTTTGTTCTTTGAAATGATAAACAACTTTTACAGTGTTAATTGAGTAAGGGGACAACCCCTAATTATGCTAAACCAATGGAATGATGCTAAGTCATATGTACACGTAACTAACTCAACCAATAACTTACTGAATACATAAATAACCCAAGGTGATAAAAATTTATGTAATGTTTTTCATCTCTCTGAAGAACGATTGGTTTCACTGGACTTTTATTGTTCTTGTATCCACATCTTCCCTCTACTGGAATAATGTAACTCAGTTTCCTCTCCTCTGTCTTCTTCTTCTGGATTGGGCCTGAGGCAGAACAGGCCACGAATTTGCAGGGAAAACAAAATTTCTTACCTTCCGCTGTCCTGTTCGAATAGGCACAGCATCACCTGAACCTTCCATGTAGGATATCCAATGTACCTGATACCATATTTCATTTCTCTGCCCTTTCCTCTCTCTCCCCTTGGTCAGTTTTTGAGTAGGGAGCCCCTCTCCAAGGGTTAAAACAAGAGAGTCTGCAGCCCTAGAGAGGCACATAGGGGTGTTATAGATCCAGAGGAGTTAGCCGTGTTAGTCTGTAGTAGCAAAATCAAAAAGAGTCCAGTAGCACCTTTAAGACTAACCAATTTTATTATAGCATAAGCTTTCGAGAATCAAGTTCTCTTCGTCAGATGCCTGATCAAAACTGGGACGAAGAGAACTTGATTCTCGAAAGCTTATGCTATAATAAAATTGGTTAGTCTTAAAGGTGCTACTGGACTCTTTTTGACATAGGGGTGTGTTTGTGCAGAGTTTCCTGCCCTCCCAATGTGCAAAAGTCCCTTCTGCTGCTTGCACGGCTGGAAGGGGATCGGGTGAGCTCAAAGGGGCTTTGCAGGGAGGAGAAATGGGGGTGGGGGTGGATGCAATGCAAGAGCCAAGGCGGAGGAAAAGGAGAGGTGTCATCCCCCCCCCCCCTCCCGTGCGTGCTGTCTGCTCGGACTCCGTCCTGGCCAGATTCACTGTGGCAGCCATTGCAGGAGCCGGCAATGCTGATGAAGGGCCATAGCTTTGGACGGGAGAGGGAGTCGCGGATGTCTTCCTGAGCACAAAATCTGATTTCTCTGAAGCAGCCAGAGGGGCTCCCTTCCTGGCACTGACCCTGCCTCCTTTCTCTCCTTTCCTGTAAGTCTCCATACGCTTCTCCCTTAAGAGTTCCTCCGCTCGAGTGTCTTTTGAATTCCTCTACTCCTCCATTTGCCTCAATACATTTTGATCCTTTCTTGGGGAAAGATCAGGTTGTTTTGGGGTTATTAGAGGCCCTTTGTGCTCGCCTTCCAACTATCCAGGTAAAAGATCCCAAAATAGTACGTTCTGCTCCCCCCCCCCCTCCCCGTTGGCAAGTGTGTCAGTTTTCCAGGCTAGCAGAGCTTAATTCCTCAAATTGGTTGTGGTTCTGGGTGAGCATCCCAAACCCAGGTTAGAGAGTCCACACAAGACTCAGGAAACATGGGAAAGGGAGAATATGGGGTTAACGGGGAAGCTATTAATTTGGGGGGGAATCCCCTCCCTTGCATTTACTCCTTCCGCTGCCCTGGGGTCCCCCTGCAGCCTCAGAGCCACTCTATGCAATCCCCAAGAACAGCAGGGGAATAAAGACCTGCGAGAGGCACGAATAGAAAAGGGTCCTGCTTGCCCTTTTGGGCTGGGGAAGGGGGTGAGGGGTGAAAGCGGCAGAGCAGCAGGAAGGGTGGGAGATTGGGGGGGGCATGGAGATTTGGGGGGGGGGGGCATGGTTTCCCATGATTATGAACCAGAGTTGCAAGATCTTTTCAGGGCCAGCTGTTTGAGGAACTGGACAGAAGAAAAGAGACCAGGCCCCATCCAGCATGCCTCGAAGATGTCAGTCTCTGACCTAATTTAGACAAGCAGAGACAATGTCCAAAAGTTTCACCCTGTAGGGCTACATTTCGGTCTGGGGGGAGGAGTTCTCTCATGATTGAAAGGAAAATGTTTAATTGCCACGCCCAGGGCTGCTGTCTCTCCTTGCCACCTTCAGTCCAGCAGTCCCATTCCAGCCCCTACTTCTGGCAGGGATTCTTCAGTGCCCAGAAATAGATTTAGCAGGCTTGTAAGGTAACGTGACCAGGAGGGGAGGGGATGGATAGGTGAGGAACATGGGGCCTTTCCCCAAACAAAAGGGGTGGCTCAGAGGTAAGATGATAGGGTAGAGACTCTGGAGCCTTCCTTGCACAAACTCAGTACGTTGATGGTTGGTGTGGATTTTCGTGCTACACCTCTGAAGATGCCAGCCACAGCTGCTGGCGAAACGTCAGGACCTACAATGCCAAGACCACGGCTATACAGCCCGGAAAATCCACAACAACCATCATTCTCTGGCTGTGAAAGCCTTCGACAATACATCAGGACGTTGAATTCTGTTGTGACACAAATCCAGATAGAGCCTCACTGAAGACGCAGGCGCAGAAGATGTTTGTGTAGCCTAAAGGGTTTTCAATCATCTGTTTTTCTCAGCTTTCCAGGCAGCCAAGAAACACTCTTGACGCCTTCCCAACACTCCTCCATCTGGTGAAAAGAGCTGCCATGAAGCCAGCTCAGGTAAGAGGGAAGAGGACACCTGTACCGGAGGGCAGGCGTTCCACTAGCAGGCTTTCTGTGGATATCGTTCTGGCTTTCTGCATCTGCTTCCTTCCTTCCTATATCAGTAATCCCAAAAATACCTGTTGTAGATCCTGCCGGTGAGTGTGTCTGTCAGAGGGACTGGAATGGATGTGGCTGTAGTGTAGAGCTTGTCTGTGGACAATGGATTCTTTGGGGCACTTTAGATGGTGGCTGGACGCCTGCGGATACATTTGGCGATCAGCCAGTTTCTTCTCGAAGATGTTTCTTGTGGTTGCCTTCTAAGTTGCTAACAAAGGAAGTGGTTAAGTACAAAGGGAGACACAGAGCCAAGCCACACGTGACAAATTAATGCCCACTCAGAGCAGTTTACAAAGTGTTATTATTACCCCACAACAATCACCCTGTGAGGTGGGTGGGGCTGAGAGAGCTCCAGAGAACTGTGACTCGCCCAAGGTCACCCAGCTGGCTTCGTGGAGGAGTGGGGAATCAAACCCAGCTCTCCAGATTAGAGTCCGGTGGTCTTAACCACGACACCAAACTGGCTACTATATTAATACATACATAGATAGTCGATCCTAGTATCTCTTTCCCCTTATATTCTTCTTCACCCACCCCTTCCCACCCCTCCTTTTCTTGTTCGACTTCCAACAGCATTGTAACCCCCCATCCATCATTAAACTTCCTCGTATCTTACTTCTTTATATCCCTAGTAACTTACTTAACTACTTTGCATAATCTTCTAAATTATCTATAGGTAAAGATATAATTAGTCCTTTCATTTCAATAAATGTCAAAAGACCATAACTCTCCCTTTAGGGCCCACTTTTTCTCCAAGTAATTTTTAAATTTCCCCCAGTCCATTATATATTCCTTAAGATCTTGTTCTCTCAATTTACGTGTCAACTTATCCATTTCAGCCATGTACAATAACTTTTGTATCCAGTCTTCTGCTTTGGGTATTTCTTCTTTCTTCCAATATTGTGCAAATAATATTCTTGCTGCAGTCACCATGTAGAAAATCAAGGCTCTGTCTTTACAATCATTCTTTTCTAGATTCAGACATAACAATACCATTTCCGGATTTTGATTAATTTTCTTCTGCAAAATTTCTGACGTTACTTCTACTATTGTCGACCAAAAGGCCTTAGCTTTGTCACATGTCTACCACATAGGATAGAAAGCACCTTCATGCCTTTTGCATTTCCAACACTTGTCTGACATTTGATTGTTATTAAACGCTAATTTCTTGGGGGTCAAATACCATTTATAGATCATTTTATAAACATTTTCTCTTATAGAAATACAGGTTGAAATTTTTAACGTATTCTTCCATAAATGTTCCCATGCCCCCATCGTTATTACTCTATTACAGTTTATTGCCCACTTAACCATTTGAACTAAAATGAGACCCCCTGGAACAGTTAGAAACCTGGCAGGTGAGCTTCAAAATACATGACAAGATTTACCCTTTTAACATTTACCTTTACAGATATAATTTGCATCTTTAGCTCTTTAAGGTTTCCTGGTTTGCTTGCCATGATTAAAGAAAAAGAAAACATTTTAATTCGTCAAAGCCACCCAGCTTCTGGGTGGATTCCAAATCCATGTTCCAGTCCAATGCTGTCTTTGGGGCATTTTGACATTATTCAGAGTAAATATTTTGCCCGGTTAAACCAACCCTATTCGTGTGACTTTTGGCAGCCAGGTAGGACTCGTGTCTCTGAGCCAAGGTGTCCTCTTGAAGAGCTGACTTTGCTTTGGGCGAAGCAAGGCCTATACATGTGAACAGCCTGCAGTTCAGGCCCAGGGAGCCTTAAACAAAGGTGGGAAGCAAAGCCCAAAACTTCCAAAAATGTCTACTTTAGAGTTAGGATTTAGCCATACATTGCTAACACCTCCTCCCTCCTCTTATTTTTAATTTTTTCCCTTTTCTTCTTCAGGGTTGCGTTTCCTTCGAAGAGGTGGCCGTGTATTTCTCCAAGGGGGAGTGGAGCCTGCTGAGCCCGGCCCAGAGAGCCCTGTACAAGGAAGTCATGCTGGAGAATTTTGGGAACGTGGCATCTCTGGGTGAGGGTCCTTTTCTCCCGGGCTGCCTCCTTCATGCTCCTTAAAGAGGAAGGAGGTGGGCTGGTTTGTGCTGTGTCCGATGTCTGATCGCTGCCCCCCTCCCTGAAGCTTCCTCTGATGCGTGGGGGGTTCTGCATTCTCCTTACCGAGAGGGAGCCCCTGCTTAGCAGTCTTTGGACCACCTGAAAGGGCATCTTTTTCTTTTTCTGATGAAAGGACTTGTGATTCCCAAACCGGACCTCGTATCCAGGTTGGAGGAAGAGGAGGAGCTGCTTATCGGGTTCTCTGATGAAGAAGAGGAATTTGCAGGTAGCTGCCTAGGTTTGTAGTGGGTCTTTGTGTTGCTTGTGGTTCTTTCCATGGGCTGGTATATTTCCAAGTTTTTATCTTCACAGTTGCTTCTCCTCAGAAACACTTAGATGGCTTGTGAAGGCTGAGAGGTGTGTGTAGATCATGAAAATCGGAATCTTCCTCCTTCTACCCTTTCTGATCCATTTTTAAAGCTGTTTCTTCAGACAGAGGCTCTCTGGCGAGTCCATTTCCCAGCCGTGTTCCTTAGATACAGCAAGACTACATGCCCCTGTTGAATTTTGTTCTTCTCAGGAGAATTATCCTTGAGAGTTTAGTGGAAACAGCCCTTGTTCATCCTTCTTGATTTCTTCATTCTAGCACTGCTAATTAAGCAAGCATGTCCAGATTGGCTAACAGGGTTATTCAGAGATGCAATGAGGCCAGAAAAGAGGGCCCGTTGCGGACCTTTGCAACTCAGCTCAGCGTGCGAGAGGGCTGTTGCTTCCCTGCCTTTGTGCCAACTTGATGAGAACCCTCTGGGGCAGACTGGAGTTCCTTTAGCTGGTGGGTAAGCATACTATGCCAAACAATAATTGTAGAGAAATAGGTAGCAAGTGTTTAAAGTGTTAGTTAGCCTCTAGCCAGAATGTTATTCTTTTATTTTCCTATGGCATGTGCTTATCGAATCATAGACTCTCAGGGCTGGGAGGTACAGCCAGGGTCATCTAGTCCAACCCTTTGCATAATACAGGAAATTACAACTACCTCCCACCCACACCCCCAGTGACCCCTGCTCCATGCCCAGAAGTTGGCAAAACAATGCCAGGATCTCTAGCTAAACTGGCCTGGGGAAAATTGCTTCCTGACCCCAGAGAGGCGATTGACATTTCCCTGAGTGAGTAATCAGGGGCCACGAAAACCAAGCACTGATGTAATCCTTCCTGCCCTCCCTTTCCTGATCTGTCCAGGATCTGAGACTCAGCATTGCTGTCAGGTGGCCATCTAGCCTCTGTTTAAAAACCTCTAAGGAGAGCCCACCCCCTCCCGAGGAAGCCTGTTCCACTGAAGGACCTCAATAACTGTCAGGACGATCTTCCTAATGTTTAGCCGAAAACACTTTTGATTTCATTTCATCCCGTTGGATCTGGTCCAACCTTCTGTGGCAACGGAAAACTGTTCTGTGCCATCCTCTATATGGCAGCCCTTCAAGTACTTGGTTATCATATCACTTCTCAGTTGTCTCCTCCCCAGGCTAAACATACCGAGCTCCTTCAACCTTTCCTCATAGGTCTTGATCTCCAGACCCCTCACCATCTCAGTTGTCCTCCTCTGAACATGTTTCATCTTGTTTATATCCTTCCTAAATTGTGGTGCCCCAACCTGAACACAATACTCTAGGTGAGGTGCAACCGGAGCAGAGTAGAGTGATACCATCCCTTTGTGTGATCTGGACACTCTGCTTCTGTTGCGACAGCCAGAATCGCATTTGCCTTCTTAGCTACCACATCACGCTGCTGACTCATGTTCAGTGTATGTGGTTCTTGTGGAGTATATGCTCGTTATAACTGGACTTGCTTAATAAAGCTAAAATATCTTTTACTTTTGGTGTCCATAATACCTGTTTCTAGGGGTCTTGGGTGGGTGTAGTTTCAGCACCTGAGAAGGGAAGCAAGAGCTCTCTAGGTCCAGATAACAAGGCAGGATGTTGGATGAAGAGAGACCAGCTTGGAGGTGATTACTTGAGGAAGTTGGCTTTAAGGGAAATGTAATTTGAAAAGCAGTGTACTCTAAAAAATTTTCCCTAACACTGGGAATGCTGGATGGTATTGAGTGCTGACAGATCTCTTCTTTGTGACAGTTAAATGGAAAACAGGATTTTCCTGACACCAAATAGTGATGCATAAAGACCTATGAGCTTTATTTATTAATTTATTAATAAAACCAGAGGCAGATGCCCTCATTAGAACATATGCGTACCACATAATCACAGCAGAGACTATTATAGGCCCTTAAATCTTAATAGTTTACAGAACAGAAGATCAGAGGTCAGCACACAGTTTATACACATTCTTTAGAGCTAATGCAAATATTTCTTTAGAATTTACAGCCTTCTCGGACAATACATGCTCAGTATAAATATGTTAAATGTCTGGAGTCATACTTCTTGCAAAGGAGCATAGAAGGTTCCTGAGAAACTGCTTTCCAAGGCTAATTCTTGACTGCATATCTGCCATGAATGCAATTGTATGTTCTGTGCTGAGCCATGAATGAAATACGTGTTCTGTATGACCCTTGGGGCCGGGTGGATGTTTCTTAGGGGTACTACACTAGCAGGTTATCTCACAAATACTTACTTTCACTTTCCCAGCCGAGTGTAGCAACTGTCCTTGAAGGCTGGCTGGAACTGGTTTGAAATGTATCAGTCTTGGGAACGAAAATGATTTCATTCTTTTGCTGTCTCGCCTAAACCCATCTTCGTGTCCCCCCCCCTTGGGCATCTTTACATCCAAATCCTAACAGTCCCTGTCCTGAGGACGGCAAGCTATCCTATAACTAACACTGCTCTTCCCATTCATATCACTTCTGCCAATACCTCTGTATGAGCACCTTGAACCTGATGGATCTCTAATAAAGTTATTTCAACCAAAACACCAGAGTGTTTGCTGTGGAGAACTTGGGGAACTACTTGCCAAGGACTGACAACTATATAAGTTATCATATAACCATTTAGTTCTAGGATCTCTTTTTTGTGTTTATGTTAATACCAGGTTTCTATTTCTTTCTGCAGATGGTGTGTGGAAGTCAGCAACTGAATATCCAGTGATGGAGAGAGAACACACGTATTCAGATGTGGAAGAGAACATTGAATATTGTGATACATTGAGTGCGGTGGAGGGAACAAACCCACTTAACGAGAAGGAAAATTGTGATGTCTTCCAAGGGGACAGTTTTCAAGAAATCCTACCCCTTCAGAAAATATCCAAAGGAGACAATAGAGAAGAGCACCCTGGAAGTGCAGAAGAACTTTCTGAAACAGCAGATACGACTATGCGTTGGAACACCCATAATACAAAGAGAGCATTTAAATGCCTAGAATGTGGAAAAACCTTTGGATGGAAACAAACTCTAACTTCCCATCAAAGAATTCACACAGGGGAGAACCCATATAAATGCCTGGATTGTGGAAAATGCTTCAGTCTGAGTGGACACCTAACTGTCCACCAAAGAATTCACACAGGGGAGAAACCATACAAATGCCTGCAGTGTGGAAAAAACTTCAGTGAGAGTGGAAAGCTTACTACCCACCGAAGAATTCACACAGGGGAGAAACCATACAAATGCCTGGAGTGTGGAAAAGGCTTCACTCAGAATGGAAACCTTACTGCCCACCGTAGAATTCACACAGGGGAGAAACCTTATAAATGCCTGGAGTGTGGAAAATGCTTCATTTGGAGTGGAGAACTTACTGTCCACCGAAGAATTCACACAGGGGAGAAGCCATATAAGTGTCTAGAATGTGGGAAAGGCTTTAAATGGAACAGTAATCTAGATTCTCATGTAAAAATCCACACAGGGGAGAAACCATACAAATGCCTGGAGTGTGGAAAAAGCTTCAGACGGAGTGAACACCTTACTGCCCACCGAAGAATTCATACAGGGGAGAAACCATACAAATGCCTGGAGTGTGGAAAAGGCTTCACTCACAATGGGAACCTTACTGCCCACCGAAGAATTCATACAGGGGAGAAACCATATAAATGCCTGGAGTGTGGAAAAAGCTTCAGTGACGGTGGAAGCCTTACTACCCACCGAAGAATTCATACAGGGGAGAAGCCATATACGTGTCTAAAATGTGGAAAGGGCTTTAAACGGAGATATGAACTAGCTTCCCATGAAAGAATCCACACAGGGGAGAAACCATATACATGCCTGCAGTGTGGGATAAGGTTCAGTCGCAGGCCAGCCCTTACTACCCATCTAAAAATAGTTCACAGATGAGAGAACCATACAAATGCCTGGATTGTGGGGAAAAGCTCAGTCAGAATGCAAAACTTACTCTCCGCAGGAGAGAAAAATATAAATGCCTGCAGTGTGGAAAAAGTTTCAAACACAGTACGGATCTTTCTTACCATCAAAGAATCCACACAGGGTTGAAACCATATCAGGGCCTGGAGTGTGGGAAAAGCTTCAGATACAGTGCAGCACTTTCTTCCCATCATAGAATCCATACAATGGAGAATCCATATAAATGCCTTGAGTGTGAAAAGAGCTACTCTTCGAACAGCGAACTTGCTAAACATCAGAGGAGTCACGCAGACGAGAAACCATATAAATGTCTGGTGTGTGGGAGAAGCTTCAGTCAAAGTCCAGCCCTTACTGCCCATCAAAAAATAGTTCACAAATCATCTCTGCTTTCAAATCCATGAAATCTTTTGGCATTTTATTCTCCAGCAAGTCGAATTAACTGCAAAGAGCATCACCCATCTTTTGAATCATATCTGGAGCTAGTGAATGATCCAGGGAGTATTTTCACCATGTACTTTGAGCCATCGTTTATTAATTTAGCCAATTAAAATCAAAATGTTAACATTCAGATTCATAGAAGAAAAAAATTGAAATGCTATTTCCTTTAAATCTAGTACTTGGCACTATTAGATCAAAGTATTATAATAAAAAAAAAATTCAAGTTGAAACCTGAGACTTTTTTGTTGGGAATGATGGATAGCCCATTGGAAAGAAGTTTTGGAGCTTTGTTCTTATATATGATCACAGCAGCAAGAGTATTGTACACACAAAAATGGAAACCCCCAACATTGCTCACAATGGTGGATAAAAGTTTTGGAGTTTGCGTCAATGGCAAAACTTACTTCATTTATTAGAGAAAAAACATCTACATTTTAGGCTGAATGGAGCCGTTTACAGACTTTTTACATGAAATTAATAGTAATGATTTGATGCTATCTGGATTTATGGATTAAGACTCATGAACAATAAAAAAGAGGGCTCTTATGCTTAACATAGAATAAGCAAGTTTTTGAAAGTATATATTTGTTGTGGAGAAAATTGGAACTCAGTTTGTAGTTTAGTTTTTGTCCCTTTCTTTTTCTTATCTTTCTAAACTGTACTTTTCTTTTATTATTAGCTGCTTGTCTTGCGTGTTATTTTGTGTTGACCTGTATTGTTAGTGTGATTCTTTTTAGATTGTTGTGTTTTTTATCATTTATGTTTATTAGTTATAGTTTAAACAAATAAAATTTGTTTTTAAAAGTTTTTTTCAGAAAACATTACAGAGCATGTTATTTTTTCTTTTTGCCTGGAGTGTGGAAAAAGTTTCAGACACAGTTCAGGTCTGTCTTACCATGAAAGAATTCACACAGGGGAGAAACCATATAAGTGCTGGAGTGTGGGAAAAGCTTCCTTTCAAACAGTGATCTTACTAACCACGATAGGATTCACATAGGGGAGAAACCATATAAATGCTTGCAGTATGTAAAAAGTTTCAGAAACAATTCGGGTCTTTCTTACCATCAATGAATTCACAGAGGGGAGAAACCATAGAAATACCTAGAGTGTGGAAAGAGCTTCTCTTCAAATAGCAACCTTACTAAACATCACCGGATTCATACAAGGTAGAAACCATAGAAATACCTAGAGTGTGGCAAGAGCTTCTCTTCACACAGGAGAAACCATATAAATGCATGCAGTGTAGAAAAAGCTTCAGACACACTTTTGGTCTTTTTTTGCATCATAGAATCCATATAGGGGAGAAACCATAAAAGTGCCTGGAGTGTAGAAAGAGCTTCTCTCTCTCTGAAAAGCAAGCTTGCTAAACACCACCATATTAACTTGGGGAGAAACCATATAAATACCTTGAGTGTGGAAAAAGTTTCGGTTGATGTTCAGCCCTTCTTTCCCATCAAAGAATTCACAAAGTGGAAAAAAAATATAAATGCCTGGAGTGTGACAAAGGCTTTAAAAAGAAGCATCAACTTGGTTGCTGTAACGAAATGGTTACCAGGGGTGAAATGAGTGCCAGTTGCTGTTAATCTGTCTTTAAAGAAAGGGGAGGAAACGTTCCCCCTGAGGCTTGATGGGCTGTGGGGCCAGGGAGAGGCCTGCAGGAGTCTTGGTGCGGGACACCCTTCTTCCTGGACTACAACTCCCAGCTGCCCCGGGCCAAGAAAGGGCGGGAAAAATAAGGGGTGGAGCCTGAATGGGGAGACTCAGCCGATCCTGAGGGGAAAAACGTCAGTTAGGCTCCTTCTTGGTTGAAGAAGGAGAGGCTCCTGCTGCTGGGTGAAACCCGGGTGCCTGGGCCCTAAGTGTGGAGGGCCTGGGAGGCAGCAGAAGGGAAATAAAAGGTGAACTTTCCCTCAGACCACCAGCCCCTTAAGGTAGAGTAGGGAACAGTGTGGTAGGGAAAGCAGACTGCGGTTCTCTTCAGTTTGATTTTCTGCCCTATGAGTTCTGAACGGGGGGGGTCTACCCCTGTATGTTGTGCCTTTACCTGCTTTGTATATAGTGTTCTGTATATAGTTAATAAATTATACTTTTTTGGAATATAAAGGACCTTGTGGTGCTCTGACTACGTAAGCTCCCCCACTTGGCACAATACAGAAAGGGAGGGAGCCCAGGAGAAACTGATCAGGCCAGACCTTGATGGGTTGCCAATTCTCCAGGGCCCACCCAAAGATTGGGAAATTCACTTCCCAGTAGGGAAATTCAGCCAGAGGGGTCTCACTGCCCCTCAGTCAGGCGGTGTACAAATCAGTGAGTGGTGGCAGCAATGAAGAAGGTGAGCCACGCTCACCAGGGATGGTGGGAGGCGGATAGCGGGGCTAGCAGGCCATTGACGGTGGCTCAGTTGCCCGGACTGAGAGCCAGCACCCGTTCTGCCACAGTTGCCATCAAAGAATCCACACATGGAGAAACCATATAATTTTCTGTTGTGTAGGAGAAGCTTCAGACAGTTCAGCTCTTGCTTATCAGCAAAAAACATAGCAAGCTGAATATATTACTCAGTTAATCAGTATGTGCTAGAACTTAGAATGGTTTAACAGAAGTTCATCTTGGGAATTATAGTGCCTGACCCCACAAGTTTTAGTTCCTGGGGCACTCAGAGCCCGCCAAAACTGTTACAGCCATTTCCTCTTCTGTTCATTTACACCTCGGTAGGGAAAGGAGCAGTCATTCTTTTTTGTCACCACATAACCCACCACATAATTTACCATAACCCACCATAACCCACTGAAGGTGGAATACTACACCCTGGAATATGACTGACCATAGGCTGTGTCCCTTTAAGAAGGCAACAGACCGGAAATTGTATTTACTTTTCTCATCATCCACACTACTTGAGACAGAATTTAAGGTGTAGTCTTCCACCTTCAGTGGGTTTTCGCTGCACCTCTAATGTCAAGGACAGATTGGTCCATTCCCGCTTTGATTACAGTTTGACAGCGGATGTGAGACCAGTGGGGTACTTTAGGTGTGGTAAGTGCAATATTTGTGAACTGGCATCTACCGGACTGACCTTCAGGGTCAGTTCCACCCAAAGGGAAATCACTCTGAGGCATTTTTCCACATGTTGCACCACAGGAGTTGTCTACATAATTGAATGCAGTTGCCCCCGTATTTATATAGGCAGTACTAGCCACTGCAGTCAAGATCCGTATTCAAGAACACATCTCTAGGATCAGGACTAGATCTCTTGAGGCACCTCTCACTCAGCACTTTATGGACCATCATGATAATGAGAGACAGTTCAGGTTTTCAATTGTAGAAATTTTGCAAGCGGATCGATCTGTGGACTTTAACAAAGAACTGTTGAGAAGGGAAGCGTACTGGGCATATGAATTAGAGTGTACGGGTTCAGGTGGCCTGAATACCAGTATAGATTATTCATGTCTCTTGTGAACTGTATATGTTGGATCCTGTCCTTGCAGGGAATGTTTCCCAATTAATACTCTATTTGTTAGAGGCATGAAACAGGCAGGGGCACACTGTACCTTTAAATGTATCCACGGGAAGTGGCTCCAGTTAGTTAAAAGGGTTCAGTGTGAAGGTGGGCGTCACCAGCCAGTGACCAAGCATTATTTGTGGTCATGATTCTGAGTGCTGGGACGCAGTGAGTACATGAGACTATTATGCCATACAATACTTATGTTTATGAATTTGGCAGATTTCTTACACAATACTACTTTGCAGAAATGACCTAATTTCCTGTGATAAAGAGGATTACAAAACAGGACAACAACTGGAATCTTGTTGGAAGCTTTAATCAACAAAGGATTTCCCAGGGAGAAGTTGGGAATCCCCCCCTTTTCCAGCTGTCGATACAGCGGGAGACAGACTTTGTATTCAGATATCTCTTCTTGAGCTAAGCCGTTCATATATTTTTGCAAAGACTTTACACTTGGATATCTGCTAATTGGCAACTTTTGTTGCAAATTGTAATTAGTGTACATATGTTTGTATGACTGAGCTAGGATGTTCTAGCTCCAATACATTTTGTTCTGTTGCTAATTTGTGTATTCATATGTTTATTGCGCGAACTCAGGGTCGATTTAAATAAGTCAGCGTTTACTGCTGTATATTCTATTTGTCAATTTTGCCACCTGAAGCCTGAAGGGGGGCAGGTATTGCTATCTGCCCCGTTCCTAATACCAGCTAGGTTAAGGTATTATGCACAAACTTGTGCCTTAGGTGTCCCTCTCACCAATCACAATAAGAGACACACACACCACGGAATCCTGTAGAATGAAGCAATATATGATTGTTTAATGTATTGTCGAAGGCTTTCACGGCCGGAGAACGATGGTTGTTGTGGGTTTTCCGGGCTGTATTGCCGTGGTCTTGGCATTGTAGTTCCTGACGTTTTGCCAGCAGCTGTGGCTGGCATCTTCAGAGGTGTAGCACCAAAAGATAGAGATCTCTCAGTGTCACAGTGTGGAAAAGATGTGGCAGGTCATTTATATCTATTCAGGAGGGGTGAGATTGAGCTGAGTCATCCTGTAAGAGTTTCCCAGGGTGTGGAATGCTAATGGCTGGAGGCTTCACTGTATCCTGAGGAGGTTCTTTTGCATATGGATTGGTGCTTGATGTGCTAATCTTCTCTGCAGAGCTATTGTCGGGTGTAGAGTGTTTTGTTAGCCTGGTGTTTTTCAGAACTGGAAACCATGCTCTGTTCATTCTTAAGGTTTCTTCTTTCCTGTTGAAGTTTTGCTTATGCTTGTGAATTTCAATGGCTTCCCTGTGCAGTCTGACAAAGTAGTTGGAAGTGTTGTCCAGTATTTTGGTGTCCTGGAATAAGATACTGTGCCCTGTTTGAGTTAGGCTATGTTCAGCCACTGCTGATTTTTCCGGTTGTCCAAGTCTGCAGTGTCTTTCATGTTCTTTTATTCTTGTCTGGATGCTACGCTTTGTGGTCCCGATGTAAACTTGTCCACAGCTGCAGGGTATATGGTATACTCCTGCAGAGGTGAGGGGGTCTCTACTGTTTTTTGCTGATTGTAGCATCTGTTGTATTTTTCGGGTGGGTCTGAATACTGCTTGGAGGTTATGCTTTTTCATAAGCTTTCCCATCTGATCAGTAATTCCTTTGATATATGGCAAAAACACTTTTCCTGTAGGAGACTGTTTTTCCTTGGTTGTTTGATTCATCCTGGGTTTGATTGCTCTTCGGATTTCATTTCTGGAGTAGCCATTTGCCTGAAGTGCGTGGTTTAGATGATTAATTTCCTCATTGAGAAAGTGTGGCTCACATATCCGTCTTGCACGATCCACTAATGTTTTCATTATGCCTCTTTTCTGTCGGGAGTGGTGATTGGAGTTTTTGTGTAAGTACCGATCAGTGTGAGTTGGTTTCCTGTAGACCTTGTGACCTAACTGAAAGTTTGCTTTGCGAATGACCAAGGTATCCAGAAATGGGAGTTTTCCCTCAATTTCTTTCTCCATTGTGAATTGTATGTTCAGGTGGATGTTGTTGAGATGATTCAAAAACCCCATCAACCCCATCAAAAACCCCATCAACTCCATCTTTGCAGTGCTCCCGGCAGCAGCTGAACTCAAGGTCTCGGGTCCAAAATCAAGGGAAAGAAGAAACCAGGAAGAGCATTAGGGAAAGGAACCGTCAGCTGTCACTGTAAGGAAAAGGGGGCGACTTGGAAAGCCACATTAAACAAACATCTTTTTGGTACCTGGGGGAAAAAAAGATCCAATCAAAAAGTGAGAGAATGGGGTCTGTGGACGAAGGTCGAAGAGCAACTTAAACAAAGGGTCTAACCTAAAATCAGCAACATAAACATTCTAAATCTAAGGCAAAGCAAGAAAAACTATTTTGACTTAAAACGGGCAAATACGGCTAAATCAAATTCGATAAAGCAGTAAATGAAACAATTTCAAAACAAAAAGGCAAGGTAACAATAAGGCAATCATTAAACACACACAACAGTGAAACAGGCAGAAAATACAACTTTGTACAAGCAGGAAGATGGAGAGTTTTTAAATCCCGCCCCCACTAATAAATGGAGATAGTCCAGAGCAAAAATTGTTCAAAAAGCCATGCCGTTCAAGAGCTCAATAACTTGAGCTGTAAATCTTCGGAGCCGGCAACCTCAAACAGCAAAGGAGTTTGTCAAGGCACCCCCCCACACACACTTGGTACCAAAATGGGGAAGGGTGGCTTGTAGCTTCCAGCAACAACAGAGTCCAAATGCTCTCCAGGCAATTTAAGGCACTGCAGCTGCAAGGCAGACTCACTTTCCTAATTGCCGCTCAGCCAAATTGCAGCTCAGGCAAAGAGTTCATGAGGCAGGTGGTTGAAAGAGCAGTTTGGCAAGAGCCGCAGGGCTTTGCGAGGCAGCGGGGCTGGAACAGCAGCAGGCTTGGAAAGACAGTGGGGCCAGCCAGCGGTCGGCTTTGTTGGGCCCTCTTGGAGAGGCATGGGGCTCTTTTTTTTTTAAAAAAAAGAATTTTTATTGGCTTAGAAACATACAATAACAATTATAATCACATTCTTTAATTTTTTCTAATTCTAACCCCCTCCCTTTCCCCCCCTTTTTATTGACTTCCAACAGTTTTCCAACCCCCTATCCACTTTCGCTCTACTCCTTCATATTTATTTTATTTGTTTATTATAATATACTTTCAGATTCTTCTAAGCACTATTTCCACTTCCTTTCACATATAAATTGTCATATAAATTGTCATATAAATAAAATCCTCTTAATCTATCTTCTTCATTAAAACTACTAATAATATTCATTTTGATAACCTGTGTTTTATCTTACTCCTTCTATTCTCTTCAATATGGGACAAACAATTTGCCCCCCTTTATACATCAATTCCAATACTTCTATACACATACTTATTATACACACTTATTGTCATTTACTTAGGCTTCTGTTCTATATGTTGTTCTTTATCTATACATATACCATAAGTCTAACAATTAGACCTATCTTTGAATTTACGTATGTATGTATATATTCACTCTATGTTATATGGTTATCTTTCCAAAAAATATAGATTAGTTAATTTCTATCCCATTAATTCACATAGTATCAACGCTATTGCTACTTAATATAATACTTAAAAATCATATAAAGTTGCTTAGAATTTTTCCATTAACTCTCCACCCCCTCGGTATAGTCACTTCTCTCCTCCTGTGTACCTCAATAATTTTCAAACTGCCACAGTTCTCCTCCCACCTCCCATTTTTTCACCAAATATTGTTTCAGCTTTCCCCAGTCCGTGTTAAACTGCCCTGGATCAAGGTCTCTCAGTTTTCTTGTCATTTTGTCCATCTCCGCCATGTACAGCAATTTGTAAATCCAGTCCTCAGTAGTTGGCACTTCTTGTACTTTCCACTTCTGCGCATACAAAAGTCTGGCTGCTGCCGTCATATTGAATATCAATGTCCTATGTTGTGCTGGGATGTCTTCCATTCCCAAGTTCAGTAGCAGGAGTTCTGGGTTCTTGTTAACTTGAAATTGTAAAATCTCACTCATTACTCTTATTATTTCCCCCCAGTACTGCCTAGCTACCTCGCAAGTCCACCACATATGATACATTGATCCCTCATGTTTTTTACATTTCCAGCATTTATTAGACATATTCGAGTTCCCTAGCGCAATCTTCTTTGGCGTCAGATACCAACGGTAAATCATTTTGTAAATATTCTCTTTAATATTGGTACATGTCGTGATTTTCAATGTATGTTTCCACAAGTATTCCCACGCCTCCATTGTTATTTCTTTGTTAAAGTTTATAGCCCACTTCACCATTTGCACTTTGACTGTCTCATCTTCAGTATACCATTTTAACAACACTTTGTAGACCTTAGAAATTTCCTTTTGGTCTTCTTGTAAAATTACTTTCTCTAATTCTGAGTCTTCCATCCTTATCCCTCCCTTCGCACAGTCTGAGTAATAAAGATCTCTAACTTGTCTATATTGAAACCAGTCGTAGTTTGGAGACATCTCTTGTTGCGTTCTTATTCTTATTTTAAAGGATTCTATTTGAGTTATCTCCTTATACGTTAAACACTGTTGTTCATTATCGACCGTTCTTGGATCTATTACTTCATATGGAACCACCCAGGAGGGAATTCCTTCTTGTAGGTATTCTTTGTACTTCTTCCAAATTGTGAAGAGGCTTCTCCGAATATAGTGATGCAGGAACATAGAATCTGCTTTTACTTTATCATACCATAGGTATGCATGCCATCCAAATAATTTTTTGTATCCCTCTAAGGCCAGCAGTTTGCGATTTTTCAATGTGATCCAATCCTTCAACCATACCAGACAGATTGCATCATAATAAAGTCTCAAGTTGGGCAGTTGCATTCCCCCTCTTTCTTTTGCATCCTGTAACACTTTCATTTTCACTCGAGGCTTCCTGCCTGCCCACACAAACTCTGATATTTTCCTCTGCCATTTATCAAATTGCTTGGAGTCCCTAATGATTGGTATCGTCTGTAACAGAAACATAACTCTTGGTAACACGTTCATCTTGATTACTGCAATTCTTCCCAACCATGACAAGTTCAGCCTATTCCATTTGATCAAATCATGCTCTATTTGAGTCCATAATTTCTCATAGTTATTCTTAAATAGATCTATATTTTTTGCAGTCAATTCAATTCCCAAGTACTTCACCTTACTTGTTACCTCACAGTCTGTTATTTCCGTTAATAACTGTTGCTTTTGTTTAATCATATTCTTACATAAAATCTTTGATTTCTTTTTGTTTACATAGAAACCTGCCAAGTCTCCAAACTCTTTTATTTTTTCTATTACCTTAGGCATGTTTTCGATTGGATCTTCCACAATTAACATTATATCATCTGCAAACGCTCTGACCTTATAGGAAAAGTCTTTTATCTTTATACCACGGATTGCATTATCTTCTCTAATCTGCATCATCAAAATTTCAAGAACCAAAATAAACAACAATGGGGATAGCGGGCAACCTTGTCTTGTACCCTTTCCAATAATCAGTTTTTTAGTCAGCTCGTCATTCACCACAATTGCTGCACTCTGGTCTCTATAAATTTCTCTCACTGCTCTTATGAACCTTTCCCCCATTTGTAGCTGTTCCATGGTGGCAAACATAAAGTCCCAGTTCAAATTGTCAAATGCTTTTTCAGCGTCTACAAAAAAGAAACCAACCTCCTTATCACATCGCCTGTCATAGTATTCTATAGCGTTTATGACTGTCCTTAGGTTGTCTCTGATTTGTCTATTTGGTAAAAAGCCTGCTTGTTCTTCTCCAATAACTTCGGCTAGCCATCCCTTTATTCTCTCCGCCAAGATCTTTGCGAAAATCTTGTAGTCATTATTAAGTAAAGAGATAGGTCTGTAGTTTTTAACATTGGTCAAGTTCTGTCCTTCTTTGGGGATCAATGATATATTTGCTTCACTCCAGGTATCTGGGATAAGAGGCATGGGGCTCTTGATGGGTGTGGCTACCAGGTTCTAGAGGGCTTGCATCAGGCACAAATGGCACATCGGGTCAGCACAGCAAGGGCAGGCATCAGGGGGGCAGGTGGTGTCATTGGAAGAGGAGTCTGCTGCTGCTCATCTCGGGGTACAGTGCATGGGGCTGCGGCTTCTTGCCTGCAAGTCTTTTGGAAACAGAAATGTCAGGTTAGTGGGGTAAGAAGCAGAGCGATCTGAGCTGACTGGAAGCATCTGGTGCTCAAGCCACACTAGGGTTTAAAGGAACAGCATCCCCCCAAAAATCCAGAGGTAGCAAAGTGGGCGCTGGTCACCATGAGCAGCTTTAAAAGACAGAAAGGGAAAAGGAAGAGGGAGCAACAGCGGCTGTAGCCTATGCTTTTCCTAGGGTACCACAGTGGGCTATATTGCTCAGGGTTTCTACCCATCTAGAAAGGGTAGGTAGGTTTAGGACCAATAATCTGAATAAATGTGAATGGCAAGCATTGAATTCACTTAGAACAGATAAAAATATTGTAAATAAAGCGGCAGATTAAGGGCGGGGGCATTGTTATATTGGATACTGCTCATTATATTCAGGAGGCCACCAGACAGCTATCTGTCACCACGGACTATAAGAAAATTGCTGCCAATCCTTTATCCCATATCCAGCAAATAATTAAGATTGTTCTGGATGAGGGTTTAATGAGCCATGAAATAGATAAAAAAAGTATGAGGCTTTGCAGAATAGGAGCCCACGGACCCCAGTATTTTACCTGCTGCCAAAAATTCATAAGACTGGTTTCCCACCACCTGGGAGGCCTATTATCTCGGGCTCCAATTCCATACTGGAACCCCTATCTAATTACATAGATTATTTTCTCCAGCCATTGGTGGTCCAAACTGATGCTTACCTAAGAGATACCATGTATCTGATCTCTACATTAGAACCACTGGTCATCTCCCGCTCAGTCTTTATGATGACACTTGATGTAACGTCATTATACACCTCGATCCCCCATGAGGGGGCGAGGACAGTGGTGCAGTCAGCTTTATTATCTAGAACATCTCAGTGCCCTACCACCCCTTTTCTTCTTAGATACTATATTAGAATATAACTATTTCAAATTCAATGGAGACTATTACTATCAAGTTAAAGGGGTGGCGATGGGCTGCGCTGCTGCACCCAGTATCGCCATCCTCTATATGGCACAGTTGGAGAAGGACTATATCCTAAATAGGGATTTTAATCCATATAGGGACCAGATTGTGTATTATCAGCGCTATATTGACGGTATTATCACAATTGTGGAAACTCCAGACATGGCAAAGAACTTTGGCCAGTGGATTAATACCATTAGTGAGGACATTAAGTTCACCTGGCGAGGTAGTGCAGAAAATGTCAACTACCTGGATGTGACAATATACAGAATCAATGAGCGTAAATTAGGTGTACGTCCCTTTAAAAAGACCACGGATAGGTGTTCCTACCTTCATTATTCATCGTTCCATCCCAAACGATTAAAATTTAATATTCTGGTCAGCCAGTTCCTAAAGCTTAAATGTAACTCCTCTAACCCTAGGGATTTTTGTGAGAGCAGTACTCAACTTGGAAACACTCTCGCAAGCAGAGGCTATCCGCTCCCTGCAATCTCTGCTGCTAGAGAAAGAGCAATCAGAACCCCACATGAAGAATTACTCTCCCCCAAGACCAATATGGGCAATAGGCAAATGAAGTGGGCAATTGACTATACACCACTAGCAACTCCGATTTGCAAAATTGTGCGCAGCCACTGGCATTTACTTAATGATATTGTGGGATGTGAGGACAGCCCAGCCATCGGCTTTTGCCGCACGAGGTGCCTTAAAGAGATGTTGACTACATCTGAGTTTAAAAAGGAGAGTGATACTAGTGGACTGAATAGACCAGTCCCTAGGGGTCATTTCCAATGTGGAGACTGCAATGTGTGCAGCCACATGGCAAAATTTGAAGAAATAGGGATGGACCAGGTAGACCAAATGGTTTTCTACATGTAAAACATCACATGTGGTTTATGTAATCCAATGTAGTTGTCCTCTTATATATGTGGGTAGCACTACACGCCCCTTAAAACCAGAATCCAAGAACATCTCTCAAGGATCAGGAATAGAATTACTGAGGCACCATTGGTACAACACTACATGGAACGTCACCACAGGATTCAGGAATTTAAAGTCACAGTAGTGGACATGATCCAGGAACCCTACACTCTAGATAGCCCTAAGAGGTTGCTCCAACTAGAAACAAAATGGATATTCCAATTGGGAAGTTTGGCACCACACGGGTTGAATAATGAGATAGATTATTCGTGTTTTTTGGGGTAGTAGGGCCTATGAGTTAGAGCAGCACCGTTTGCTTTCCGTATTCCTCACATATGGTTATATTTTGTTCCTATGGTTAACCTGACCTCTTGTTGTATGTGTAGGTTTGTAAATGTACGTGTATGTATTTTTATGTGAAGCAGTTTGTATCAATGTACTGGTCCATGTTTCTTTAAATGACAGGATGATGTTCATAATGAGCCAATGATGCCAGTGTTTGTATATATACCAGAGCCCTCTCCCTTTGTAACACATGTCCGTGATAAAGGGTAATTTAAGCCAGCAATGTGAATACTTTATGGTGAGCTGTTTAAGCTGGAGACTATCAGGACGGTGATCTGTAAGTTTTTTACTAAGCAATGTTCATTTACTACTGATTTAAAGACAATGTAATTAATAACTAATAACTGACTTTAAATCGATTTCAGTCCAATAATTGTGCCCAGGAGGAAGTTGTCAATACGAAACGGGAATGGTATAATATGCAGGCATAATCCCGTCGGCACGTCAGTTTTTCATCTTGATTTGGACTGTGATCACTTTTCCCTCTCTTTGAAGACTCTCCGCTTATTTCCAGCGGGAGCATTATTGCAGCTCCCATCTATTTGCTCGCTTATGAATAATACGGACTAATGAATGTTCCTATTTATTACTTGTATGTATAAATTATATTTATTTGATTGACACACTGCACTTTTGCACGCTTTGCACTAAAAATTTGGTTATAAATTTTGAAGACCTTGTTGATTGTATATTCCCGGCATTCCTTTTCCAGTTTCTGACTACCTGGGGTTTCCCTGCTCTTGTTGCTGCAGGGTTTCTACCCAGGCAGGTTGGCATCTCACTCACTGGGTGCAGGATGCAGCTGGATTCGGCTGGCATCAATCCCAGTCTCCTTCTTGGTTGTTTCAGGTGATGTTGCCGGGAGGTTCAATGATAGTTCCAGTCTCTGCAAATCCCCGCAGCTGGCTTCCTAGAGCAGCAGACTCCAGCACCTGGATCCATGGCCTGGGGACATGGAGATTTGATTCCTATAATGTATTCTACATCACTTCCCCTCGAAGTCAACTCAGAGACTCCAATTGGAGCTGGACCCTGCAGATCTCTAGGCAGAACATGTAAATTACTGCCATCCTACAGTCACTTGGTTGTCTACTTATAAGTTACTGGGCTCAATTCAAGGTTTTGGCAATCCCATACAAAGCTCTTCCTATCAGTAGGACAGCCTCTCTCCCTCTGCTCCACTATAGCAGCTTCACTCGTCAGAACAGGACCTTCTACAGGCACCACCATTCAAAGGGACAAATTCAACAGCAAACCGTTGCATTCTCTGTTTCACCCCTACCTTATGGAAGGGTCTGCTTGAAGAGGTCAGCAAAGCTCTTGCTCTCATGGTTTTCAACTACCTGTGCAATACTGAACTATTCAGGAGGGCTTTCTTACGCAGGTATTACGGCCGTGCTGTAAGAATTATCTAAGAAAGAAGCATTGATCCCAGGATAGGGACTGTAGACTGTGTTACTGGATACCGTTTGTTGCTGTAAATGTACTCTTACTTAATACTTTAATCAGTTATCAAAAAGTGTTATCCCTGCCCCAGACAAGCATTGCTTCCAGTGCAAAAAGCAGCGATGAGTAGGGGGTTATGGGGCTAAGGTGCTGTTCCATTTCCTTTTGTGTTTTGCATGGCAACTCCCACCTTCATTCTGAAGCCAGTGACCAATTCTGCACCAGTAACAACCCCCCACACACATACACCAATCTCCCAAATGGAACCAGAGTCAACAACATCTGGGATTGGAGTCCACAACTGGAGCAGCAGTGCCATCTTCGCTCGGCCTTTAGTGAAACTCTGTTCTGTCTTGCTCTTGATTAGGCCAAGCATCATATACACTTAATTGTCCAAAAATGTGGGTGGAAATTGAATTGATTTCTCTCTTATGAAAATGGAAATGGATGGAGGCATTATTAGTGTTGGTTATTTACAGGGGGATTTAGTAGTTTTCCAGCTTCTTTAAAACTTGAAATTGGTCACTTGGTTCGTGAGTTACCGCTCAAACTAGAAAAGGCAGGGGAAAGGGGTGCTGGCCACCTTGATGATATCATAAAAGCTTACGATACCAATCATGAAAACAGAATCCCTAGATATACCCCTTCCAGAAACACGTGAAGAAATTTTGCCCACTTAGCAGATACTGATATGTCAATTTTTGTCTCTTGGCCTGTGGACTACACAGTGCTACAAGTTAATTTAATTTAATTTTAATTTATTACATTTGTATTCCGCCCTCCCCGCTTTTGCAGGCTCAGTTAGGCCCAAAGGAGCCAACAACTGAACACCACCGTTTGTCACCTACAGCTCACAGCTGAAACCACGTCAATGCACTATCAATGACCTTTAACCTCTCCTGCACAGGGATATTTCTCTTTCACAAGCCTTTCAGGTAGGTCTTTCCTTGTTTACAGGCAACATAAATGGTTCCTCAGCAGCAACCGTGCACCACCCCACAGCAACATAAACCCAGGAACCAAACCTTGCGATGGACCCTGTCTGCATTGGGCAAACATTTCAGTCTCTGCTTGAGAAAATCAATGGACACAAATCTGACGTGAGAAATCATATTATCCGGTAGGGGAACTTTTTAAATATCCCTGAACATACACAGATTTGAAGGAAATATGTGACATGAAAGTGGTAAATTTGAACTCATGACAAAATTAACCACTTCCATGTGAGCCTGGCCTAAACAAAGACTTGGATTTCTTTACTCTCTCTAATTGCTAACAGGCCTACAGAACCCTCTTTTAAGAAGTTTTAATTGGCCGTTTTTAATGTGTTTTATCAGACTATCAACTTTGTGCCCTATCAGTTAATTATAACATCTTTTAATTATCACTTGTCACTTAATTATCTGTAAATTAGACTACTTCTCATTGAGCACTTTTTATTCCATTCTATTTCATTACTTCACTTATTTGTTTGAACTGATGGCCGCTTCCATCCCCCCCTTCTGTCTAAATGCTCATTTCTGTTTCTGCCCCTTACAACGAATTTTCCCTTTGGCAGACAGATGCCTTGGCCTTCCTAACTCAACTTTTATCTTTCTCCTTCACACAGAGAATTTACTCCGGAAAGAGTCATGATGGAATTCACCTCAAAAACTGGGGTTGCCAGCTCCAGGTGGGGAAATCCCGGGAGATTCGTGGGGTAGAGCCTGGACAGGGTGGGGTTTGGGGAGGGAAGGGCCCTCAGCAGTGTACAATGCCTGAGAGCCTACCCTGCAAAGCAGCCCAGGGGGATTGCTCCCTCTGTCCCGGAGATCAGCGGCAATTCTGGGAGACCTCCAGCCCCCCCCCCCGGAGGTTGGCACCCCTCCCTCCAACCCCTCTGCCTCGCTCCTCCCCACCTGGAAACCTTCCCCAGAAGAGGGATTTGATCTCCCCTCCGCCTCTCTGAAGGGCTGGGCGGACTCTCGACACCTCATTGTGCCACCAATGGCGTTGGTCTTCAGTTAGGAGCCGCCCTGAGTTCGCCAAAGGCTCGGCCAGGCCTCTGGCTAGAAAAACGGAACCCGCATTTCCTCCTGCCAAAGTCAACGCAAAGCCCCTTTTGCAGAGAGGGCGGCCCCCCGTCGATCTTCCGCAGGAAGGAAGCCCGGCGGCTCGCCGGGTTGACTTATTAAAAGACCAGGGTGCGTGCGTGTGTGCGTGCGCGCTCTTCCCTTTCTTCTTAGCATTTCATTGTCTCCACTGCTGCGCTGCTGGGGAGTTTTGGAAAGGCAATAAAACTTGCAGCCGCGCCGAGCCGAGCGCCGCCTCGAGCTTCGCCTGGCCGGCGATGGGCGATCTGGTCCGCCCTTGTAAGGGGGGGCGGCGGCGGCGGCGGCGGCGGCTGGAGGCGGGTCAGGCGCTTCCTCCCCCTCTCCTCCCCTTCCCCTTTTTTTGCAAAGAGTCTGCAGTTTTCTTGCAAGGAAGTGGAGCAGCCCGAGCGCAGAGCCGGTGAGCTGCGAATGTATTGGCGGCGGCGGGGGGCGGGGAAGCGGGTCGGAGCCGTGAAAAATGCGGCCCGGGCGGTGGGCTTGGGGCGCGCAGCCTTGCACGGGCTGCATTTCTTCCGTTGCAAACAGGACGCCCCAGAGAGGGGGCAGAAGTCCCGCCTGGGTGTTGCTTCCCAAGGCCGGATCCTGCGCCTCCCGCTCGCAGATCAGGGATATCAGGCGTGTCTTGGGGAGCCGGATTTAAAAGCCCCTCCCCAGCTCCTTAACGGGGGGCTGCCTGGTGTTGCAAAGGCTGGATTGAGCAGTTCCCAGAGACTCCCGGGAGCTGGTTTCTGCCCCCTGGAGCTCAGCTGTCATTCTGGGAGATGTCCAGGCGCCACCTGGAGGTTGGCAACGGCAGGGCTGCCCTGTCCAGCAGCTTCCCAGCGAGCCCTAAAGGGCATGCTCAAGACTTGTTGAGGAAATGACTTGCTCAGATCTTGCAAACGTGTGTGTGTGTGTGTGTGGCTTCCTTTAGCCAGTCCGGTCATCTGGCTTTAGGTCTTCCTTTTCCCCCAGCATGATTGACTTTTCCACAGAATCTGGATTTCTCATGATGTGACCAAAGTAGGATAGCCTCAGTTTGGTCATTTTAGCTTCTAGGGAGAATTCAGGCTTGATTTGATCAGGAACCCGCTTATTGGTCTTTTGGGCCCTCCAGGGTATCCACAAAGCTGCTCCTTCCAACTACCGTTAAATATGGCGAGCGCAGAAAGCTCCGGGGTTGGTCTGCAAAGCGAGCAAGGATGGAGTCCCTGATAAGTACCCAAAACACAACTTCCACGTTCTGCTTCAGCATTCAGGAGCTCTGGATGTTTAGCCTGGAGGGGAGACGACTGAGAGGTGACCCTCTGTGACAGGGAACAGATAAGGCCATAAAAGTTAATTGTTTGAGACCTTTGAAGGGTCTTCTGGCCATTGCATGTAAATCACTAAGAGGACACCAGGACAAACATATTCCAAAACTATATCTAGTGGTGTGTAAACATTCCTTTGTAACTTACAATGCATATCAAAGATGCAGTCTATCTTAAGAGGTAAAGGATGTGTAGACTGGTGTTTACATGAAAGACCCTCAACGGAACTGTCTTTCAAGAACAAAGACAATGTAATTGATTGGGATGTTAATGAAGCAAGCCTTTGATATCTCCCTATAAAAGAGGGACGAACCAGATACTCGGGACCCTTCTCTTGTTGGAGGACAGAGACCTCAAAGGGTCTCCACTCTCTGCGATGGGGGGGGGTCTCAAGGGCCCTTGATTGGGGGGGAAGATATCTTAATTGTTTTGCATTATTGTTATGTCTAACTAATGATTTTGTACTCTGTATCTATCTCTGTAGTGTTCTAGTGTTCAGCAGAGATGAGGCCCTGATCTTGGTGCCTTGTTTCTCTGCTTGTATTCTCTTTTGCCTTTTTAAATAAAAACTTCCAGTTTTGCTTAAAGACCTTCCTGCTGCTAGCATATTATTCTTTGCAGAGACATCAGTTTAGTACTAGGGCAAGATCAAGTGAGGTTGCACTCTTTACATGCCTACGGTAAGAGGCAAACCCAAGCAACGATCCGACAGCAACTGGTGGACTAGTCCCCAGTTGCAGAGCGACAATTTCTACAACAAGGCTAAATGGCCATCTAGCCACAATGCGAATTCTGTGAACCTAGGCAGATCACGAGAGGGAGGGCAGGAAGGGCTACAGCAGTGCTTAGTTCTCGTGGACCTTCTTACATGCCCAGGGTAAGGCTGATCGCCACCTTGGGTTCAGGTAGCAATTCTGCACAGGCCAGTTTGGCTAGGGATCTTGGAGGGGTTTTGCCATCTTCTGGGTACGGAGCAGGGTCACTGGGGCAGTCAGGGGGAGGATAGTTGTGAATTTCCCACATTGTGCAGGGGGTTGGACTAGATGGCCCTAGAGGTCCCTTCCAACCCTATGATTCTATAAGCTCAGCATAGATGAGGAGAGCTCCTATACAAAAAGCCGAGTCCTCGTTTGAGGCCAGGCTGATGTTATCCTACACCAGAAGCAAGAGACCTTTTTTGGCTCCTTGATTTGAACTGGGCTGTTTTCTTCTTGTATGTAAGTTTTTTTTCTTTTAATTTGAGGGTATGGCGTAAGTGTATACCTTTTATATTTATATATGTATTAATAAGTCATGTTTTGGGTGGGGGACTTTTTCAAGTTAATAGTTTCTGTTGTGAAATCTTTTAAACGTGTCCTTTAAAATGAGAGCTTTTGTGTTTGCTGACTAATTTCTGGCCTTTGCTTTATGGGTCTGTCTTTAAAACAGAAGTGGTTTGAATAAACAGGACAAAACAGAAATGTTCTGATGAAGATTCAATAAAAATGGACTTGGGCTGGCAATCTGTCTGTTACGTGATTTAACTCCTTTTTGATATATTATACATTTGTACTGTCCACTTGCCACCTTTTATTTTTCTCAAATTGTGAATCCAGTTACTATTTTCAGATCATAAATTAAAGTACATCCCTTCTTGTCATTTGCTAGATTAAAAAGGGGATACGTAAATTAACAGAGGAGGGAGAGCAGGCTATTTCAGAGTTTCCTTGCCTTTAGTAGCAAGGTCTCTTCGTGCCTTTGCAGGACTTCGGGGCCCCTCTGGCCGGTCTTGTCACTCAAAAGGAACTTTGTGGCACCGGAGCACAGAGGTCCTTCTGCCTCCACAGCTCCAGAGCCAAGATGGAAACAAAGAATTCAGCTGGGTCAAAAGCAGGACGGGGCCCTGAGGCCACAGAGGCAGCGATCAGTGGGGAATTCTGGGAAAGGTCTGTGCAAAATATTCCGGATGAGGATGCCACCAGCTCAGCAGGGGAGGCCCATCACTTCCAGCACGCCCGCTACCAGGAGGCCGAGGGGCCCCGAGAGCTTTGCAGCCGCCTTCATCATCTTTCCCACCAGTGGCTGAAGCCAGAAAGGCACAGCAAGATGGAGATCTTGGACCTGGTGGTCCTAGAGCAGTTCCTGGCCGTCGTTCCCCCAGAGATGGAGAGCTGGGTCAGGGAATGCCATCCGCAGACCAGTTCCCAGGCAGTGGCCCTGGCAGAAGGCTTCCTGCTGAGCCAGGCAGAGAGTGAGAATCACGGCCAGCAGGTGAGATACTTTCATGCACAACTGCAAAATATGGAATAATCTGTCCTAAAAATCCCCCCTGCTCAAATGCCCAGCTTTTAAAGAAATCAGCCTGCCAATCTTCCCTTCTCCACCCCTTCCCAGATGCTTCCTCTTCCGTTCCTAATTCCTCTCCCCCTTCCTTCTCTCCTCTTCCAGGGGCTGTCAGAAGAGGCTGCTGGTTTCTACGAGGCAGAAAAGGGGCACTCCGATCTGAGGCAGAGGCCGCTCTTCTGGGGGTCCACACAGGAGAGCGATGGAGGTGGGTAAGGGTTTCTCTTGCATCTTCCCCCTCTCAGCCTCCTTCCTTCCCCACAGTAAGCAAGGCAGCCATTTCTGGGCTGCTGTTAGTGTCAGCATGGAAAAGACATTGAGATCCAGCCTCTGCTTCTGGTTCAGAATGCATTTCCTTTCAGAAGTAGAAAACTTTTTACCTCCAGAGCAGCCTTTTGAACTTCAAACCGGGTGGGGGTGGAAAGTGCCGTCAAGTCATAGCTGTCTTATAGAGACCCCTGCTGGAAGGTTTAAAGGCAAGAGACTAACAGAGGCCAGAGAGTGCTAAAACCCCTCTGAGGGTTGAGTAGGCTGGGAGGGGGTGAGTCACTGGGCGGAGGCTCCAGTAGCCACTGTTGCCTCGATGCTTCTTAGGGCTGAATGGAGTGGCATTCAGGGGTCAGTGTCCTGCTGAGAGCTGCCAGTTCCAAGTTGGGAAATTCCTGGAGAGTTGAGGGGTGGAGCCTGGAGCGGGCAGGATATGGGGAGGGAAGAGGAGGGGCCTCATCAGGGCATAATGCCGTAGAGTCCACCCTCCAAGGCAGCCATTTTGTTCAAGGGCACTGATCTCTATGGCCTGGATATCAGCTGTAATTCTAGGAGGCTTCCAGGCCCTCCAGAGACTAACATCAAATAGGGTTGATTATGGGTAATTGGCACAATACAACAAAATCAAATGTAATTTTTACTTTTTATGATTTTACTAGAAACAAAGCCTGTTGTGGGGAAAAAATACAATGGGTCCAAATAAATAATTACCACACTAAAGAAAATATTTGTTCATATATTCTGCGCTCAGTGAACCTCAATATAAATATTAAACAATCTATTCCAAAATACAGAACAATAATTTACATTCCATACAGTGAATAATACACACTTTAGTAATTTTGACAAGGACAATTTTAACACAGCTATAATAGCAATATCTGAATATTTTGCACAAAACTGAATATTTGGCACACAAGGCTAATAATTCTTGTTGGTGTACACAAGGCTATTCATAAAGTCTAGTTGTATGTTTCAGGTAGCTGAGAAGGTATCAAAGCCTGTGTCTGGCGTGGACTCAACAAAGGGCCGGCTGATGTCCAACTTGTTTCCCTCTGCTTCATCAGGAGTCCCTCGTCAGAACCACCATCAACAATTCAATCTTAAACTGCAAACTTTGCATCTCTTCAGCATGTATAGAGCCTGAATATACAAACAAATATTTACTTTAGTGTGATAATTATTGATTTGGACCCTCCAGTCTGGTTTCCACTGTTGGTTTGCTACTTGTGATCCCAGCTGGGTGAAGGGGGGTGGGCATTGGCACCAGCTTCACTCCTAATGCCAGCTGGATTAAGGTGAGGGATGGGCATTGCCCCCTGCTCCACTTCTAATACAACTGGGTTACGGTGGGGATGGACATTGCTACCTGTTACACTCCTAATATACACTGTGTTAAAGTGGGGGATGGGCATTGCCACCTAATCATAGAATCATAGAGTTGGAAGGGGCCCTACAGACCATCTAGTCCAACCCCCTGCCCAATACAGGATCAGCCTAGAGCATCTCTGACAAGTATTCATCCAGCCTCTTCTTGAAAACTGCCAGTGAGGGGGAGCTCACCGCTTCCCTAGGCAGCTGATTTCACTTTTGAACTACTCTGACCGTGAAAAAGTTCTTCCTAATATCCAGCCGGTACCTTTGTGCATGTAATTTAAGCCCGTTGCTTCGGGTCCTACCCTCTGCTGCCAACTGGAACAGCTCCTTGCCCTCCTCCAAATGAAAGCCTTTCAAATATTTAAAGAGAGCAATCATGTCCCCTCTCAACCTCATCCAAACTAAACATTCCCAAGGCCCTCCTCAGCCTTTCATCGTAGGGCTCAGTCTCCAGACCCCTGATCATCCTCGTCGCTCTCCTCTGCACCCTCTCAATTTTGTTCACATCCTTTTTGAAGTGAGGCCTCCAGAACTGCACATAATACTCTTAAGTGCAGCCTGACCAAGGCAGTATAAAGAGGGGCTATGACCTCCTGTGATTTTGACACTATGGCCCCTTTGATACAACCCAGGATTGAATTAGCCTTTTTTGCCACCGCATCACACTGACTGCTCATATTCAGTTTACAGTCCACTCTTACCCCAAGATCCCTTTCACATATACTACTGCCCAGAAGTGTATCCCTCATCCAGTATTCGTGCTTCCCATTTTTGTGGCCTGGATGTAATACTGTTCACTTGTCTTTGTTGAATTGCATCCTATTCGCAGCTGCCCACTTCTCCAGAGTATTCAGGTCCTGTTGAATTTTAATTCTATCTTCTTGGGTGTTTGCTACTTCTCCCAATTTGGCATCATCAGCAAATTTAATGAGCAGCCCTTCCACGCCTTCATCCAGATCTGGGCCCAAAACCTGCGGCACCCCACTGGACACTTCCCTCCAATCTGATGAAAAGCCATTGACCACCACTCTTTGGGTGCAATCCTCTAACCATTTCCCTATCCACCGAACTGTCCTATAGTCCAGTCCACAGTTTTCCAGTTTGCCCATCAGAATGTCATGGGGGACCTTATCAAAAGCTTTACTGAAATCCAGATAAATCACATCAACAGAGTTCCCCCTATCCAGTAAGCTGGTCACTCAATTAAAGAAGGAAACCAGGTTGGTCTGGCAAGATCTGTTAGGGACAAAACCATGCTGACTTCCCTGGATCTCTGAGAGGTCCTTCAGATGCTTACAGATTGATCCCTTTAAAATCTGTTCTAATATCTTCCAAGCAACAGAAGTCAGACTGACCGGCCTGTAGTTTCCCGGGCCATCCTTCTTCCCTTTCTTAAAGGTTGGGATAACATTTGTTCTCCAATCTTGTGGCACATCCCCAGTCCTCCAGGAGGCCTTGAAGATGATGGACAGGGGTTCTGCAAGTTCTCTAGAAAGTTCTTTCAGCATTCTTGGGTGCACCCCATCCGGCCCAGAGGATTTGTATTCATCCAGTGCAGCCAGATGCCTCTCCACAACCTCTCTGTCAATGTCAATTAGCCACTCAGGTGTCCTGTCACATTTTCTAGATGTGCCTGAGTTCTTCAGGGAGAAAACAGGCAAAAAAGTCATTAAGCCGGTCTGCTTTTTCTCTGTCCTGCATCAGAGTTTCTCTGTCTACTCCCAACAGCGGTCCAATTGCCTCTTTTACCTTGTGTTTGCTTCTCACGTATCTGTAGAAGTTTTTCTTATTGTAGCGAGCCCTCCTGGCCAGACCCAGCTCGTACTGAGCTTTAGCCTCTCTGATGGCTGATCGGCAGTACCTAGTAGCCCTCATATACTTCTCTTTAGAGGTCTGTCCTCTCCATTTCCTGAACATTCCCCTTTTCTCCCTTAGCTTATTCTGGAGCTCTCTGTACATCCACATCGGTTTCTTGGAGCCCTTACCATGTTTCCATCTTGCTGGGATAGTGAGGGCTTGAGCTTGCAAAACTCATGTTTGAGAAGGGCCCACCCCTAACTTGCTCCTTTCCCTTCCAGCACACTCTCCCACGGAATGACTCTCATCAAGCCTCTGAGTTCATCGAAGTTGGCCCTACGAAAATCTAACCTACGAGTCTGGCTATGAATTTCCTTGGCTCCCCACAGCAACTGGAATTCAAGGAGGACATGGTCACTTCCCCCTAAGGTCCCACCATCTTCATCTCATCTACCAATTCTTCCCTGTTGGTTAATATCAAGTCTAATATGGCCGAGCTCCTTGTAGCTTCCTCCGCCTTTTGAAAAAGGAAGTTATCGGCCAGGCAGGTCAGGAAATTGCGTGATTCATGACGCTTTGCT
Source organism: Eublepharis macularius (assembly GCF_028583425.1). Lineage (NCBI taxonomy): Eukaryota > Metazoa > Chordata > Lepidosauria > Squamata > Eublepharidae > Eublepharis > Eublepharis macularius. Next base: position 183,995,244 of record NC_072793.1, read on the forward strand.
GAGCCTGTCTCCCAGCACACATCGGGGAAGTTGAAGTCACCCATAATTACAAGGTTCTGCTGTCTGGATACTCTGCCAATCTGTTCAAAGAGGGCAGCATCCGTTTCTTCTTGCTGGTCAGGTGGTCTGTAGCAGACTCCAACAACAATACCCTTTCCCCTTCGTCCCCTTATTTCTACCCATATGGTTTCCACCCCATTTTCCATAACTTCTTGACAATCAAACCCTCTCCTCACATACAACGCCATTCCACCTCCTCTTCTACCCTTCCATTTTTTCTTGAACAACTCATACCCATCCACTAGCACATTCCAGTCATGGGAATCATCCCACCAAGTCTCAGTAATTCCTACTATATCGTAGCCCTGTTTGCAAGAGAAGCTCAAGCTCTTCTTTCTTATTACCCATACTTTGGGCATTGGTATATAGACACTTGTAGCCTTGTACCTTTGTTTGACCCGTCCTACCCTGGTGGGTCCCCACTGTTTTCACATGGTCATTGAAATCACCATGTTGATTGTCCCCTTCTCCTTGTGGCATCAGATTAAAGCTCTCCTGATGAAGTTCTCCAGGTTTGTTCCAAACATTTTCTTCCCTGCCCTTGAGAGGTGAAGCCCATCATGAGCTAGAAGGCCTTCTCTAAGAAAACCTATCCCATGGTCTCAGAACCCAAAGCGCTCCTGCTGGCACCATCAACTCAGCCAATGATTCACCTCAAGTATGGTCTGCTCCCTGCGTGCTCCTCTTCCTGTGACTGGAAGGATAGAAGAGAATACTACCTGAGCCCCCAATGTCTTCAACTGCCTTCCAAGAGCTTCATAATCCTCTTTAATTTTTACAACAGTATTTGCAGCCGTGTCATTCGTTCCCACATGAATCAGCACAAACGGGTACTTATCAGCAGGCTTGATGAGTTTCGGCAGTCGGTCGGTAATATCCTGAATTCTGGCCCCCGGCAAGCAACACATCTCTCAGAAGAGGGGATCTGGCCCAGAGACATGGCATTCCATACCCCTGAGCAATGACTACCACCTTCCGTTTCTTTCCACTTCCATGTGGCCCCATGTCCTTTGCACACCCTCTTCCAGGTCATCTGTCTTTGATCTGTCTTCCAGGTCATCATTCCAGGTCATCTTCCAGGTCACCCTCTTCCACTGTCATCTCCGTCACCATCTCTAGCACTTCAAAACGATTCTTGAGCTCAAGTGGACCAGAGCATCTTCTTCGTTGATGTCTTTGGGTTTGTACTGTAGATCTGAGAGGAGGCTCAGAAAGGAGATCAACTCTTTCTTCTCCTCCTTGACTTTCCTCTTCTTGGCTGTGCGGAGCCCCCAGCTGTTGTCAATGAAGTCCTCTCCCTCCTTGATCTCCTGAAGGGTGGTGATCCTCTCCTCCAGGCTCTGACCTTTTTCTTCTAAAGGTCTGACCAGCTTACACTTCTGGCAAGTGAACGCCGTCTTCTCTTCTGGGAGGAAAACAAACATGGCACACTCCATGCAGGTGATGGCTAAGGGGGCTTCAGTAGACATGATTGCCTTCCAAATACGTACCCAGAGTACTCTCAGCAGAGTTTTGGATCCCTCAGGCAGATTCTCAGGCTCTACTCCTATTACCAGCTGTGTTAAGGTAGGGTTGGGCATGGCCACCTACTCCACTCCTATTACCAGCTGTGTTAAGGTGGGGAGTGGGCATAGCCACCTGCCCTGCTCCTGATCTCAGCTAGGTGAAAGGAGAAGGGCATTGCTACCTGCTCCACTCCTAATATCAGCTGGGTTTAGGGTGGGAGGCCAGCATTACAACCTGCTTTGCTCTTAATAACAGCTAGATTAAGCCAGAGAGTGGGCATTGCCACCTGCTCCGCTCCTGGCCCAGCCCCCACAGAGCAACACCGGGCTGCACTGGGAGAGTGGGGGGAAAGGCTCCCAGAGCATGCTGCATATCCCCCTCACTCACCCGCCCCCCACCAGAAGCCGCGCAGCCCAGAACTGCGGGGACTGGGCCAGACAAGGGAGGGGGGGGAGATGAAGTGACACTCAGTGTGACAGGGGGGAGGCAGAGCACGTGGGGCTATGTAGCTCCGGGCCACGCAAGCAGGGGAAGGAGAAATGCAGCGATGCACCTGCAAGGACACCTACACTTCCCGTCAAATCTTGAGTCAAGGAAACCCAGGTTGAACTGAGGTAACTCGTCATGTCTGTTTCAGGTCCAAGTTGATGGAAGTGCGCTCAAGGTGGAAGCCACTGGTACTGTGAATTTAATGTTAATTGATCTTAATGGGCATGTTAATTTCCTAACTCTCAAAGACTGCCTATATGTGCCCCAAGCTGCCGGGCGAATAATTTCCCTTGGCAAGATGCTCATTGCCGGGATCCGGATACAAACGAACAGTACCGGAACCTCAAAGGTTATTTTAAGGGGACATGATGCTGAGATTCCTATTGTGAAATTGAAAAATTGTTTGTACTTGAGAACAGAAGTTGATAAAGTTGCAAGCCTGAAAGAGAAAGATTGTCAGCATAAAAACTGCATTTTTGGTTGGCATCATCGTTTCGCCCATAAGAATGTTAACTCGATTCAAAGGCTATTAGAGAACAATGTAATTGTGTATGATGATTGCAAGGCTATTGAGGAAACCTGTGAGATTTGCCTACAGGCAAAGGCTACCAAGCCAAAGAGCAAGCCGCATCAGAAAGTTGAGGCTACCAGACTCCTCCAGAGAGTTCATTCAGACTTAATTGGTCCACTTAAGAGTTCGATAGATGGACACAGATATATTTTAACCTTTTTGGATGACCACAGTCGTTTTGCAAGTGTTTACTTGTTAAAGACTAAAGATCAAACAATAGATAACTTTAAGAACTTTGTGGCTACTGTGAGAAATCAATTTGGGAAAGCTCCAGAAATCTTGCATACTGATAATGGAAGTGAATACTGTAACACTGAATTCCAGAAATTTCTTGAGCAAGAAGGAATAAAACATGAGAGAACTGTTACATTTAGCTCATATCAAAATGGGACAATAGAGAGATTTAATAGGACTCTTCAAAACATGGCCAGAAGTCTTTTATTTCAATCAAAGCTCCCTGACTTGTGCTGGTGAGAAGCAGTAATGACTGCAGCTTACTTGCATAACAGAACGCTACACAGGGTAACTGGACAAACTCCATTTTTCTGCTGGTATGGGAAAAATCCAGGATTAAAGCATATTAAATCATTTGGTGCTAAGGCTTATTCATTCATGCCCAGGGAGAAAAGAGGCAAGTTGGAACCCAGAGCAGAACTGGGAATCCTTGTGGGTTATGTACCAAGAGGGTACAGAATCCTAAACCCCAAAACCTTTGAAATAAAAGTTGCTAACACTATATCCTTTGATGAGAAGCATGTGTTCACAGGGAACAAAGAACCTGACTTGGCAGCGCCACCAAGCCGTGGAATAGAAGGTCCATTCTTCTGTGATCTGGTTTCGAGGTTGCCTATTGCGGATGCTGATGCCAATCTCCAGGAAGGACCCAAAGAAGCCTCACCTTCAGAAGGGGCAGAGGCAGGGATCCTGCCACCAGAAGGGGAGACAGGTGAAACCTGGCCAGATGACACAGAGACAGAGATCAAGGTGAGGCGCTCAGCAAGAGAAGACAAAGATGTGCCACCAGTGAGATACGAATCTTGTGCTAAAGTGCAAACTGCTGATGAACCAGCAGACTGGGCTGAGATGCTTGAACTGCCCGAACATGAAAAGGGCAAATGGATTAATGCTGCAAAGGAAGAGTTCAACTCACTTCACAGGAACCAAACCTGGACTCTTACAAAACTGCCACCTGAAAGAAAACCCATTGGGTGCAAATGGGTATTCAAAGTGAAACACAATGCAGATGGAAGCATTGACAAGTACAAAGCACGCCTTGTTGCCAGAGGATATACACAGAAACCTGGAATCGACTTTTCTGAAACTTTTGCACCAGTTACAAAGCATTCAACAGTAAGAATCCTACTAAGCATAGCAGCTTCCAGAGGTCTACATATTGAACACCTTGATGTTAAAACAGCCTTTCTCAATGGAGAGCTAGATGAAGAAATCTAACCAGAAGAAATTCAACCAGAAGGATTTAAAGAAAAAGGCAAAGAGACTTTAGTTTGCAAACTCAACAAAAGCATCTATGGACTACGTCAATCTGCCAGAGCTTGGAATGAGAAATTAAGAAAGCTACTATCACAACTGAATTTTAAACAAGGGCCGATTCCAGATGGGCACTAATAAAGCGGGTGCTCTCGCTTTTTCTCCGATCCACCCCGAAAGCACCCATCATTTCCCGTTCCCTCTTACCTGCGCTTCATGGTGCTCTGCTGCGCGTTATAGGCTGCCAGTGTGAGCATCCGAGGACGGGTTTGCACTGTTCTTGACGCCCCGCCGTCCCTCAGAGGCCTGCCCCTTTCCCTCCGACGACAGAACGTTTTTTTAAAAAAAAAAGCGGGCACAATTTGCGCAAGAACGGAAATGCGGAGGTCAAAGTGCGGAAACGCGCAGAAACAGCGTCCAGTGTTATTTTTTCTTTCCCTGACAACGTTTTTCGATGTTGTGCAATTTCATTGGATATAAGTTGGCGAAAGGCGCACTTGCGCTTCTTTGCCTCTGCCCGAACGGCCCGTACGCCTTTTTCGTGCAGCTGCCATTTTGTCAAAGAATCCCGCTGTGCCAGGTATCGATGACCTTTGACCTGAATACCTGTGCGCTGATTTGAGGAACTTTGGGGGAGGCATTCTAGGGACGAGAGAAAGCGCCATCGAGCTCTGCAGCAGCAGAATCACCAACTGGGCCATCATGAGAAAAAGTTCTCTCTCGGGCGCCATGTCAGCTTCCACAGCTCACGACGCACAATGATAACAATAGAGAATCCAGCAACCAATATTCTTTCGTAGAACGCGGGTCGACTTCGCTGACCAATCGCCTGCCGCCTATTCGGCGTTGCGTAGTGGCAAAGCTGCGCAATTGCGCAGTTGCGCAAAATACGTAAAAAAAAACACCCAAAAATAAACCAAGCACGGGCCAACAGGGGCCCCCGACGTCAACTGTGACAGAGAAAAAACAACCAATGCCCGGCGATTACAGCTGCCCATGCAAGCAGCCGGGAGCGGGATGGCACGGCACACTGTCGGACACCATGAGACCACACGCTGCAACGTGAAACAGAACGGATGGCTGGTAAGCAAATATAGCCGAGGAAAAAACGGGATTTCTGCCCATCTGGAATCGGCCATGGTGAAGCTGAACCTTGCCTATTTACAAGGATTATAAATGGACAATATCAATATTTGCTTTCTTTTGCAGATGATTTGATACTATGTTGTGACAGCAGTGAACAAGCCAAAGAAACTGTTAATCAACTAAATAAGGACGTTGAGATTAAGCAGCTGGGTGAACCCAGCAGTTATTTGGGAATGCTGATTGAGAGAACCCAGAATGGAAGTTTTCTTCTAAGCCAGAGACATAAGATCCTGGAACTCGTGGAATCACTAGAGATGCAAGATGCCAGACCAAAGGGAACACCACTGGATCAAAATTACATCGAATACCATGATGGAGTGCCACTAAGAGACAATGTCAAATACAGAGAAATAATTGGAAAGCTTCTCTACCTGAGTAAAGTGTCAAGACCAGATACATGTGCAGCGGTTGGGATCCTGAGCAGAAAAACAAGTGCACCCAACAAAGCTGACTGGGAAGCAGTCGAAAGGGTAGTCAGATACCTGATTGGATCAGCAAACCTGAAACTAGAATTTTCACCATGTGATCACCCAATCCTAGTGGGATACATGGATGCCAGCTTTGCTGAGGAGATAGATGACTACAAGTCAACCAGTGGATACCTTTTCTTCTATGGAAACAACTTGATCAGCTGGAAAGCCAGAAACAAACACTCATCGCCACGTCAACCACTGAAGCTGAATATGTGTCTGCTGCACAAGCCTGTGATGAGCTTGGATGGATTATCAACCTACTGAAAGACTTTGGAATAGAAGAACCAAGACCCATCACTCTATCTGAAGACAACTTATCCTGTGTTGCTTTAGCCAAGAGTGAGAGCATCAAAGGAAAGACCAAACACGTAGTAGTGAAACATCTCAAACTAAGGCAGCTGCAACAGCAAGGACTAATAGACATTAAATACTGTCCTTCGGATGAGATGGTTGCTGACATACTGACCAAGCCTCTCAACAAAGCAAAACTTGAACACCTACGCAAGAATATGAACCTTCATGACTTCCACTCCAACGCCTGAGAAGGGGATTGTGGTAATTTAGCAAGAGTTTTCGTTTCAGTCATGAAAGAGTTAAACTGTTTGTGTTACCTGCTTAATTAGTAAACATACTTTGAATGTAACCATTAGAGCTTCGAATAAGATTCCCGCCATAGAAAGGGGAGTCACTCAGCATAATGAAGTAGGATTGGGATTTTCTATGGGGCAGTTAGTTTATTGGGGGCAATTAATTGATGCTATGCTCTGAAGTTTTATTGCTCTTGGTTCACTTTCTGTCTTCACTCCTGGTTCTTCACTGCTTCTTGTCTCTACTCTAAGTCACTTACCTAGCAAGATGTACTCGGCTTAGCAATTTATTATTTTCTCCAAATGTAACCCTAATTTTTATCCTTTAGTAAAGCAATTTTACAGAGCTACACTGGAGTGTGTGTGTGTGTGAATCTATTCTCATTACTTCCAATGCGCAATCTTTGCACAAACTCTGCTATATTTTCCTACAGAAATCCCCTTCCATTGACACCTCCCACTGCCCGGGGGTCCCTTGCAGCCTCGGAAAGAGCCACTCAATGCAAGCCCCAAAGAAGAGCAGAGGAATAAAGACCTGCAAGAGGCACAAATAGAAAAGGGTCCTGCTTGCCCTTTTGGGCTGGGGAAGGGGGCGACAGGTCAAGGCTGCAGAGCAGCAGGAAGGGTGGGAGATTCGGGGGGGAGAGTGGGTTCCAAAAATTATAAACCAGCATAGCAGAATCTTTTCAGGGCCTGCAGCTTGAGAAGTTGGTCAGAAGAAAAGAGACCAGGCCCCATCCAGCACGTCTTGAGGATGTCAGTCTCTGACCTAATTCAGACAAGCAGAGACACTGGGCACAAACTTTCTCCCTGTAGGGCTACATTTCTGTCTGCAGGGAGGAGTTTTCTCATGACTGATAGGATTGTGTTTAATTGCCAAGCCCAGGGCTGCTGTCTCTCCTTGCCACCTTCAGTCCACCCCTCAGGGCCTCCTCCCTCCTGGCCTGTCCTCAAGGGGTGGGTCAGACTGGAAGATCTGAGCCTCCCCAGGAAAGGAGGAGGGAGTGGGGGGGGGCTTCTGGCAGGAAGTCATCATCACTGAGTGACGGAATTGGCAAGGAAACATGGCCAGGAGGGGAGGGGGGTGGACAGATAAGGAATGTTGGACCTTCCCCCATACAAAATGGGTGGCCGAGGCAAAATACATAAAGAATCTGGAGCCCCCTTTGAGCCAACCCAGTACGTTGAATTCTATTCTGAGGCAAATCCAGAGACAGCCTCACTGAGGGATGCTGGCACAGAAGATGTTTGTGTAGCATAAAGGGTTTTCAATCATCTTTCTTTCTCACCTTCCCAGGCAGCCAAGAAGTACCTCTGATGCCTTCTCCACCCTCTCCTCCATCTGGTGAAGTGGATGGAGCCACCATGAAGCCAGCTCAGGTAAGGCGGGAGAGGACAGCTGTTCCAGAGGGAAAGAACGGTTCCTTCGGAGGATGGGGCTCTTTGCCTTTAGTCCTGGCCACAGCCTGTCTCAGATGACATCTGCAAAGAAGCCCCAGCAGAGACAATAAAACCATACTGGTTGCCAGCTTCCAGGTGAGGCCTGGATTTCTCCTGGAATCACAACTGATCTCCCAAATACAGTGACTGGGGCAGAGCCCATGGTATCGTGTCCCCGCTGAGCTCCATTCCCAGACATTGCCCTTAAATCTCCCCAGAATTTCCCATTCTGGAATTGGCAGCCCTGATGGAGGGCTAGATGTTGAATAATTTATAAAAAGGGTGTGTGTGCATGAGTGTGTGTGTGAGAGAGATTCTTCTTAGGAGGCCTGGCAAGAGCCCGCTTTACGGTGTTGAGGACCAGGTGCAAAAATGTCAAACACTTAAAGGACGCTGGATTGATTGACAGTTCCAGGTGGGTGGCCATGTTGTTCTGCATTAGACAACTAAGGCTGGAGTCCAGTAGCACCTCGGAGACCAATAAGACTTTCTACAGTATAAGCTTTCCTGACTCCAGTCTCCCTTCTTCAGATACAAGTAGGCGTGGAGATCCCTGAGTCTTTCTAGCTCTGTCAGAAGGTTTGGAGGGTGTTGCAAAGAAGGGAGATGGGATGTAGAGGTCCAGTGTGTAATGTAAGGCAGAAAATTAGCCTCTGTGGTGAGGTAAGAATCCCATGTCTCTGTTCCTTCACAAATTTAGAACAACGAAGTGGAATGTTGGACAACTGATGCCTACATTTCCCATCAAAACTTGAGGGAAGCTGACAAGTGTCCAATCTGTGCCTTTTGTCACTTGTAGTTCCGCACTGAGTTTTGACAACCAGGAGCAGGACTCTCTCTCTCTGAGCCAAGATGTGTCCTCTTGAAGAGCTGATTTTGCTTTGGGCCCAGCAAGGCCTATACACTCGAACAGCTTGCTGTTCCGGCCCTGGGAGCCTTAAAGGAGGGTGGGAAGAGAATCCAAAACTTTTCGAAAAGGTCCAGAGTTATAGTTAGGATTTAGCCATACATTGGTCCCTAAATTGATAACACCTCCTCCTTCCTCTTTTTATTTTTCCACTTTTTCTTCCTCAGGGCCAGGTGTCCTTCGAAGAGGTGGCTGTGTATTTTTCCAAGGGGGAGTGGAGCCTGCTGAGCCCGGCCCAGAGAGCCCTTTACAAGGAAGTCATGCTGGAGAATTTTGGGAACGTGGCCTCTCTGGGTGAGGGTCCTTTTCTCCTGGGCTGCCTCCATCGTGCTCTGAGGAGGTCCTTAAAGAGGAAGGACGTGGGCTGGTTTGTGCTCTGGGCCTGATGGCTGATCGCTGCTGCCCTCCCTGAGGCTTCCTCTGAAATGGGAGGGGTTCTACATTCTCCTTAAAGAGAGGGATCCCCTGCTTAGCAGTCCTTGGACCACATGAGATGCCAAGAGATGCCAGGTTTGGGGAACATGGGAGGGTCTAAGCAGGGCTTCCCTCCAGGCTGGGCCTTGCCTTGGGTGTGGCTTTGTGTTTGTGTGTGTCTCTGTGTATAAGTTGCTGTCAAGTCAGAACTGACTTAAGACAGTGACGGGGGCCTTTCAGGGCAAGACATGGTTTATCATTGCCTGCCTGTGCATATCGACCCTGGATGTCTTGGATGATTTCCCAAGCAGCTTCGATTTGAGAAGGGCAGGCTAACCTGGGCTATCTAGGTGTGGGCAGGCCTGCCTTTCCTGTGCCGAGTTATGGCTGCGGAGGAAAGACTGCTGGCTTCTTTGCCTCTGACTGAGTTCTCCGCTGGCTTTTCCATCTCAGCTGGGCTGGGAGCAGGTGCAGAAGTGCCAATGGGGTGAACAGGTGACTCTAGGCCCATTGTGTGTCCCCCCCCAACCCTGTTACTTGCCTGTTGTGTATTTCTGGAGGAATGGAGTGAACCTGCATAGAAATTGCTGTATTGATGCACACCAGAAGCAACAATAATTTTCTGGGGCTCTTTTTCTGATGAAAGGACCTGTGATTCCCAAACCGGACCTCGTATCCAGCTTGGAGGAAGAAGAGGAGCTGCTTATCGAGTTCTCTGATGAAGAAGAGGAATTTGCAGGTAGCTGCCTAGGTTTGGAGTGGGTCTTTGTGTTGCTTGTGGTACTTTCCATGGGTTGGTGTATTTCTGAGTTTTTATCTCCACAGTTGCTTCTCCTCAGAAACACTTAGGTGGCTTGTGAAGGCTGAGAGGTGTGTGTAGACCATGAAAATCGGAACCTTCCCCCTTCCACCCTCTCTGAACCATTTTTAAAAGCTGTTTCTTCAGGCAGTGGCTCTCTGGCGAGGCCATTTCCCAGCCCTGTTCCTTAGATATGGCAAGACTACATGCCCCTGTTGAATTTTGTTCTTCTCAGGAGAATTATCCTTGAGAGTTTAGTGGAAACAGCCCTTGTTCATCCTTGATTTCTTCATTCTAGCACTTCTGATTAAGCAAGCATGCCCAGATTGGCTAATGGGCGCTTGCTCTCAGTCCGGGCAACTGAGCTGCCTTCAATGGCCTGCTAGCCCCGCTATCTGCCTCCCACCATCCCTGGTGGGTGTGGCTCACACTCTTAGTCGCTGCCACCACTCACTGAATTGTACACCGCCTGACTGAGGGGCAGTGAGACCCCTCTGGCTGAATTTCCCTTCTGGGAAGTGAATTCCCCAATCTTTGGGTGGGCTCTGGAGAACTGGCAACCCACCAAGGTATGGCCTGATCAGTTTCTCCTGGGCTCCCTCCCTTCCTGTAGCATGCCAAGTGGGGGAGCTTATGTAGTCAGAGCACCACAAGGTCCTTTATATTCCAAAAAAGTATAAATTATTAACTATATACGGAGCACTATACACAAAGCAGGTAAAGGCACAACACATAGGGGTAGACCCCCCTGTTCAGAACTCATAGGACAGAAAATCGAATTGAAGACAACCACGGTCTGCTTTCCCTACCACACTGTTCCCTACTCTACCTTAAGGGGCTGGTGGTCTGAGGGAAGGTTCACCTTTTATTTCCTCTCTGCTGCCTCCCAGGCCCTCCACACTTAGGGCCTAAGCACCCGGGTTTCACCCAGCAGCAGGAGCCTCTCCTTCTTCAACCAAGAAGGGGACTAACTGACTTTTTCCCCTCAGGATCGGCTGAGTCTCTCAGTTCTGGCTCCACCCCTTATTTTTCCTGCACTTTCTTGGCCCGGGGCAGCTGGGAGTTGTAGTCCAGGAAGAAGGGCATCCCACACCAAGACTCCTGCAGGCCTCTCCCTGGCCCCACAGCCCATCAACCCTCAGGGGGAACACCTCCTCCCCTTTCTTTAAAGACAGAATAACAGCAACTGGCACTCATTTCACCCCTGGAAACCATTTCCTTACAGGCTTATTCAGAGATGCAATGAGGCCAGAAAAGAGGGCCCGTTGCGGACCTTTGCAGATCAGCTCAGCATGCGAGAGAGCTGTGGCTTCCGTGCCTTTGTGCCAACTTGATAACTGTTATGACCTGTACTTTCTTTGGGGTAGATTTTTCTTTTAATCTTCCCCTTACACCCTCTGGGTAGTTTGCTGCCACCAGGAATGTATTATTCCAAAATATTTTATTCAAAATTCCCCTTTGGTAACGTGTTTAAGCGTCAGGCTCCTTCGTGGTTCTATGTGGCCCTGAGGATATGAATGGGATATAGCAATGACAGCTACACTGGGATATTGTAGCAGGCTTTCTCGTTCCCAAGAATTGAGACCAGACAGAATCTTCAGGAAGGAATGATGTTTATTGCTGGCAGAGCCCAGTGTGGCTATCACCACAAAGAACTGAGCTCCAGTATAAGGAAGCAACCTCTCTGATATAGCACAGCTTACAGTTACGTCACAGAAGGTGGTCATTCACTAGCTAACGGTTATAATTTGTTTATCATTATCTAGCTCCATCATCAAGATCATTGCCCCAGACATGACCTTTTCTGAGTGTGGCATAAATTCAAACAAATTCTCCTAAATCATCAGTCTTATCTTTCAAGCAGTCTATTCTAAGATACACAATGCCATAACTTCCCCTTTTCCCAGGCTACAAGCTTCCTGTTTCAACAGTATCTAGCTGAGTCAACCTCACAGCTATATTTTACTTTGAAGAAGGATTTTATTTAATCTTTCTAAATGTTAGTTAATCAGAACAATATTATAACACTTATTAGTTAATAATCAATATAATATAAAACATTTTCCTTGAGGCCTGCTACAATATAACAAAACAAAATAAATGTTTATTTTTCAAGAAGCGTATTGGTTTCATAAAAGTAGTTCTTAGTTCTTAAAGTTACTTCCTATAAACTCATTCACACAGATCTCTTCTAAGGCTTCACACAGTTAGCCTCCTTCGCTAGACTCAATAGTTCTCTCACAAATACTTCAAATTTAGAGCAGAACCACAAGTGACAAAAGGCACAGATTGGACACTTGTCAGCTTCCCTCAAGTTTTGATGGGAAATGTAGGCATCCTGGTCTCGCAGCTTCGCTCTCTGACTGCTGCCCAATGGACTTTTCAACTGTCACTTGTCCAACATTCCGCCAAGCGGCCTACATTTCCCATCAAAACTTGAGGGAAGCTGGCAAGTGTCCAACCTGTGCCTTCTGTCACTTGTGGTTCTGCTCATAGGCAGCACACAGCTAGCCTCTCTTTCTCTGACTCTCAGTCACAGAAATATGAAACCTGCTCAGGCAGCCCACAGCTGGCCTCTCTTTCCCTGACTGACTGTCCTTTCACAAACATGCTCAGTTCAGGTTCCACACAGGTTATATTTCTCTCATAAACACTTCAACATATTCAGGCAGCACACAGCCAGCCTGTTTTCTTCTGACTGAAAACCTTTCTCTCCCTCCTGTCAGTCTTAAACTGCATTCACTCCACCCACACTCTCAGTCATCAACAAATCATATCACGCACTCTTCCCTCTCTCACCCCCACTCTTCACCTAGCTCAAACCAAGCATTTAAAGACACATGCACACATTTACTTGGAATCATTACAAGAACCCTCTGGGGCGGAACGGAGTCCCTTTAGCTGGTGGATAAGTATACTATGCGAAACAATAATTGTACAGAAATAGGTAGCAAGTGTTAGTTAGTTAGCCACTAGCCATAATGTTATTCTTTCATTTGCCTCTGGCATGTGCTTATAGAATCATAGACTCTTAGGACTGGAAGGTACATCTAAGGTCATCTATTCCAACCCCCTGCATAATGCAGGAAATTACAACTACCTCCCACCCACACCCCCATTGACCCCTGCTCCATGCCCAGAAGTTGGCAAAACAATGCCAGGATCTCTAGCTAACCTGGCCTGGGGAAAATTGCTTCCTGACCCCACAGTGGCGATTGACAATTCCCTGGGTGAGTAATCAGGGGCCACAAAACCCAAGCACTGATGTAATCCTTCCTGCCCTCCCTTTCGTGATCTGTCCAGGATCTCAGAATCAGCATTGCTGTCAGAGGGCCATCTAGCCTCTGGTTAAAAAGCTCCAAGGAAGGAGAGCCCACCACCTCCCGAGGAAGCCTGTTCCACTGAAGGACCACTCTAATTGTCCGGATGATCTTCCTAATGTTTAGCCGAAAACTCTTTTGATTTCATTTCATCCAATGGGTTCTGGTCCGACCTTCTGTGGCAACGAAAAACTGTTCTGTGCCAGCCTCTATATGGCAGCCCTTCAAGTACTTGAAGATGTTTATCGTATCACCTCTCAGTTGCCTCCAGCCCAGGCTAAACATACCGAGCTCCTTCAGCCTTTCCTCATAGGTCTTGATCTCCAGACCCCTCACCATCTCAGTTGTCTTCCTCTGAACATGTTACAACTTGTCTCTATCCTTCCTAAATTGTGGTGCCGCAAACTGAACACAATAGTCTAGGTGAGATGCAACTGGAGCAGTGTATCTGGTTCTTGTGGAGTATACACTCCTTATAACTGGAATTGCTTAATGAAGCCAAAATATATTTTGCTTTTGGTGTCAAGAATGCCTGCTTCTAGGGGTCCTGGGTGGGTGTAGTTTCAGTGCCTGAGAAGGGAAACAAGAGCTCTCTAGGTCCAGATAAGGCAGGATGTTGGATGAAGAGAGACCAGCTTGGAGGTGACATCAAGGCTGAAAACCTGTATCTTGTGAGATAGGCTTGATTTGGGAGGGGGGCAGGGTAACACGTCTTGCCCTTTTTCTGTTAATATTTCTCTGTTGGCCCAGCTGGTTCTAGCAGACTCTCAGCTCCAGAAATCAAGGACTGGCTTCATTCCTCAGATGCACGGGGTTTGTAAGACACCAGTCAGTCAGCGACCTTCCTGTGTTGCTTTTCTTGGTCGGTATCCTTTGACTTGCAGCTCATGTCAAAGAAGGATCTCTGCACCAATCACAGTCCCCATGAAATCCTAATTCTATTTAACTGTCACAAACAAGTGATCGGTCAATACTATCTTGCATTCCCGACATAAACTTGATAGTGTCCAGAAATCGATCCTTTGAACTCTTCCATTCTCTATATCAGCTGGTTTAGTTCTTGGCTCTCTTTTTTAACCATATGTGTTCATGCCAGGTTTCTCTTTCTTTCTGCAGATGGTGTGTGGGAGGTGGCAACTGACTATCCAGTGATGGAAAGAAAATTTATGTATTCAGATGTTGAAGAGAGCTTTGAATATAGTGATGCACGGATTGTGGTGGACAGAGCAAGCCAAGTAAATGAGAGGGAAATCTGTGATGTTTTCCAAGTTGATAATTCTCAAGAAATCCCACCCTCTCAGAAAATAAAGAAAGGAGACAAGTGCCCAGAAAGTGTGGAAGGATTTTCTGAAACAAGAGATCCAACTTTGCATTGGAGCACCCATAATACAAGGGGAACATTAAAATACCTGGAGTGTGGAAAAACCTTTGGACAGAAACATACTCTAACTTCCCACACAGGGAAGAAATCTTATAAATGTGTAGAGAGTGGGAAAAGCTTCAGACGGAGTAAACACCTTACTGCCCACCAAAGAATTCACACAGGGGAGAAATCCTATAAATGCTTGGAGTGTGGAAAAGGCTTCATGAAGCGTGGAAACCTTAATGCCCATCGTAGAATTCACACAGGGGAGACACCTCAAAAATGCCTGGAGTCTGGAAAATGCTTCAGTCAGAGTGGAATACTTACTGTCCACCGAAGAAGTCATACAGGGGAGAAGCCATTTAAGTGTCTAGAATGTGGGCAATGCTTTAAAAGGAAGTGTGCTTTAACTACTCATGTAAGAATCCACACAAATGAGAAACCATACAAATGCTTGGAGTGTGGAAAAGGCTTCACTCAGAATGGAAACCTTACTCACCACCAAAGAATCCACACAGGGGAGAAACCGTACAAATGCTTGGAGTGTGGAAAAGGCTTTACTCAGAGTGGACACCTTACTGACCACCGAAGAATTCACACAGGGGAGAAACCTTATAAATGCCTGGAGTGTGGAAAATGCTTCACTCAGAATGGAAGCTTTACTGCCCACCGAAGAACTCACACAGGGGAGAAACCTTATAAATGCCTGGAGTGTGGGAAATGCTTCAGTGAGAGTGGAAAACTTACTGTCCACAATAGAATTCACACAGGGGAGAAACCTTATAAATGCCTAGAGTGTGGAAAATGCTTCAGTTGGAGTGGACAACTTACTGACCACCGAACAATTCACACAGGGGTGAAGCCATATAAGTGTCTAGAATGTGGGCAAGTCTTTCAAAGGAAACATGATCTAAGTACCCATGTAAGAATCCACACAAGGGAGAAACCATACAAATGCTTGGAGTGTGGAAAAGGCTTCACTAAGACTGGAAACCTTACTGTCCACCGAAGAATTCACACAGGGGAGAAACCATACAAATGCCTAGAATGTGGAAAAAGCTTCAAACGTAGTGAACATCTTACCGCCCACCAAAGAATCCATACAGGGGAGAAGCCATACAAATGCCTGGAGTGTGGAAAGTGCTTCAATCATAATGGAAACCTTACTGCCCACCGAAGAACTCACTCAGGGGAGAAACCTTATAAATGCCTGGAGTGTGGAAAATGCTTCTTTTATAGTGAAACACTTACTGTCCACCATAGAATTCACACAGGGGAGAAACCTTATAAATGCCTGGAGTGTGGAAAATGCTTCATTTGGAGTGGAAGCCTTACTGCCCATCAAACCATTCACACAGGGGAGAAGCCATATAATTGTCTAGAATGTGGCCAAGGCTTTAAAAGGAAGTATGATCTAAGTACCCATGTAAGAATCCATACAGGGGAGAAACCATATAAATGCCTGGAGTGTGGAAAATGCTTCAGTTGGAGGGGAAGCCTTACTGCCCATCAAACCATTCACACAGAGGAGAAGCCATATAATTGTCTAGAATGTGGCCAAGGCTTTAAAAGGAAGTATGATCTAAGTACCCATGTAAGAATCCATACAGGGGAGAAACCATATAAATGCCTGGAGTGTGGAAAAGGCTTCACTAAGAATGGAAACCTTACTGCCCACCGAAGAATTCACACAACCTGGAAGGACATGACCCATTGATGAGCTGGTACTCATATCTCTGGTATAAAAAATGGAGAAATCATAAATACTTTAAAAATCACTGGATAAGGAAAGCACTAGTACTGGTCTGGGAAAGAATAAGATCTACTTTTTATGAGAGAATTCCCTTGTGGTTTCCCCAACTGAAGCTTTTACACATCCTTCGTTGAAAAAAGAGGCAAAAACTCCTACCTATAAGATCTTACTAAAAGCAGCTGGACTATTAAAAAATCCAAAAGAAATGGCAGAGCTAGACATTGAGTTGGGATGGTGGGGCCAGGCACAACTGGAATCTAGATATAAAAAAGTCAAAACAGTGGATTTTTATGAAAAGGATGAAAATATTGATGTGATACTATGTGGTACCTATGTTAAAATGATAAAGAAAATATATGCTATGCTTATAAAGGCAAAATTACAGGGGGAAGAGGTCAAAGATACTACGATAAAATGGGCTGAGAATGTGGGACATGCAATAGATTTAGAGCAATCGTCACAAATGTGGAAAAGTAATTTAAAGATGACTTCTGGGAAATGGGCCAGTGCCGTTGGGCTTGTTGAACTTCAGATCTGAAACCCAATCCTCACATTCTCTTTGAAGCTTGGCTCTCAAGCTTCAAAAATCCCCCCTGGAGGGGGGGCGAAGCTGGAGTGCGATAAGGGGTATCAGGTGGAGCAGCAGCTCTGTTTGTGCCCCCCCATCTGCTCGTTTGGCGGAGGGTGAAGAGGAAGCCTTGTGGCTCACAAGCTGGGGATCCCGAACTCTGCATAACTTAGCATGACTGAAAATGACAAACACCATGAATCTGCAACAGCAAACGTTTTAATATGTTCCGAACATATGGGTGAGATTTAATCTTTTTTCTTTTCAACCTAACTAGAGCGGCTACCAACATAGAGAAGTTTCAAGAATCCCCCCACCACCCCTTTCTCTTTTTGTGCTTCTCTATTTACCTTGTTTGAATTACAGGGGGGAGGAGAAGAAACTAACTGCTTAAGATCCAAGGTACCATAAGGACAGACTTTGGCTTATTTTACACTAAGTGAGAAATTAAGAATATCCTTAAATGAAGAGGAGTCTCAATAGACCTCTATATGGCCATTAACTGATATTTGATCTACGTTGAAAACTTTTAGAAAGGCTTTGGGATTGACTGAAAAAGAGAAAAGTCCTCTGAGCTACTGATTAAGACTCTCTGGATTACAGTCTGGATTTTAGCCTGCATGTTTTGTTTTGTTGTTGTTGTTGTGTTCCCTTTTTGCCTTCTGTGATTTTGGTTCCTGTATTTTATCTTTTCCCCATTTCAGGATATAAATATACGCTTTTCTGGGTTTTGTTCCTTTTTATTTTTTTTCCTTTTCTCAATGGAGGATTCCTGATGATCTTTTACTGCTGAAGCTTGGCTGGATTTCTATTTGCATGGATCTACATTCTTTATTTTTATTTTTGGTATTTGGGGGGGGGGCTTTCAAAATGGAGTACAAAGTAATTGAATCTGCGTAGTTCCTCTCCCATTTTCTGTAGCTCCAGGAAGAAGATCTCCCAAGATTAATTTCCAGGGCATAAGCTGGTTTAGCGAGAGAGAATGTTGTGTTTTTTATCCTAGAAAGATACTCAAATATTGTCTGGCTGAGAAAGGAACTGTTTTAGAACATTGTGGTCTACGAAACAAAATATTCTTTGTTTTGGATCATTGTGGTTTAGGAAACAAAATATTTGTTTTCTGTCTTAAGTGGGTAGAAGGAGGGAGAGGGACGGGGCCTTACTATTTTAAGTTACTGAGCTGAGGATAGATAGTAAAAATAATCGTGGAGATATTTGTCTAAAGATGTTGCCAGGTAAAGAAAAAGAAAAAGGCCAAAAACTATACCCTGGAAGCCTCAAATCTGTGACCTCAGCTATGGCACAGGCACCTACATCCATATAGGCATCAATTCAGTCAATGCAGGCTAGCGTGGCCCAGTTGCTTGACAAAATGAAAACTATGAATGATAGGTTTGAAGAGTTCCAGAATGAGAGAAGAGAAAGCAAAAAGGATGCAGCCGAATTAACATCTAAGGTGCGAAAAGTGGAGAAGAAGACTCAACAGAATCAAGACAAGATTGAGAAAGTATCCAAAAGCCAGTTGGTGATGGAAACTAAACTGATAACCTTACAGATGGAGAAAGCAGCATTGATGCTGCGTTTGCAGAATGTGAAGGAGGAAGAAGGAGAAAACACCTTAAAGGTGGCATCAGGGCTACTGGCAATAGCACTAAATATTCAGCCAGAAGAAATGGAAACGGAGATAGACACAGCCTTTAGAATAAGCTCATCCTATGCAAAAAAGAACAAAAAACCACGGGAAATCCATGTAAGATTCATCAGACGCAGAACCAGAGATGACATTCTTAAAGCAATACGAGAAACCACCTTGAAGTCCCAAGATGAAGAAGTGATGGTCCTACGAAATATTCCATGGGAGGTGCGGATGAAGCGATGGGAATATGGATTTCTGACAGACTTACTACGCACAAATGGCATACAATATAGATGGCTGATACCAGAGGGGCTGCTTTTTAACTTCAGCGGACAAAGGTTCAATATTAATTTGATTCCTAAAGCACAAGCGTTTGTTCAAAAGAATTTGATGGCGGACCAGAAATCCAAGGAAGGCAAGGGAGAGGAAGAAAATGTAAGCCCACAGTCTGAGTCAGAACCAGAACCAGAAGATGGAACAAGAGGAGGAGTACAGACCAGGAAGCAAACCAGAGAAGAAAATAAACAAGGTAGTAAGAGAGGCAAGAAGTAATGGCCAGTAACTGTCTAGAAATACTCTCAATGAATATCAATGGATTGAACTCCCCTCAAAAAAGAAGAACTTTTACATATCTGAAAAAATTTAAAGCGGAGATTCTATGCCTTCAAGAAACCCATATTTGAGATAAAGCGGAAAGGCTCCTGAACTGTAAGAACCTGGGACACACATTCATTGCAGCAGACAAAGTTAAAAAGAGAGGTCTAGTAACTTACACACAGGGAAGACTGAACCCAAAATTGATTTATGCCTGTGACCAGGGAAGAATTCTAATGACTGAACTTCAGAAAGGTCAAAGGAAAATCTTGGTAGTGAATATTTATGCCCCAAGTGAGCAACAAGAAAAATCCTTTCAAAGACTTTCAGAGCAAATATCCAAATTGAAATACAATGATATATGCATGGTGGGAGCCTACAATGCAGTAGTGGATAAAAGCTGGATAGGAAACATGTGAAGAATGGGGAAAAAGGGGGGAAAGTGCTTCCTAAAAAATTCTTTGAAATGGCCCTTGTAGACTTATGGAGAACACAAAATCTGAATTCAACTAATTATACTTTCTACTCGGACAGACATAAATCTTGGTCACGAATAGATATGTGTTGGGCCTCAACATCGTTAGTGGCGGATATGGAAGAAATAGACATTTTGCCGCAAGTGACTGGAGACCACAACCCTCTCTTAATAAAGATAAAAGGGGGGGGGAGACAATTTAGGTGGAGACTAAATACAAGTTTATTAAAAGACAAAAAATTTAGAGAAATAATTGCCAAAGAAATGAAATGGTATTTCAAACAAAACTTAAATAATGAAACTACTATAGATATAGTGTAGGATGCAAGTAAGGCTTTCTTCAGAGGACTGGCAATCGGATATGCGGCAAGTAAAAAGAGAGAAACAAAGAATATCAAAATTTGGAAATAAACCTAAAAAATCAAGAAGACAACTTTAAAAATGCTCCTGAAAACAGTACATAAAAAATGAAGATAAAGGTACTCCAACATAAACTTAATTTAATGTTAACTGAGGAGATGGAGAAGAAAATTAAATATGCCAAATTAAATTATTTTGAAAATGCAAACAAGCCTACAAGATGGCTAGCTTACAAGCTAAGGAAAGAAAATACTAAAAGACAAATAATGTCACTGAATGACGAAAAAGGAGAGGAGAAAGTCCTTCAGGAAGAAATAAAGATGGTGGTTGAATCCTACTACAAGAAGCTCTATAGGAAAATGACTGTCCAACCAGAACAACAAGATAAATATTTGAAAAAAATGAGATTAAAGAAATTCAGTGAGGAACAGAGGAAAATTTTAAATGACCCAATCACTATGAATGAAATAATACAGGCCTTTAAAAAGTAAAATAAGGGGAAATCTCCAGGCCCAGATGGCATACTAGCTGAATACTATCAATGCTTTGAAGAAACCTTAATTCCTCGCTTTAAGAAGCTGATGGAAGAAATGTGGGTTAGAATCCATACCAGAAACATGGAAAGAAGCTACAATATCCTTAATTCCAAAGCATGGATTAGATTTGAAGGAAATCAAAAACTATAGACCAATCTCCCTGCTGAATGTAGATTATAAAATCTTTGCAACTATGTTATCAAGGAGAATGAGGAAACTAATGGACCAGATGATCCACCAAGATCAGGCCGGCTTTCTAACAGGATGACAGACTAGCCACAATATAAGAAAAATATTAAATATTTTGGAGTACTACAAAACCCATCCAGAAAAACAAATGGCTCTGATGTTTCTTGATGCTGAGAAGGTGTTTGACAATCTCAATTGGCAATTTATGTTTAAACAACTAGGTGAGATGCAGTGTGAGGAAATAATGAGAATAATTCAAGGACTAGAATTTCAATTAATGATCAACTAACAGAACCAATAGAAATTGAAAAAGGAACAAGACAAGGCTGTCCATTATCTCCTCTCTTATTTATACTGACACTGGAACAAGTTATGGACAAGATCCGGAACTCAGAAGAGTTCAGAGGAGCAAGAATACAAAGTACAAGCATTCGCAGATGACTTAGTTTTTATTTTAGAAGATCCTTTAACATCAATACAGAAGCTCTTACAGGAAATCAAAGAATATGGAGCTATGGCAGGATTAAAAATAAATATTCAAAAGACAAAGTTGATTCCTAAACAGATCCAAAAACGACAGATGGAAGAATTAACTGAAAAATCGCAACTAATAATTGAAAAGAAGATAAAATACTAGGAATTTGGATGACCAACAGATATAGCAGCGATAAAAATGAATGTTCTCCCACGAGTTCTGTTTCTATTTCAAAATATTCCATTAGGATTACCTCAAGTATTCTTTAAGGACCTTAGCCAGGCTGTACAATCTTTTATTTGGCAGAACAAAAAAACACGAATTAAACTGAAAGCCCTACAAGATATTAAGGAAAAAGCAGACTTTGCCCTACCAGATTGGACCCTATTCTATAAGGCTTGTGTGCTGACCTGGTTGAAAGAGTGGATTGCTCTAGAAAATGAAAGGCTTTTAAACTTGGAAGGACATGAACTATTGATGGCCGGGCACGCGTTTCTTTGGTATAAAAAATGAAAGAATTCACACAGGGGAGAAACCATATAAGTGTCTAGAATGTGGTCAAGGCTTTAAATGGAAGGGTGCTCTAACTACCCACGTAAGAATCCACACAAGGGAGAAACCTTATAAATGCCTGGAGTGTGGGAAAAAGTTCAGATGGAGTGGACACCTTACTGACCACCGAAGAATTCACACGGGAGAAACCATATACATACCTGGAGTGTGGAAAAAGCTTCACTCAGAGTGGACACCTTATGGACCACCAAAGAATTAACACAGGAGAGAAACCTTATAAATGCCTGGAGTGTGGGAAATGCTTCATTGATAGTGGAACACTTACTGTCCACCATAGAATTCACACAGGGAAGAAACCTTATAAATGCCTGGAGTGTGGGAAATGCTTCAGTCAGAGAAGATCCCTTACTGTCCACCATAGAATTCACACAGGGGAGAAACCTTATAGATGCCTGGAGTGTGGAAAATCTTCAGTCAGAATGGATATCTTACTGCCCACCGAAGAATCCATATAAGGGAGAAGCCATATAAGTGTCTAGAATGTGAGAAAGGCTTTAAATGGAAGCATGTTCTAGATACTCATGTAAGAATCCACACAAGGGAGAAACCATACAAATGCCTGGAGTGTGGGAGAAGCTTCAGTCAAAGTTTAGCCCTTACTGCCCATCAAAAAATAGTTCACAGAACAGCTCTGCTTTCAAATCCATGAAATCTTTTGGCATTTTATTCTCCAGTAAGTCCAATTTACTGCTAAGAGTATCACACATCTTTTGAATCACATCTGGAGCTAGTGAATGATCCAGGGATCCTTTTCGCCATGAACCATTTTTTAGTAATTTAGCCAATTAAAATCAAAATTTTCAGATTCATAGTTGCTATTTGCCTTAAATCCAGTAGGTGGTGATATTAGATCAAAGTTTTATAATGATGAGTTTTTTCAGTTGAAATCAGACTTTTTTGTTGGGAATGATGGACAGCCAGTTGGAAAGAAGTTTTAGAACTTTGTGTTTTTATATGATC
The DNA here is from genome assembly GCF_028583425.1 of Eublepharis macularius. NCBI lineage: Eukaryota > Metazoa > Chordata > Lepidosauria > Squamata > Eublepharidae > Eublepharis > Eublepharis macularius. Next base: position 184,017,926 of record NC_072793.1, read on the forward strand.
ATGGCAGCAAGAGTATTGTATACACAAAAATGGAAAACCCCATCATTGGTCACAATGGGGGAATGGGGGATAAAAGTTTTGGAGTTTGCCTCAATGGCAAAACTTACTTCACTGATTAGAGAAAAGATATTATCTACATTTTTGGCTGAATGGAAGCCGTTTATAGACTTTTTACATAAAATATATAATAATGATTTGATGGTATCCGGATTTATGGATTAAGAATCATGAACAATAGAAAAATGAGGGCTCTAAATGTGTAACAGAATCAGCGAGTTTTTGAAAATGATACATACTTGTTGCGGAGGCAGTGTCATGGGATTATTAAATAAAGAATAAGCCCATATTTCTTCCATAATCATTGTGTTTGGTGCCTTGAAACATACGTGGGTAAGTGGGAGTAGGGGAGTTATAAATTGGAAGCAGAGTAATATTGCAAAAATCTCCCCTAACAGTTGGTACCGTGCCCATGTCTGAACAAGGTTTTCTTTTGTGCAGATTTTGGGATGCAGTGCTCTTGCTGGATAGCAGACAGGCAGCTGCATTTATGACTTTCTCCTCCATGGGAACCCAAAGCAGTTCTCCTCCATTTATCCTCATAGCAACCCTGTGAGGTAGGCTCCTTTAATTGCATGTCACTGACCCTGCCCTGAATTGCATGCCCCTACTAGCTCACTCTCATCAGATCTGGGAAGGTGAGTGAGGGTGGGAGAAGGGCCACCAGTAAGCCCCGGGTTGTCCTGCAGAGGCAGGGTGTGGCTGGTGGCCCTCTGGGGCTTATCTCTTGCCTGCAGAGGCCCAGGAGGGGCACCATTGGGGTGGCTGTAGCAGCAGAGGGGGATTCAAATATGCACCTTCTACATCCCACCCTGACACTCTACACACTATGTAAGCAGTCGGGCTGGCCTCCACCATCTTTAATAGCCATTTTGACATGGCTACCCATGATATAAAGTCACCAGGCCTCTGGATTTAAAATGGCAGGTTGTTTTGCAGCTGAGGACCGCCAGCAAACAGTTGCTGAGTGTCACCTGGGAGACCCAGGCATGAATGGAATGCCGCATAGGTATGCGGAGTGATCCGTGGTGATTGGATTTACAGGCTCCTCAGCCCCTAAGGAATCCAGCGCAACAAAGGCCTCCTAGAGTCATCCCTACTTAACACATTGCTTTCCCTCCTTCCGTGTGGAGTTCTCCTGTCCTTGATTAAGGAGCTAATCAAATAGTTATAGTTCATTCCTGGGAAGGTACATTCCCCAACTAAATTAATCAACTTAGCTTCGGTGGCCCTCATTAACAAACTGCTCTTAAATGTCTCTCTGTGCCCCCCCCCAAGGTTCCAGTCACCCACAGTCACACACCCAATCTCTGGCTCCTGATGGATGGTTCTCTGGACCTCCTGGAGCCTGTCTGGATCTCTCTTTGCCCTCTCCCTGGGACAGAGAAGACAACGATGGAGTGTGGACAACTGTAAGATGGTCTACTCTGATGTAAGGTCTCCCGAGGCTTCTGCTTTCCCTACAGGGACCCACAGGTTAGGTGCAGGGATGGGGTTGCCAGCCTCCAGGTGGCTGCTGGCGATGTTGAATTAGAACTGAGCTCCAGATGACAGACCAGTTCTCCAGGAAAAAACGGCTCCTTCAAAGGGTACACTCTATGGAACCACACCCTACTGAGTTTCCTCCCCTCCTAAACCCGCCCTTCAAGTTTCAGCTCTCAAAATCTCTAAGATTTTCACAACCTGCAACTGGCAACCCCACACGGGGAGTCCTGTTCAAGCTGATAAATGACTCAGCAGCCCCCCGCCCCAGATTTCAGTCACCCGCAGGATATCCCAGCCTCTTGCTTCGCAGGCTGCTGATTCTGCCCATCGATGGGGGCTGAGGACACCTGACAGACAGGCAACCTTCCCAGTCCCAGCTGCGAGCTGGCTGCTGGCTTGACAGGTGGGCGGGCTTGTTCCTGCCCCCTATCCTGGCGGCAAGAGGAAGGAAAGCAGCTGCTCCTCCTGCAGCTGGCCACCGGCTTGGAAAGTGGGCAGGTACGTCTCTGCCGCCGATACTGGAGCAGTGAAGGGAATGAAGCGGCCACCCCTCCTGCAGCCTGGCCATCTGGCTATCAAAGTGAGGAAGGTAAGGTAAGGGAGGCAGCCAGTCCCTCCTTCAGGCACACTGAGCCTGCTCCGCATAAGCCGGTCAGTCATAGGAAAGCCGCTTAATTATGTTATAGGATTCCTTGGACTGGCTGCATCACCTGAAGAGGCGGGCAGTCAGGCGAGTTCAGGTGAGAGGCACAGTTGGCACTTGGGAGACTTGGGTGGTTATTGCCCTTCTTCCCTTGAGCAAGTGCAAAGTTCTCCCAGTTTGCCCACTACATTCTCCCAGTGCACTCAGGGCCCACCACAATGAGACCCACTCTCCTGCCTCGCACACAAATCTCCACAGCAGGAGGCTGAAGGGCGGAGCTGCCGGCCGCATTCTCACCTATCTGAGGTCATGAGCAGTACAGCCAGAGGTTTTTTTAGGGTGCGTGGGCAAGTGATTGGGTGCAGGGAGGGGGGCTCGCCTACCCCAGAAGCGCATGCGGTTGGGCCCCTGTGGCAGTTCCCATCCTATGCTCCTCCAGCTGTGAGGGCGGGGATGGGTGTAGGGAGAGTGGCCCAAGTTTTCCAGTTCAATTGGTGCCTGTGGGCTACGCCTCCATTTTTCGTGCCGTAACTTTCTGCTGCTGCAGGGAGCGTTCCGAGCTCTGGCTTCGGAAGCGGACTAATTCCTGGCCCGCCCTCTCCAGCACTGCACTTATACCTCCGCCCAGCTGCCAAGTGCACCCGCTGGTGGCAACCTATCTGCGGTAGTGCACCTCGCCGGTGGAGATGGAGTTACATCCACGTAAATGCCATTTATGCCCACGTAAGCCTTAGCTCTCTCCCTATATTCTTTCCACCCTGCTGCTTAGCAATGCACTGCCAGTCCCAAGAAGAGCCTGGCCTTCCAGTCCCTTCTCATGCTGGTGCATTCTCAGCATCCCAGCTCCCTCTCCAGTATCCCTTCCTTTAAAGGATGGGTTTCTTAAAAAAACAGGCCCCCCCACTCCCCAAACTCACCATAAGAGCAGAGCTTCCGTATTGCCCCCCCCAGACCAAACAGAGGGAGTTCAGTGCAGCAGCATTCAAATAAAACAAAACCAGAGAGTGGACGTGAGGGGTTCACCGGATGACCCAGCAGCCTCCAGTTCAAGCTCGAAGAGTTCTGGCAAGAGGGTGAATTCAGGAGGGAAGGAAAAGCTCCCCCCCACCCCCCTGTTGTGGAAATTGTTGCTCTGCAATCAGGGACTAGTCCACCAGCTGCTTGGATTTGCCTCTTACCATAGGCATGTAAAGAGTGCAACCTCACTTGATCTTTCCCTAGTACTGATGTCTCCACTAAGAATAATATGCCAGCAGCAGGAAGGTCTTTAAGCAAAACTGGAAGTTTTTATTCATACAGGGAAAACAAAACAAAAAACAGTTGGGCAAGGCACCAGATATGGGCCCAGCTCACTGACCACTAGAGCATTATAGAGATAGATACAGAATACAAGTTAGCATGCAAGATACAACAATATTATAAGATAACTACAGAAAAAAACCCCTCCCCCCATTCCAGAGCTCTGGCCCCCCCCCCATTGCACAGCCGCAAAGGCTAGCACTAGCCTTTGCGTGTTGGCAAGTGAAGGGTCCTGAGTATCTGGTTCGTCACTCTTTTATAGGGAGGTATCAAAGGCTTGTTAACATCCTAATCAATTACATTGTCTTTGTTCTTGAAAGACAGTTCCGCTGAGGGTCTTTCGTGTAAACACAAGTCCACACATCCTTTACCTCGGTGATAGACTGCATCTTTGATATGCATTTGTAATTTGCAAAGGAATGTTCACACACCACTGGCTATCGGTTATCCCGTTCTTCCTGAAGATAAGCTGTTTGCTGTTTGTCCTGGTGTCCTCTTAGTGATTTACATGCAATGGCCAGATGACCCTTCAATGGTCTCCAACAATTAACAACTTTTATAGCCTTATCTGACACAGAGGGTGAAACCTCCGGAAACGCAACTTTATTTTGCAGAGAGAGACAGACAGACAGACAGTCAGCCTTTGGAAGATTTCTTTTTCCAAACTCTAGCTGGTTCTTTATTTCTAACATGGGCCAAAAAGGCCTGGTTCCGACCCACTAACAAAATTCTGACAACACCCCCCACCCCCCCTCAGGACTCAGTCCATTGAAAGAGCCCCTGATAAGAGACGAGATCCTGGAAATCGACGGGCAGGAGGTCAGTTCTGGTCTGGAGCTCAGTTTAAATGCCAGCAGAACTCCAGATCCTTCCTGGAAGTTGGCATGCCCAGCCATCTCTTCAGGCTCCAGTGGGGGGGGGGGCGAGATGAGCCCCAGGAAGGAGGAGATGTGGGTCGGCGCCCCTAAGCCGTGGGAGTCCCGGGGGGGGCTGCCAACTTCCCCCGGGAGAGGCTTGCTGAGCTCCTGTGCCTCTAAGAGAAGCCTGAGCTGCAGGAACCGGGACATGAACCTTTTCCTGACCCAACAGAGCGGCGGGGCCAGGGAGACCGAGAGGGGCATCCTGAGTTCCGGGCGCCTTTCCCACGACCCCCGGGCGAAGAAGAGAAACACGCCGCGTCTGGTGCAAGCAAAGGCCAGAGGCACGGGCGGGAGGCAGCAGCGACACGGGGCGGTCTCTGGTCACTGCTCAAGAGGGGAGCGCCTCCCCAAGGGTTGAAGCAAGCGAGTCTGCAGCCCTAGAGAGGCACATGGCATCTATGTTTGTGTGTGTTTGTGCAGAGTCGTTTCCTGCCCTCCCCCTTGCAGGACTCCCGCCGTTGTTTCCCGGCTGCTGTTTGCATGGCTGGGAGGGAGTCGGGTGAGCTCGGAGGGGCTTTGCGGGAAGGGGGAGATATTGGGGGGGGGTCTGTGCAATGCAAGAGCCGAGGCCGAACAAAGTGAGGGGGGGTCTATTGATTTGGGGGGGATCCCCTCCCTTCCCTTTATGCCCCCCCTCCTGCCCGGGGGTCCCCTTGCAGCCTCGGAAAGAGCCACTCTGCAGACCCCAAAGGAGAGCAGGGGAATAAAGACCCGCGAGAGGCATGAATAGAAAAGGGTCCTGCTTTCGGATCGAAGGGGGCGACAGGTCAAGGCTGCAGAGCAGCAGGAAGGGTGGGAGATTTGGGGGGGGGAGTGGATTCCAAAAACTATGAACCAGAGTAGCAGAATCTTTTCAGGGCCTGCAGTTCGAGGGGCTGGTCGGAAGAAAAGAGACCAGGCCCCGCCCAGCACATCTTGAGGATGTCAGTCTCTGAACTAATTCAGACAAGCAGAGACACTGGGCACAAAATTTTTCCCTGTAGGGCTACATTTCTGTCTGCAGGGAGGAGTTTTCTCATGATTGATAGGATTGTGTTTAATTGCCAAGCCCAGGGCTGCTGTCTCTCCTTGCTACCTTCAGGCTCGTAGTCTTTGACGCAGATATCTAGGGGTTTGATTGGAAGACGCAAGTCTAGGTCAGCTACGTAATTGGGGAAATTCTAAGATTTGCAGTTCCTTATCTTATCCTTGTGCCTGTTCCCCTCAGAAGGGCACTTTCTGTGGGTGGAAAGGAATGTCCCCCCACCTGTCTGTCCTCTCTCCCCTTTTCGCAGCCTTGAGAGAGAGAATGCCACAGGTGGGTGACCTAGTTTGCTACATTACTCAGTTTCTTCAAAAAGCACTTGTGTGACATTTCTACAGGTGCCTCTCTACAAGCAATATATTGTTAGCCCTCAGTTCTTACAGAGTTTTAACATGTTTTAACATACATTTTTCTTTGATCTTATTTCAAGTGTCATATTCTTGCAGGTTGCATTACAAATACTACAGTGGCTCCTGAGCATAGAAAAGATGCAAGGCATATAATACTGAAATGGTATAGAATTGGTATATAAAATCCCTTTCTTTAAATCCATATTCCTCAGACCACCCCCCTTCTCTTTTTGTTGAAATGTTACAGTGTCCAGCTGTACATTTCAACAACTACAAGGCATCATCATATGCAGGCTCAGCCCATTCTTCTGCAGCCTGATCACGGTGCTCACTCTGTTCACAGAACGGGCGCACCATCACCATCAAACACCCATCTCTGGTATGTGTTGCATGATGTATTGTCGAAGGCTTTCACGGCCGGAGAACGATGGTTGTTGTGGGTTTTCCGGGCTGTATTGCCGTGGTCTTGGCATTGTAGTTCCTGACGTTCGAGGGAAAACTCCCATTTCTGGATACCTTGGTCATCCGCAAAGCAAACTTTCAGATAGGTCACAAGGTCTACAGGAAACCAACTCACACTGATCGGTACTTACACAAAAACTCCAATCACCACCCCCGACAGAAAAGAGGCATAATGAAAACATTAGTGGATCGTGCAAGACGGATATGTGAGCCACACTTTCTCAATGAGGAAATTAATCATCTAAACCACGCACTTCAGGCAAATGGCTACTCCAGAAATGAAATCTGAAGAGCAATCAAACCCAGGATGAATCAAACAACCAAGGAAAAACAGTCTTCTACAGGAAAAGTGTTTTTGCCATATATCAAAGGAATTACTGATCAGATGGGAAAGCTTATGAAAAAGCATAACCTCCAAGCAGTATTCAGACCCACCCGAAAAATACAACAGATGCTACGATCAGCAAAAGACAGTAGAGACCCCCTCACCTCTGCAGGAGTATACCATATACCCTGCAGCTGTGGACAAGTTTACATCGGGACCACAAAGCGTAGCATCCAGACAAGAATAAAAGAACATGAAAGACACTGCAGACTTGGACAACCGGAAAAATCAGCAGTGGCTGAACATTTCGGTCTGGGGGGAGGAGTTCTCTCATGATTGAAAGGAAAATGTTTAATTGCCACGCCCAGGGCTGCTGTCTCTCCTTGCCACCTTCAGTCCAGCAGTCCCATTCCAGCCCCTACTTCTGGCAGGGATTCTTCAGTGCCCAGAAATAGATTTAGCAGGCTTGTAAGGTAACGTGACCAGGAGGGGAGGGGATGGATAGGTGAGGAACATGGGCCTTTTCCCAAACAAAAGGGGTGGCTCAGAGGTAAGATGATAGGGTAGAGACTCTGGAGCCTTCCTTGCACAAACTCAGTACGTTGATGGTTGTTGTGGATTTTCGTGCTACACCTCTGAAGATGCCAGCCACAGCTGCTGGCGAAACGTCAGGACCTACAATGCCAAGACCACGGCTATACAGCCCGGAAAATCCACAACAACCATCGTTCTCTGGCCGTTGAAAGCCTTCGACAATACATCAAGACGTTGAATTCTGTTGTGACACAAATCCAGATAGAGCCTCACTGAAGACGCAGGCGCAGAAGATGTTTGTGTAGCCTAAAGGGTTTTCAATCATCTGTTTTTCTCAGCTTTCCAGGCAGCCAAGAAACACTCTTGACGCCTTCCCAACACTCCTCCATCTGGTGAAAAGAGCTGCCATGAAGCCAGCTCAGGTAAGAGGGAAGAGGACACCTGTACCGGAGGGCAGGCGTACCACTAGCAGGCTTTCTGTGGATATCGTTCTGGCTTTCTGCATCTGCTTCCTTCCTTCCTATATCAGTAATCCGAAAAATGCCAAGACCACGGCAATACAGCCCGGAAAACCCCCAACAACCAATAGTAGAAGTAACGTCAGAAATTTTGCAGAAGAAAATTAATCAAAATCCGGAAATGGTATTGTTATGTCTGAATCTAGAAAAGAATGATTGTAAAGACAGAGCCTTGATTTTCTACATGGTGACTGCAGCAAGAATATTATTTGCACAATATTGGAAGAAAGAAGAAATACCCAAAGCAGAAGACTGGATACAAAAGTTATTGTACATGGCTGAAATGGATAAGTTGACACGTAAATTGAGAGAACAAGATCTTAAGGAATATATAATGGACTGGGGGAAATTTAAAAATTACTTGGAGAAAAAGTGGGCCCTAAAGGGAGAGTTATGGTCTTTTGACATTTATTGAAATGAAAGGACTAATTATATCTTTACCTATAGATAATTTAGAAGATTATGCAAAGTAGTTAAGTAAGTTACTAGGGATATAAAGAAGTAAGATACGAGGAAGTTTAATGATGGATGGGGGGTTACAATGCTGTTGGAAGTCGAACAAGAAAAGGAGGGGTGGGAAGGGGTGGGTGAAGAAGAATATAAGGGGAAAGAGATACTATCTGGTATATTTCCAAGTTTTTATCTTCACAGTTGCTTCTCCTCAGAAACACTTAGATGGCTTGTGAAGGCTGAGAGGTGTGTGTAGATCATGAAAATCGGAATCTTCCTCCTTCTACCCTCTCTGATCCATTTTTAAAGCTGTTTCTTCAGACAGAGGCTCTCTGGCGAGTCCATTTCCCAGCCGTGTTCCTTAGATACAGCAAGACTACATGCCACTGTTGAATTTTGTTCTTCTCAGGAGAATTATCCTTGAGAGTTTAGTGGAAACAGCCCTTGTTCATCCTTCTTGATTTCTTCATTCTAGCACTGCTAATTAAGCAAGCATGTCCAGATTGGCTAACAGGGTTATTCAGAGATGCAATGAGGCCAGAAAAGAGGGCCCGTTGCGGACCTTTGCAACTCAGTTCAGCATGCGAGAGGGCTGTTGCTTCCCTGCCTTTGTGCCAACTTGATGAGAACCCTCTGGGGCAGACTGGAGTTCCTTTAGCTGGTGGGTAAGCATACTATGCCAAACAATAATTGTAGAGAAATAGGTAGCAAGTGTTTAAAGTGTTAGTTAGCCTCTAGCCAGAATGTTATTCTTTTATTTTCCTATGGCATGTGCTTATCGAATCATAGACTCTCAGGGCTGGGAGGTACAGCCAGGGTCATCTAGTCCAACCCTTTGCATAATACAGGAAATTACAACTACCTCCCACCCACACCCCCAGTGACCCCTGCTCCATGCCCGAAGTTGGCAAAACAATGCCAGGATCTCTAGCTAAACTGGCCTGGGGAAAATTGCTTCCTGACCCCAGAGAGGCGATTGACATTTCCCTGAGTGAGTAATCAGGGGCCACGAAAACCAAGCCCTGATGTAATCCTTCCTGCCCTCCCTTTCCTGATCTGTCCAGGATCTGAGACTCAGCATTGCTGTCAGGTGGCCATCTAGCCTCTGCTTAAAAACCTCAGAGGAAGGAGAGCCCACCCCCTTCCGAGGAAGCCTGTTCCACTGAAGGACCGCTCTAACTGTCAGGACGATCATCCTAATGTTTAGCCGAAAACACTTTTGATTTCATTTCATCCTGTTGGATCTGGTCCAACCTTCTGTGGCAACGGAAAACTGTTCTGTGCCATCCTCTATATGGCAGCCCTTCAAGTACTTGGTTATCATATCACTTCTCAGTTGTCTCCTCCCCAGGCTAAACATACTGAGCTCCTTCAACCTTTCCTCATAGGTCTTGATCTCCAGACCCCTCACCATCTCAGTTGTCCTCCTCTGAACATGTTTCATCTTGTTTATATCCTTCCTAAATTGTGGTGCCCCAACCTGAACACAATACTCTAGGTGAGGTGCAACCGGAGCAGAGTAGAGTGATACCATCCCTTTGTGTGATCTGGACACTCTGCTTCTGTTGCGACAGCCAGAATCGCATTTGCCTTCTTAGCTACCACATCACGCTGCTGACTCATGTTCAGTGTATGTGGTTCTTGTGGAGTATATGCTCCTTATAACTGGACTTGCTTAATAAAGCTAAAATATCTTTTACTTCTGGTGTCCATAATACCTGTTTCTAGGGGTCTTGGGTGGGTGTAGTTTCAGTGCCTGAGAAGGGAAGCAAGAGCTCTCTAGGTTCAGATAACAAGGCAGGATGTTGGATGAAGAGAGACCAGCTTGGAGGTGACATCAAGGCTGAAAACCTGTATCTTGTGAGATAGGCTTGATTTGGGAGGGGGGCAGGGTAACACGTCTTGCCCTTTTTCTGTTAATATCCCTCTGTTGGCCCAGCTGGTTCTAGCAGACTCTCAGCTCCAGAACTCAAGGACTGGATTCATTCAACAGATGCACGGGGTTTGTAAGACTCAAGTCAGTCAGCGACCATCGTGTGTTCCTTTTCTTAGTCGGTATCCGAGACCTGCCACTATATTTTCTCTAGAGCTGCACCTGCTGTGAAAAAGCTGGTTAGTTAAGAACATGTTCCCTGGCTTCCTCCCCACAGGCCTTGCTTCTTGCTCAAACTACAAATGTCACCCTGTTCGGGCAGCAGGTTCGGGGAGTCAGGAGGGATTTCTGCTGCGATGAGTAAATCTCAGACACCCACCAGGATGACTTTTGTCCTGGTTTCCGAGCAGGGCTGCGTCTCTCTCAAGGGTCATTTCCCTCACAGGGGAGTGCAGGAGCCTCCTGGGGTGTTGTATGAAAGAGCCACAGAGTTAGCAGGGGAGCTCTGAGCTGAGCTGGATGTAGCCCAGGCTGAGGATCCGCAGGGGCCCTGGGCCTGCCGGGGGTGGAACTGAAGGGAGAGTGACGTCCTTTCCTGGGTTCGGTTCTCTTCTTGAATGTATGCTGGACCCTTTATTCCCCCCCCCCCCCATTTCTGCTTCCTTCCCATGTTTTATTGTTAAAGACGTGGATTAGACCCCTGATCCTTTGTTATACTGAAAGGAAAGAAAAAGGGTGATGAAGATTTGTTTCTGAAATTGTGGAGTACCCTTCTGAGGATAGCAGGACATGTCTTTCCAGTTATGGCCAGAGAGAACTTTGTAGGTCGGGCACCTCAGACAGGAAATCCACACGGCCTTTAGCACTGCCTCAATTCCATCACCCCCCACCCACCCCCCAATGACATGGAAAGAATAAATAATCCACCATTGGACAGTCTGAGTACAAACTTAGTGTCTTCTTGCTGCATTCTGGGTCAGTCCCTCTGACTTGTAGTTCATGGCGAAGAAGGATCTCTGCGCCAATCACTGTCCCAGGAAAATCCTGTTTTCCATTTAACTGTCCCAAACAAGAGATCGGTCAGTACTCAGTTCCATCCAGCATTCCCAGTGTTAGGTAAATATTTTTAGAGTACACTGCTTTTCAAAATACATTTCCCTTAAAGCCAACTTTCTCAAGTAATCAAGACACTAAATAGTGATGCATAAAGAACTATGAGCTTTATTTATTAATTTATTAATAAAACCAGAGGCAGATGCCCTCATTAGAACATATGTGTACCAAATAATCACAGCAGAGACTATTATAGGCCCTTAAATCTTAATAGTTTACAGAACTGAAGATCAGAGGTCAGCACACAGTTTATACACATTCTTTAGAGCTAATGCAAATATTTCTTTAGAATTTACAGCCTTCTCGGACAATACATGCTCAGTATAAATATGTTAAATGTCTGGAGTCATACTTCTTGCAAAGGAGCATAGAAGGTTCCTGAGAAACTGCTTTCCAAGGCTAATTCTTGACTGCATATCTGCCATGAATGCAATTGCATGTTCTATGCTGGGCCATGAATGAAATACGTGTTCTGTATGACCGTTGGGGCCGGGTGGATGTTTCTTAGGGGTACTATACTAGCAGGTTATCTCACAAATACTTACTTTCACTTTCCCAGCCGAGTGTAGCAACTGTCCTTGAAGGCTGGCTGGAACTGGTTTGAAATGTATCAGTCTTGGGAACGAAAATGATTTCATTCTTTTGCTGTCTAGGATAAACCCATCTTCGTGTCTCCCCCACCCTTGGGCATCTTTGCACCCAAATCCTAACAGTCCCTGTCCTGAGGACGTCAAGCTATCCTATAAGTAACATTGCCCTTGCCATTCATATCAGTTCTGCCAATACCTCTGTATGAGCACCTTGAACCTGATGGATCTCTAATAAAGTTATTTCAACCAAAACACCAGAGTGTTTGGTGTGGAGAACTTGGGGAACTACTTGCCAAGGACTGACAACTATATAAGTTATCATATAACCAACTATATAAGTTGGTTTAGTTCTAGGATCTCTTTTTTTGTGTTTATGTTGATACCAGGTTTCTATTTCTTTCTGCAGACGGTGTGTGGAAGTCAGCAACTGAATATCCAGTGATGGAGAGAGAACACACGTATTCAGATGTGGAAGAGAACTTTGAATATTGTGATATATTGAGCATGGTGGAGGGAACAAACCCACTTAATGAGAAGGAAAATTGTGATGTCTTCCAAGGGGACAGTTTTCAAGAAATCCTACCCCTTCAGAAAATATCCAAAGGAGACAATAGAGAAGAGCGCCCTGGAAGTGCAGAAGGTCTTTCTGAAACAGCAGATACGACTATGCATTGGAACACCCATAATACAAAGAGAGCATTTAAATGCCTGGAATGTGGAAAAACCTTTGGATGGAAACAAACTCTAACTTCCCATCAAAGAATTCACACAGGGGAGAACCCATATAAATGCCTGGATTGTGGAAAATGCTTCAGTCTGAGTGGACACCTAACTGTCCACCAAAGAATTCACACAGGGGAGAAACCATACAAATGCCTGCAGTGTGGAAAAAACTTCAGCGAGAGTGGAAGCCTTACTGCCCACCGAAGAATTCACACAGGGGAGAAACCATACAAATGCCTGGAGTGTGGAAAAGGCTTCACTCAGTATGGAAACCTTACTGTCCACCGAAGAATTCACACAGGGGAGAAGCCGTTTAAGTGTCTAGAATGTGGGCAAGGCTTTAAAAGGAAGTATGATCTAAGTACCCATGTAAGAATTCACACAGGGGAGAAACCATACAAATGCCTGGAGTGTAGAAAAGGCTTCACTCAGAATGGAAACCTTACTACCCACCGAAGAATTCACACAGGGGAGAAACCTTATAAATGCCTGGAGTGTGGAAAATGCTTCATTTGGAGTGGAGAACTTACTGTCCACCGAAGAATTCACACAGGGGAGAAGCCATATAAGTGTCTAGAATGTGGGAAAGGCTTTAAATGGAACAGTAATCTAGATTCTCATGTAAAAATCCACACAGGGGAGAAACCATACAAATGTCTGGAGTGTGGAAAAAGCTTCAGACGGAGTGAACACCTTACTGCCCACCGAAGAATTCATACAGGGGAGAAACCATACAAATGCCTGGAGTGTGGAAAAGGCTTCACTCACAATGGCAACCTTACTGCCCACCGAAGAATTCATACAGGGGAGAAACCATATAAATGCCTGGAGTGTGGAAGAAGCTTCAGTGACGGTGGAAGCCTTAATGCCCACCGAAGAATTCATACAGGGGAGAAGCCATATACGTGTCTAAAATGTGGGAAAGGCTTTAAACGGAGAAAAGAACTAGCTTCCCATGAAAGAATCCACACAGGGGAGAAACCATATACATGCTTGCAGTGTGGGATAAGGTTCAGTCACAGGCCAGCCCTTACTACCCATCAAAAAATAGTTCACAGATGAGAGAACCATACAAATGCCTGGAGTGTGGGGGAAAATTCAGTTAGAATGCAAAACTTACTCTCCATCAAAGAAGTCACACAGGAGAGAAAAATATAAATGCCTGCAGTGGGGAAAAAGTTTCAGACTCAGTTTGGTTCTTTCTTACCATCAAAGAATCCACACAGGGGAGAAACTATATCAGTGCCTGGAGTGTGGGAAAAGCTTCAGATACATTGCAGCACTTTCTTCCCATCATAGAATCCATACAACGGAGAATCCATATAAATGCCTTGAGTGTGGAAAGAGCTACTCTTCAAACAGAGAACTTGCTAAACATCAGAGGATTCACGCAGACAAGAAACCATATCAATGTCTGGAGTGTGGGAGAAGCTTCAGTCAAAATCCTGCCCTTATTGCCCATCAAAAAATAGTTCACTGAACAGCTCTGCTTTGAAAATCTTTTAGCATTTTATTCTTCAGCAAGTCCAATTTACTGCAAAAAGTATCTCCCATCTTTTGAATTATATCTGGAGCTAGTGAATGATCCAGGGAGTATTTTCACCATGTACTTTGAGCCATCTTTTATTAATTTAGCCAATTAAAATAAAAATTTTAACGTTCAGATTCAGAGAAGAAAAAAAATTGAAATGCTATTTCCTTTAAATCCAGTACTTGGCACTATTAGATCAAAGTATTATAATAAAAAAAAATTCAAGTTGAAACCTGAGACTTTTTTGTTGGGAATGATGGACAGCCCGTTGGAAAGAAGTTTTGGAACTTTGTTCTTATATATGATCACAACAGCAAGAGTATTGTATGTACAAAAATGGAAAACTCCAACATTGCTCACAATGGTGGATAAAAGTTTTGGAGTTTGCATCAATGGCAAAACTCACTTCATTGATTAGAGAAAAAACATTATCTACATTTTAGGCTGAATGGAGCCATTTACAGACTTTTTACATGAAATTAATAATAATGTATTGTCGAAGGCTTTCACGGCCGGAGAACGATGGCTGTTGTGGGTTTTCAGGGCTGTATTGCCGTGGTCTTGGCATTGTAGTTCCTGATGTTTCGCCAGCAGCTGTGGCTGGCATCTTCAGAGGTGTAGCACCAAAAGAGCACCAAATCATTAATAGCACCAAATCATTAATAATAATGATTTGATGCTATCTGGATTTATGGATTAAGACTCATGAACAATAAAAAGGGGGCTCTTATGCTTAACATAGAATAAGCGAGTTTTTGAAAACAGTATATATTTGTTGTGGAGAAAATTAGAACTCAGTGTGTAGTTTAGTTTTTGTCCCTTTCTTTTTCTTATCTTTCTAAACTACTTTTATTATTAGCTGCTTGTCTTGCGTGTTATTTTGTGTTGATTGTTAGTGTGATTCTTTTTAGATTGATGGTTGTTGTGGGTTTTCCGGGCTGTATTGCCGTGGTCTTGGCACTGTAGTTCCTGATGTTTCGCCAGCAGCTGTGGCTGGCATCTTCAGAGGTGTAGCACCAAAAGACTGAGAGATCCCTGTCTTTTGGTGCTACACCTCTGAAGATGCCAGCCACAGCTGCTGGCGAAACGTCAGGAACTACAATGCCAAGACCATGGCAATACAGCCCGGAAAACCCACAACAACCATCGTTTTCCAGCCGTGAAAGCCTTCGTCAATATATCTTTTTAGATTGTTGTGTTTTTTTATCATTTGTTTATTAGTTATAGTTTAAACAAATAAAATTTATTTTTAAGTTTTTTTTCAGAACACTTTACAGAGCATGTTATTTTTTCTTTTCGCCTGGAGTGTGGAAAAAGTTTCAGACAGAGTTCAGGTCTGTCTTACCATGAAAGAATTCACACAGGGAGGAAACCATAAAAGTGCTGGAGTGTGGGAAAATCTTCCTTTCGAACAGTGATCTTACTTACCACGATAGGATTCACATAGGGGAGAAACTATATAAATGCTTGCAGTATGTAAAAAGTTTCAGAAACAATTCAGGTCTGTCTTACCATGAAAGAATTCACACAGGGAGGAAACCATGTAAGTGCTGGCATGTGGGAAAAGCTTCCCTTCGAACAGCGATCTTACTAACCACGATAGGATTCACATAGGGGAGAAACCATATAAATGCTTGCAGTATGTAAAAAGTTTCAGAAACAATTCGGGTCTTTCTTACCATCAATGAATTCACAGAGGGGAGAAACCATAGAAATACCTAGAGTGTGGAAACAGCTTCTCTTCAAACAGTGAACTTACTAAATATCATAGTATTCACACAGGAGAAACTATATAAATGCGTGCAGTGTAGAAAAAGCTTCAAACACACTTTTGGTCTCTTTTTGCATCATAGAATCCATATAGGGGAGAAACCATATAAGTGCCTGGAGTGTAGAAAGAGCTGCTCTCTCTCTGAACAGCAAGCTTGCTAAACATCACCATATCAACATGGGGAGAAACCATATAAATTCCTTGAGGGTGGAAAAAGTTTGTTGATGTTCAGCTCTTCTTTCCCACCAAAGAATTCACAAAGTGGAAAAAATTCTAAATGCCTGGAGTGTGACAAAGGCTTTAAAAAGAAGCATCAACTTGGTTGCCATCCAAGAATCCACACATGGAGAAACCACATAATTTCCTGTTGTAGGGAGAAGCTTCAGACAGAGTTCAACTCTTGCTTATCAGCAAAAAATTAACACAGCAAGCTGAATATATTACTCAGTTAATCAGTATGTGCTAGAACTTAGAATGTTTTAACAGAAGTTCATCTTGGGAATTATAGTGCCTGACCCCACAAGTTTCAGTTCCTGGGGCATTCAGAGCCTGCCAAAACTGTTAACGGCCATTTCCTCTTCTGTTCATTTACACCTCGGTAGGGAAAGGAGCAGTCATCTCTTTTTTATCACCACATAGACTGAGTCTACAAAGCCCTATGATGGACCTTTATCCATGAAAGATGCAGTCTCTCCTTTCACTGTCTAGTAGAACTGTGAGTAGAGACTCCTTGTATGTATGAAGTTAAATAAAAACAATTTAAGCTTGCAGCCGGTGTGTGTGCATTGATCCTTAATGACAAAGGGCTGGGATTCCCTTCTCAGGTCAGAATAGGGAGAAAAAATATAAATGCCTGGAATGTGAGAATAGCTTTGGGAGGAGGGATAGGGTTCACATGCAGGAGACAGCCTGAAGTGCTGGGAAATCTTCCTTCAAAGTGGAAGTCTTTCTTCCCACCAAAGAATTCACACAGGGAAAAAATCTTATGAATGCCAGCAGTCTTGAAAACGCTTCCATCATGGTGGAAACTGAACGTCCCATTAAAATAACTCATACCAGAGAGAAAACCTAGACATTTCCGGAGTGTGGGATCACATTGCAATGCAAATTGTCTTTGAAAATTAGAAGGGAATGCAATAGAATATTTGTACAATATATAATTCAGAAAACTGACTAAATGCTTTGTAGAGTAAAACTACATCTCTTTAACATCTCTTCAAGAGGGTAGTTGTATAAAGAGAATAGCACTGTTTCCATTTTATAAATTGTGCTTATGGAACGATACCGTTGTGGGAGCCTTTCTGACCTCAATCGGCAGCCTATTCCATTCAGCAGGGGCCTCCAGAAAGAATGCTTCCGTACAGGTAGCCGTTCCCCTTCCATGTTAACGTTGCTCAGGTGAGCGGAGCTTTGGCAGCAGGTCGTGCTGAATGAGGCGGCCCTGCGGTTATGTGGGAACAAGGCCCTGAAATATGTTCAGGTATACACTGGCACCTGGAATTGAGCCTGAAAACTAATCAGTGTGTGTAATCTGTCTTCTGTGCCTAAGTTTTAATAGTAATCAAGTTCTAGTATTCTGTAGTGGCTGGCGTTTCTGTCTTCAATGGCAGAGTGTGTTACAGTAGTCTGACCGTGTGATTACTGTGGCTGGATCCACATGGCTGGATCAGCAGGTCAAGGTAAAGAGCCTTCCTGCATGCATAGAAGTAGACAGGGCTTTTCTTCAGCTGGAACGCGGTGGAATGGAGTTCTGGAACCTCTTGAAAATGGTCACATGGCTGGTGGCCCCGCCTCCTGATCTCCAGACAGAGGGGAGTTTGGATTGCCCTCTGCGCTGCTCCAGTGGTGTGGAAGTCAATCTAAACTCCCTTCTGTCTGGAGATCAGGGGGCGGGGCCACTAGCCATGTGACCGTTTTCGCCAAGGGTGATTTAAACTTTTAAAAACTCCCCCCTTGTTCCAGCTGACCCAAAGTGATGTCATTGGCCCTGGGAGCATGCATGCCCTTTGCGCACGCACATGTGGTACCAGGGGCACTACCTCCCACCAAGAATTGCCCCCTGTGCTGGCAACCCACTGAGTTCCACCCCCTCTCCCCCCCCCAAGCCCTGGAAGTAGATATATATGAGTCCCCTGTTGTGATTGTTTTTGCTTTGAGGCAGGAAAAGCCTATCAGTTAGTGGGCTCAATTCAAGGTTTTGGCAATCCCAAACAAAGCCCTTCCTATCTGTATGACAGCCTCTTTCCCTCAGCTCCACCACGGCAGCTTCGCTCATCTGAACAAGGCCATCTTCAGATGCCACCCTGCAATTGGGCAAAATTAACAGCTACCCATCTGCGTGCTTTCTCTGTCTCAGCCTCCACCTTATGAAAGGGCCTGCCTGGAGAGGTCAGGAAAGCTCCGGTTCTCCCGGCTTTCCGCAAACTGCAAAACAGAGTTATTCAGGAGACTGCCTGAGCAACAAATGCTCACTCTATGCACTGTATTTCATAAATAACAATTTAAAGACACGACTCCAGATAACTGAAGCAAGGTAAGTAATGAGAGTCCATTCTTTTTTCAAAGCAACCATTGCTCACTCTTTATACACTGTAGTAATTAAAGTCTATTCATAGTAATGCTCTTATCTTCTTTCGTTTTGCAGCTTGTCCTTTTGCAGCTTGTCCTGCTCAGGCAGTCCCCCAACACAAATGGTTTCTCAGCAACTACCATGGACCACCCACAGCAACATAAACCCAGGGACCAAACCTTGCGATGGACCCTGTCTGCACTGGGCAAACATTCCGGTCCCTGCTTGAGAAAACCAATGGACACAAATCTGACATGAGAAACCGTATTATCCAGTAAGGGAACTTTGTAAATATCCCTGATTTTAATTGGCTGTTTTTAACGCATTTTATCAGACTATCAGCTTTGTGCCCTATCAGTTAATTGTAACTTATCTTTTAATTATCACTTGTCATTTAATTGTCTGTAAGTTAGACTACTTCTCCCTGAGTACTTTTATTCCATTCTATTTCATTTCTTCTCTTATTTGTTTGAACTGATGGCCGCTTCTATCCCCCTTTCTGTCTAAATGCTCATTTCTGTTTCTGCCCCTTACAACGAATTTTCCCTTTGGCAGACTGACGCCTTGGCCTTCCTAACTCAACTTTTCTCTTTCTCCTTCACACAGAGAATTTACTCCGGAAAGAGTCATGATGGAATTCACCTCAAAAACTGGGGTTGCCAGCTCCAGGTGGGGAAATCCCGGGAGATTCGTGGGGTAGAGGCTGGACAGGGTGGGGTTTGGGGAGGGGAGGGCCCTCAACAGTGTACAATGCCTGAGAGCCTACCCTGCAAAGCAGCCCTGGGGAATTGCTCTCTCTGGCCGGGAGATCTGCGGCAATTCCGGGAGGCCTCCAGCCGCCCCCCCCCGGAGGTTGGCACCCTTCCCTCCAACCCGCCTGCCTCGTTCCTCCCCACCTGGAAACCTTCCCCAGAAGAGGGATTTGATCTCCCCTCCGCCTCTCTGAAGGGCTGGGCGGACTCTCGGAACCCCACTTTGCCATCAATGCGGTTGGTCTTCAGTTAGGAGCCGCCCTGAGTTCGCCAAAGGCTCTGCCAGGCCTCTGGCTAGAAAAACGGAACCCGCCAAAGTTCCTCCTGCCAAAGTAAACGCAAAGCCCCTTTTGCAGAGAGGGCGGGGAAGAGGCAGCGAAGCGCACCTGGCCGTGATGTCCCCTCCCCTCCCCGCCCTGTCGATCTTCCGCAGGAAGGAAGCCCTGCGGCTCGGCGGGTTGACTTATTAGCGGAGCGGTGCGTGCCTTTCTTCTTAGCATTTCATTGTCTCCATTGCTGTGCTGCTGGGGAGTTTTGGAAAGGCAATAAAACTTGCAGCCGCGCCGAGCCGAGCGCCACCTCGAGCTTCTCCTGGCCGGCGATGGGCGATCTGGGCCCCCCTTGCAAGGCGGCGGCGGTTGGAGGCGGGCCAGGCGCTTCCTCCCCCTCTCTTTCCCTTCCCCTTTTTTTGCAAAGAGTCTGCAGTTTTCTTGCAAGGAAGTGGAGCAGCCCCTGCGCAGAGCCGGTGAGCTGCGAACGTATTGGCGGGGGGGGGGGGGGGGCAGGGAAGCGGGTCGGAGCCGTGAAAAATGCGGCCCGGGCGGTGGGCTTGGGGCGCGCAGCCTTGCACGGGCTGCATTTCTTCCGTTGCAAACAGGACGCCCCAGAGAGGGGGCAGAAGTCCCGCCTGGGTGTTGCTTCCCAAGGCCGGATCCTGCGCCTCCCGCTCGCAGATCACGGATATCAGGCATGTCTTGGGGAGCCGGATTTAAAAGCCCCTCCCCAGCTCCTTAACGGGGGGCTGCCTGGTGTTGCAAAGGCTGGATCGAGCAGTTCCCAGAGACTCCCGGGAGCTGGTTTCTGCCCCCGGAGCTCAGCTGTCATTCTGGGAGCTGTCCAGGCGCCACCTGGAGGTTGGCAACGGTAGGGCTGCCCTGGCCAGCGGCAGAGGGGACCCCCCGTTTCGTCTGCATTCAGCTTCCCAGCGAGCCCTAAAGGGCATGCTCAAGACTTGCTGAGGAAATGACTTGCTCAGATCTTGCAAACGGGTGTGTGTGGCTTCCTTTATCCAGTCCGGTCATCTCGTTGTAGGTCTTCCTTTTCTCCCAGCTTTATTGACTTTTCCAGAGAATCTTGTCTTCTCGTGATGTGACCAAAGCCTCAGTTTGGTCATTTTAGCTTCAAGGGAGAATTCAGGCTTGATTGGATCTGGAACCCACTTATTGGTCTTTTGGGCCTTCCAGGGCACCCGCAAAGCTGCTCCTTCCAACTACCGTTAAATATGGCGAGCGCAGGAAGCTCCGGGGTTGGTCTGCAAAGCGAGCAAGGATGGAGTCCCTGATAAGTACCCAAAACACAACTTCCACGTTCTGCTTCAGCATTCAGGAGCTCGGGATGTTTAGCCTGGAGGGGAGACGACTGAGAGGTGAGAGGAGAACCATCTTCAAGTACTTGAAGCAAAATAGTAAGGAGTCCGGTAGCACCTTGAAGACTAACCAACTTTGTTTTAAGGTGCTTTATGTCTTTAAGGTGCTACTGGACTCTTTACTGTTTCGCTCCTCCAGACTAACATGGCTAACTCCTCTGGATCTAAGTCCTTGAAGGGCTGTCATACAGAGCAGGGGTCCCCAACCCCCAGTCCTTCAGTGGAACTGCCTTCCTCAGGAGGTGATGGGCTCTCCTTCTTTGGAGGTTTTTAAGCAGAGGCTAGATGGCCATCTAGCCACAATGTGAATTCTGTGAACCTGGGCAGATCATGAGAGGGAGGGCAGGAAGAGCTACAGCAGTGCTTAGTTCTCGCGGACCTTCTTACATGCCCAGGGTAAGGCTGATCGCCACCTTGGGTTCAGGTAGCAATTCTGCACAGGCCAGTTTGGCTAGGGATCTTGGAGGGGTTTTGCCGTCTTCTGGGTACAGAGCAGGGTCACTGGGGCAGTCAGGGGGAGGATAGTTGTGAATTTCCCGCATTGTGCAGGGGGTTGGACTAGATGGCCCTAGAGGTCCCTTCCAACCCTATGATTCTATAAGCACAGCATAGATGAGATGGACAGCTCCTATACAAAAAGCCGAGTCCTCATTTGAGGCCAGGCTGGTGTTATCCTACACCAGCAGCAAGAGACCTTTTTTGGCTCCTTGATTTGAACTGGGCTGTTTTATTCTTGTACGTAAGTTTTTTTCCCTTTTAATTTGAAGGTATGGCGTAAGTGTATACCTTTTATATTTATTTATGTATTAATAAGTTATGTTTTGGGTGGGGGGACTTTTTCAAGTTAATAGTTTGTTGTGAAATCTTTTAAACGTGTCCTTGAAAATAATGAGAGCTTTTGTGTTTGCTGACTAATTTCTGGCCTTTGCTTTATGGGGCTGTCTTTAAAACAGAAGTGGTTTGAATAAAAAGGACAAAACCGAAAGGTTCTGATGAAGATTCAATAAAAATGGACTTGGGCTGGCAATCTGTCTGTCACGTGATTTAACTCCTTTTTGATATATTATACATTTGTACTGTCTACTTGCCACCTTTTATTTTTCTCAAATTGTGAATTCAATTACTATTTTCAGATCATAAATTAAAGTACATCCCTTCTTGTCATTTGCTAGATTAAAAAGGGGATACATAAATTAACAGAGGAGGGAGAGCAGGCTATTTCAGAGTTTCCTTGCCTTTAGTAGCAAGGTCTCTTCGTGCCTTTGCAGGACTTCGGGGCCCCTCCGGCCGGTCTTGTCATTCAAAAGGAACTTTATAGCACCGGAGCACAGAGATCCTTCTGCCTTCACAGCTCCAGAGCCAAGATGGAAACAAAGAATTCATCTGGGTCAAAAGCAGAATGGGGCCCTGAGGCCACAGAGGCAGCGATCAGTGGGGAATTCTGGGAAAGGTCTGTGCAAAATATTCCAGATGAGGATGCCACCAGCTCAGTAGGAGAGGCCCATCACTTCCAGCACGCCCGCTACCAGGAGGTCGAGGGGCCCCGAGAGGTCTGCAGCCGCCTCCACCAACTTTGCCAGCAGTGGCTGAAGCCAGAAAGGTGCAGTAAGATGGAGATCTTGGACCTGGTGGTCTTGGAGCAACTCCTGGCCATCCTGCCCCCGGAGATGGAGAGCTGGGTCCGGGAATGCGGTCCGCAGACCAGTTCCCAGGCAGTGGCCTGTTGGAGGGTGTGTATTCAGCGTGACTGCACCAGCTTAAGGAGGATCCACAAAGAGTCCACACCTTGTTAGTTTAGCAAAGGTGTATAATACAGTTTATTTATAGGTGGATAAAGAGCAATATATACAAGTTTACAGTCCAGAGAGACAAAGTGCTTCGCCTACACCTGGACTAGCAAGAAGCCCCAACCATACTGTACATGGTAGCTATATATACATGTAGACACCCAATCAGATACATGCATGAGTTTAGCTGAGTCATTCACCTGATGAGTCTACCTGTCATACTGATCGTTCTGATCTAAAGCCTCTGCACACTGGCTTTTGACACTTAGATATCAACACTCCTCCAAGCCAGTATGAGAGCAGTTTAAGGCATCACGTAATCGTTCAAATGGTACAGCACACAAACTTTTAGTAAACATGTCTGCAATATTGTCACCAGATGTACATCTAAACAATCTTATGAATCCTCGCTCTACAGCACATCTTACGTTCAAATACCTGATTAAGATGTGTTTACTGCGTGTTTTGGTTCCACCATCTTGGGCTAACTGTTGTGCTGCTGTATTATCTCCATAAACAGCAATAGGTACTGCACAATGCATTTTCATGTCAGACATGAGCTGTTGTATTACTTCCAGCTCTAAGATACCTTGACTCATGGCAGCGACCTCTGCCTCACACGATGAATGTGCTAACAAAGACTGTTTTAATGTCTTATGTGCAATGAGAGCACCTCCTACAAATATGGCTAGTCCTGTAGTGGATTTACCGTCAGGGCGATCTGCCCAACTAGCATCACAAAACATAGTGATCTGCATAGGTTCAGTGGCTTTTAGAACCAAAGAGAAATTGAGAGTAGCCTTAAGATATTTCAAGACGCGTTTTGCTGCTATCCAATCCCTATGGAAAGGCTTAGCACACCTTTGGCATAGCATGTTTACTGCTTGTGTTATATCTGGACGGCCCCAACATGAGAGATACAAAAGACTGCCCACCAATGACTGATATCTTTGTACATCTTCCCAGGGAAAATCATCTGGCTCCCTGATATACCCTGTAGTCATAGGAGTGGACACACCATGTGCTTCAGTTAATCCATACTCTGAGAGCAACTTTGTAATTTTATCTCTCTGATTCAGTTGGAAAAATCCATCCTCAGTTTTGGACACTTGCACTCCCAAATAATTGGAGATAGGACCCAAATGTTTCACTTTGCAAATATCCTTAACTATTTGTTTAAACCAACATAATTGTTCTTCTGTTTCATATATACA
This sequence comes from Eublepharis macularius, assembly GCF_028583425.1. Lineage (NCBI taxonomy): Eukaryota > Metazoa > Chordata > Lepidosauria > Squamata > Eublepharidae > Eublepharis > Eublepharis macularius. The sequence goes on from NC_072793.1 coordinate 184,041,561, forward strand.
CAATATGTCATCTACAAAAATAAGGAGTTGGACTTCTGAACCTCCTACCATTTTTGTAAAAATGCAGGCATCACCTTTGCCCTGCTCAAAGCCTGCTGCTTTTAGTGATTGTGACAGGTATTGAAACCAAGCTCGTGCTGATTGACGCAACCCATACAAGGCTCGGTTTAGTTTGAGCACCATATGTTTATTTGACACCTCATACCCTGGTATCTGCTCCATGTATAAACATTCCTGTATAGGAGCATGGAGATAAGCTGTACAGACATCAAAATGATCTATGTTTTTGTGTTGAGCCCCTGCCTTACATAAGGCTAATTTTACTGTTTCAGGCCTAACAGTAGGAGAAAATACCTGGTCATAGTCTTGGAATTGTACCTGAGAGAAACCACGGGCTACTAAGCGAGCTTTCCTCTGCACATTACCTGAGGGAAGTCGTTTCACCTTATACAGCCACCTACAACCAATAATATTTGTGTTTTTTGGCTTAGGTACAACTGTGAACACTTCATGGTCAGTTAGAGACTGATATTCGGCCTTCATGGCCTCGAGCCAAGCCTTTTTCTCTTCCCCCTCATAAGTGAGAAGCTCAGAATAATTAGCTGGCTCTTTAGCCAGCACACAGTTTGCTGCAGCTTCAAAACCATACCTTTGAGGTGGGACACCTTTATTAGGACGACTGGACACACGTATAGGAGGACTAGACCTCTGTGCGTCCTGTGTTACCTGCCTGGCTGGAGAACTAATCTCCTCTTTCACACTCACGTCCCCCTCTGGACTTGTTTCAGGCATTTCATCGGTAACTGGCAACACAATCTGGCTTTCACTCTCATACCCGTGAAGCCTTTTCCAACTTCCATGCTCACATATACTAGCAGACCTGCTGTACGATACCTTTTTGTTTTCATTTGTAAACCTGTAGGCCTTCATGCCACTCTGGTATCCAATGAATATCATCTTAGAGGCTTTTGGGCCCCCTTTTCTCCGCTGTTTTAAAGGGATATGCACCCAAGAAGTCATGCCAAACACCCTTAGTAACTTTAGGTTAGGGTCCCTGTTGAAAAGTAACCTAAAAGGTATTTCATTCACAGCACGGGACCACAGACGATTTACCACATAACAGGCACAGATAATTGCCTCAGCCCAGTAAGTTTTTGGCAAACCAGCATCAGCTAACATAGCAGCCATTTTTTCTTGTATAATGGCACCATGCCTTTCTGCCAGACCATTTTCTTGTGGCACACTTGTATTTGCTACCCTGTGCAAAACACCATATTTATCACACCAGTGAGAGAATTGTGCAGACATGAATTCCCCCCCTTGGTCAGACTGGATGGCCTTTATGTCCAGCCCCAACTGTTTTTGTACCCTTTTTGCCCAAACCTTAAACAAATCAAACGTTTGAGACTTGTGTTTCATAACATACAGCCATGAGTACCGGCTAAAATCATCCGTTAGGACCAGGGCATAACAATTTTGAGAATGGCTTTTGGGGAATGGACCAATCAGATCCATGTGTATTAATTCAAGTGGCTTTGTAGACACCCGGCCACTTTTCTTAGCTACAGGGAATGCCTTTGTTTTGACTGCTTTGCAAACAGTGCAGTCTAGGAACTCTGAGCAGCTTGACACCTTTTCTCCCTTCAGGAGTGTTAGAGTTTTGTTTATAACCCCAAAGCTAGCGTGCCCTAAACGCCTGTGCAATAAATGCACACAATTGTCATGGCTACACTTGTTTGTAACCGTGTCAGCCTTTGCCTGCCTATTCTCTACAATATAAACATTGTTTCTCAGTTCCCCAGTAACAAGAACTTTGCCAGCTTTGCTTATTTGGCATTTGTCCCCCACAAACCGGACCTCAAACCCCTTTTGGGTCAACCTACTTACTGATAATAGATTATGGTCCAAAGAGGGAACACAATATACAGGCGCAAAGTCCTCCTCCAGAGCTGTAAACCGTACAGCTCCCATGGCGCTGACTGGAGATTCTCTCCCATCTGCCAACAACACGGACTGCAGGTTGCTTCTTTGTAAATCATACAGCACCTCCTCAGATCGGGCGAAAGAATCGGTAGCGCCACTGTCAACTGTCCACTGGGAATGCGTATTTACAGTAGATGCAGTGACCAGCCTCGCATGTTGATCTGGAAACCGAGGCTCCTGTACACGTCCTTGCTTCTGCTTCTGTTGTTTTCTTCTCCTGTCCGGGCAAAACCGACGAAGGTGAGAAGTGGAGCCACAGCTGTAACATTTTCTCACGGCTGCTGCTGACAGCTGGGTGAGCTCACGCTGCTTGTTAGCAACTCCTCCGCCGTCAGTAGCTGAAACCCCTCGATGGGCCCCTCCGTCTGCTCGTTGCTCCGTCCTTGAATGCCAGCCTCCGTATGTTGAAACACGAGCCTCTTCCTCAAGAAGACGAGACGTAATATAGGAATAAGTGAGTTTATCTGGCTCCAGGCTCTCAAGGCTTGCAATAAGAGGAAAATATACATCAGGCACACTTGATAATAGAATGTATGCCTTGTCAGAGTCCTCCGTGGGCTTTCCACGAGCAGCCAGTTGCTGGAAACATTCCGTCAAACTGTTTATATGCTTCTGCATGCTCTCCCCCGGCTTGAGAGCAAGTCTGTAGAGGCGACGTGTCAGCATAATTAATGACCCTGCAGACGTTCTTGCATGTATCAGCTTCAAATCTTGCCAGGCATTTGAACTAGTAGCCGAGTCCCTGATGTGAAGCAATTGGTCATCTCCCACAGCCAGCACGATATGAGCTAAAGCACGCTCATCTGCAATCTTTTCCGCATCATTGGGGGCTGCTGGGGGGTTGCTGACACTTTTCCACAGCCCCTCTCTCTTTAGAAAATGCTCCATACGCAACGACCAAATGGAGTAGTTCACGGAGGTCAGCTTCTCCACCAACACGACCGTACTCTGTGCCATACTTGCTTCTGCACCGGTCTGAGGGAGCTCGTTTGCCTCCTCCTCCTCCTGGTCACTGACACTTTCCACCGCCAATAATTCCTCCTCCGAGGGATCGCGGCCGTCAGGTGCCAACATCCACCACCGACTCTGTTGCGTCTCTACTTCAGTAGAGCCTCCTCAGCAGCCTCCTTGGCGCAGTCTATCTGGGCCCATAACCCTGTTGGAGGGTGTGTATTCAGCGTGACTGCACCAGCTTAAGGAGGATCCACAAAGAGTCCACACCTTGTTAGTTTAGCAAAGGTGTATAATACAGTTTATTTATAGGTGGATAAAGAGCAATATATACAAGTTTACAGTCCAGAGAGACAAAGTGCTTCGCCTACACCTGGACTAGCAAGAAGCCCCAACCATACTGTACATGGTAGCTATATATACATGTAGACACCCAATCAGATACATGCATGAGTTTAGCTGAGTCATTCACCTGATGAGTCTACCTGTCATACTGATCGTTCTGATCTAAAGCCTCTGCACACTGGCTTTTGACACTTAGATATCAACATGGCCCTGGCAGAAGGCTTCCTCCTGAGCCAAGCAGAGAGTGAGAATCACAACCAGCAGGTGAGAAAGTTTTATCCTGAGGACTCAAAAAAGCAAAATATGGAAAAGTCTGTCCTAAAAATCCCCCCTGCTCAAATGCCCAGCTTTTAAAGAAATCAGCCTGCCAATCTTCCCTTCTCCACCCCTTCCCGGATGCTTCCTCTTCCGTTCCTAATTCCTCTCCCCCTTCCTTCTCTGCTCTTCCAGGGGCTGTCAGAAGGGGCTGCTGGTTTCTACAAGGCAGAAAAGGGGCCGTCCGATCCGAGGCAGAGGCCGCTCTTCTCGGGGGCCACACAGGAGAGCGATGGAGGTGGGTAAGGGTTTCTCTTGCATCTTCCCCCTCTCGGCCTCCTTCCTTCCCCACAGTAAGCAAGGCAGCCATTTCTGGGCTGCTGTTAGTGTCAGCATGGAAAAGACATTGAGATCCAGCCTCTGCTTCTGGTTCAGAATGCATTTCCTTTCAGAAGTAGAAAACTTTTTACCTCCAGAGCAGCCTTTTGAACTTCAAACCGGGTGGGGGTGGAAAGTGCCGTCAAGTCATAGCTGGCTTATAGTGACCCCTGCTGGAAGGTTTCAAGGCAAGAGACTAACAGAGGCCGGAGAGTGCTAAAACCCCTCTGAGGGTTGAGTAGGCCAGGAGGGGGTGAGTCACTGGGCGGAGGCTCAGGTAGGCACTGTTGCCTCGATGCTTCTTAGGGCTGAATGGAGTGGCATTCCAAGATGGGAAATTCCTGGAGATTTGAGAGGTGGAGCCTGGAGCGGGCAGGATATGGGGAGGGAAGAGGAGGGGCCTCATCGGGGCATAATGCCATAGAGTGCACCCTCCAAGGCAGCCATTTTGTTCAAGGGAACCGATCTCTATGGCCTGGATATCAGCTGTAATTCTAGGAGGCTTCCAGGCCCTCCAGAGACTAACATCAAATAGGGTTGATTATGGGTAACTGGCACAATACAACAAAATCAAATGTAATTTTTACTTTTTATGATTTTACTAGAAACAAAGCCTGTTGTGGGGGAAAATACAACGGGTCCAAATCAATAATTACCACACTAAAGTGAATATTTGCTCATATATTCTGCGCTCAGTGAACTTCAAGATAAATATTAAACAATCTATTCCAAAATACAGAACAATAATTTATATTCCATACAGTGAATAATACACACTTTAGTAATTTTGACAAGGACAATTTTAACACAGCTATAATAGCGATATCTGAATATTTTGCACAAAACTGAATGTTTTCCACACAAGGCTAATAATTCTTGTTGGTGTACACAAGGCTATTCATAAAGTCTAGTTGTATGTTTCAGGTGGCTGAGAAGGTATCAAAGCCTGTATCTGGCATGGACTCAACAAAGGGCCGGCTGATGTCCAACTTGTTTCCCTCTGCTTCATCAGGAGTCCCTTGTCAGAACCACCATCAACAATTCAATCTTAAACTGCAAACTTTGCATCTCTTCAGCATGTATAGAGCCTGAATATACAAACAAATATTTACTTTAGTGTGGTAATTATTGATTTGGACCCTCCAGTGTGGTTTCCACTGTTGGTTTGCCACTTGTGATCCCAGCTGGGTGAAGGGGGGTGGGCATTGGCACCAGCTTCACTCCTAATGCCAGCTGGATTAAGGTGAGGGATGGGCATTGTCCCCTGCTCCACTTCTAATACTAACTGGGTTACGGTGGGGATGGACATTGCTACCTGTTACGCTCCTAATATACACTGTGTTAAAGTGGGGGATGGGCATTGCCACCTAATCATAGAATCATAGAGTTGGAAGGGGCCACACAGACCATCTAGTCCAACCCCCTGCCCAATACAGGATCAGCCTAGAGCATCTCTGACAAGTATTCATCCAGCCTCTTCTTGAAAACTGCCAGTGAGGGGGAGCTCACCACCTCCCTAGGCAGCTGATTCTACTTTTGAACTACTCTGACCATGAAAAAGTTCTTCCTAATATCCAGCCGGTACCTTTGTGCATGTAATTGAAGCCCGTTGCTTCGGGTCCTACCCTCTGCTGCCAACTGGAACAGCTCCTTGTCCTCCTCCAAATGACAGCCTTTCAAATATTTAAAGAGAGCAATCATGACCCCCCCTCAGTCTCCTCTAAACAAAACATTCCCAAGGCCCTCATCCTTTCCTCGTAGGGCTCAGTCTCCAAATCCCTGATCATCCTCATCGCTCTCCTCTGCACCCTCTCAATTTTGTCCACATCCTTTTTGAAGTGAAACCTCCAGAACTGCACACAATACTCCAAGTGCAGCCTGACCAAGGCAGTATAAAGAGGGGCTATGACCTCCTGAGATTTTGACACTATGGCCCCTTTGATACAATCCAGGATTGAGTTAGCCTTTTTTGCCACCACATCACACTGACTGCTCATTTTTAGTTTACAGTCCACTCTTACCCCAAGATCCGTTTGACATATACTACTGCCCAGAAGTGTATCCCCCATCCAGTATTTGTGCTTCCCATTTTTGTGGCCCAGATGTAATAATGTGCACTTGTCTCAATTGAATTGCATCCTATTCGCAGCTGCCCACTTCTCCAGAGTATTCAGGTCTTGTTGAATTTTAATTCTATCTTCTTGGGTGTTTGCTACTCCTCCCAATTTGGCATCATCAGCAAATTTAATGAGCAGCCCTTCCACGCCTTCATCCAGATCATTGATAAAAATATTGAAAAGTACTGGGCCCAAAACCAAGCTCTGCGGCACCCCACTGGACACTTCCCTCCAATCTGATGAAACGCCGTTGACCACCACTCTTTGGGTGCGGTCCTCTAACCACTTCCCTATCCACCGAACTGTCCTATAGTCCAGTCCATAGTTTTCCATTTTGCCCATCAGAATATCATGGGGGACCTTATCAAAAGCTTTACTGAAATCCAGATAAATCACATCAACAGAGTTCCCCCGATCCAGTAAGCTGGTCACTCGATCAAAGAAGGAAACCAGGTTGGTCTGGCAAGATCTGTTAGGGAAAAAACCATGCTGACTTCCCCAGATCTCTGAGAGGTCCTTCAGATGCTTACAGATTGATCCTTTTTAAAATCTGTTCTAATATCTTACCAGCAACAGAAGTCAGACTGACCGGCCTGTAGTTTCCCGGGTCATCCTTCTTCCCTTTCTTAAAGATTGGGATAACATTTGTTCTCCAATCTTGTGGCACATCCCCAGTCCTCCAGGAGGCCTTGAAGATGATGGACAGGGGTTCTGCAAGTTCTCTAGAAAGTTCTTTCAGCATTCTTGGGTGCACCCCATCCGGCCCAGAGGATTTGTATTCATCCACTGCAACCAGATGTCTCTCCACAACCTCTCTGTCAATGTCAATTAGCCACTCAGGTGTCCTGCCACATTTTCTAGATGTGCCTGAGTTCTTCAGGGAGAAAACACGCAAGAAAAGGCATTAAGCCGGTCTGCTTTTTCTATGTCCTGCATCAGAGTTTTTCCATCTACTCCCAACAGCGGTCCAATTGCCTCTTTTACCTTGTGTTTGCTTCTCACATATCTGTAGAAGTTTTTCTTATTGTAGCGACCCCTCCTGGCCAGACCCAGCTCGTACTGAGCTTTGGCCTCTCTGATGGCTGATCTGCAGTACCTAGTAACCCTCATATACTCCTCTTTAGAGGTCTGTCCTCTCCGTTTCCTGAACATTTCCTTTTTCTCTCTTAGCTTATTCTGGAGCTCTCTGTACATCCACATCGGTTTCTTGGAGCCCTTACCATGTTTCCATCTTGCTGGGATAGTGAGGGCTTGAGCTTGCAAAACTCGTGTTTGAGAAGGGCCCACCCCTCACTTGCTCCTTTCCCTTCCAGCACACTCCCCCACGGATGACTCTCATCAAGCCTCTGAGTTCATCGAAGTTGGCCCTATGAAAATCTAACCTACAAGTCTGGCTATGAACTTCCTTGGCACCCCACAGCAACTGGAATTCAAGGAGGACATGGTCACTTCCCCCTAAGGTCCCACCACCTTCATCTCATCTACCAATTCTTCCCTGTTGGTTAATATCAAATCTAGTATGGCTGAGCCCCTTGTAGCTTCCTCCACCTTTTGAAAAAGGAAGTTATCGGCCAGGTCAGGAAATTGTGAGATTCATGATGCTTTGCTGAGCCTGTCTCCCAGCACACATCGGGGAAGTTGAAGTCACCCATAATTACAAGGTTCTGATGTCTGAATACTCTACGAATCTGTTCAAAGAGGGCAGCATTCGTTTCTTCTTGCTGGTTAGGTGGTCTGTAGCAGACTCCAACAATAATACCCTTTCCCCTTCCTCCCCTTATTTCTACCCATATGGTTTCCACCCCATTCTCCATAACTTCTTGACAATCAAGCCCTCTCCTCACATACAACGCCACTCCACCTCCTCTTCTACCCTTCCGTTTTTTCTTGAACAGCTCATACCCATCCACTAGCACATGCCAGACATAGGAATCATCCCACCGTCTCAGTAATTCCTACTATATCGTAGCCCTCTGTTTGCAAGAGAAGCTCAAGCTCTTCTTTCTTATTGCTCATACTTTGGGCATTGGTATATAGACACTTGTAGCCGTGTACCTTTGTTTGACCTTTTCTACCCAGGTGGGTCCCCACTGTGTTCACTTCGTCATTGAAGTCGCCATGTCGATCGTCCCCTTCCCCTTGCGGCATCAGTTTAAAGCTCTCCTGATGAAGTTCTCCAGGTTTGTTCCAAACATTTTCTTCCCTGCCCTTGAGAGGTGAAGCCCATCATGAGCTAGAAGGCCTTCTCTAAGAAAACCTATCCCATGGTCCCGGAACCCAAAGCGCTCCTGCCGGCACCATCAACTCAGCCAATGATTCACCTCAAGTATGGTCTGCTTCCTGCGTGCTCCTCTTCCTGTGACTGGAAGGATAGAAGAGAATACCACCTGATCCCCCAATGTCTTCCAAGAGCTTCATAATCCTCTTTAATTCTTACAACAGTATTTGCAGCCGTGTCATTCATTCCCACATGAATCAGCACAAATGCGTACTTATCAGCAGGCTTGATGAGTTTCGGCAGTCGGTCGGTAATATCCTGAATTCTGGCCCCCGGCAAGCAACACGTCTCTCAGAACAGGGGATCTGGCCCAGAGACATAGCATTCCATACCCCTGAGCAATGACTACCACCTTCCGTTTCTTTCCCCTTCCATGTGGCCCCATGTCCTTTGCACACCCTCTTCCAGGTCTTTGTGGTTCTCCTTCCACTGTCATCTCCGTCACCATCTCTAGCACTCCAAAATGATTCTTGAGCTCAAGTGGACGAGAGCATCTTCTTCGTTGACGTCTTTGGGTTTGTACTGTAGATCTGAGAGGAGGCTTAGAAGGGAGATCGACTCTTTCTTCTCCTCCTTGACTTTCCTCTCCTTGGCTATGTGGAGCCCCCAGGCTGTTGTCAATGAAGTCCTCTCCCTCCTTGATCTCCTGGAGGGTGGTGATCCTCTCCTCCAGGCTCTGACCGTTTTCTTCTAAAAGTCTGACCAGCTTACACTTCTGGCAAGTGAACGCCGTCTTCTCTTCTGGGAGGAAAACGAACATGGCACACTCCATGCAGGTGACAGCTAAGGGGGCTTCAGTAGACATGATTGCCTTCCAAATATGTACCCAGAGTACTCTCAGCAGAGTTTTGGATCCCTCAGGCAGATTCTCAGGCTCTACTCCTATTACCAGCTGTGTTAAGGTGGAGAGTGGGCATAGCCACCTGCCCTGCTCCTGATCCCAGCTAGGTGAAGGGGAGAGGGCATTGCTACCTGCTCCACTCCTAATATCAGCTGGGTTTAGGGTGGGAGGCCAGCATTACCACCTGCTTTGCTCTTAATCATACAAAGTGCAAAGTGCAAATAAATAACATGCAATGAATACAATAAATATAGTTAATACAATTCAGTTGTCCAAGTCATAATATAAATGTCCGAAACAAACCCACAATGGGGATATACTAAAGAGGAAGTCACAAGGCAGTCTTATGGTGGTGGCTCAAGTCCAAATCAGGATTCAAGAACATATCTCAAGAATAAGGCATCAGGTCAGAGAGGCACCATTGGTTACACACTTTCAGGACCGGCACCACAGTCTTGGAGACATCAGAATAACTGTTGTTGATATGATTCATGAACCATTTACTGATGATAGTCCCAGAAAACTTTTGCAACTGGAGAGCAGATGGATTTTTAAACTTCAGAGCCTTGCACCAGGGGGACTTTATAATGAAATCGATTTCTCCTGTTTTTTGGGTTAGCCAGTGGTCCATCTGGTTCCCCCTCATTTTTCTTCACAAGGTTATTGTGCTCTGCAGGATGCGACCAGTTGAAGGTGATGCATAATCTGTTTGTAATGTGCATATGGTCTGTAGCCCTTTAAGATCAGCCTAATGTTATAATGTTTATCGTGTTAAACCATGTGGGATTTCCTCTCCCCCACCCCTAATTTCTGTATAGGTACGCTGCTATGTATGAGGTGAATAGCTGGATGTGACGCTGTAATAGAATAAATGTTTATTGTAATTTGCAATGTCTGCACTGTATATATAGGGTCTGAGCCCTTTAAGATCAGCTGGATGTAATTACGTGGACTATGCCAAATTAGGCCCATTAACCTAGTTGTAATGATGTATTTAGAGTCCCTTATCTGCTGTATGAGCCTTGTCCATTCACCTATGTCCGTCATCCATTTGGAAATGTAATAGGTCTTGAGCAGTCACGTGGGAGTGGATTGGCAACCTGTGAGTACACGACGCCTACGCATGTTCGTTGGCACTTCAATGGATTAATTAAGGTTTGACTTATATATTAATTTTTTTCAGTCCAGTTGTACTTGTGCCCAAGAAGAAGTATACGAAACGGGAATTGTATAAGATGCCTGCATAATCCCGTCGGCACCCGTGGATTTTACATCTCATTGGACTTGAGCCACCACCATAAGACTGCCTTGTGACTTCCTCTTTGATATATCCCCATTGTGGGTCTGTTTCGGACATTTATATCATGACTTGGACAACTGAATTGTATTAACTATATTTATTGTATTCATTGCATGTTATTTATTTGCACTTTGCACTTTGCACGTTTGCACTATTGCAACATTTATATAAAAGCCAGCATTAATTGCATATTTCCGGACTTGTTGCTTGTACTCCTCACTATCCGGTTTTCTCCCCTTGTTTGGCTTTGCTCTTAATCATAGCTAGATTAAGCCAGAGAGTGGGCATTGCCACCTTCTCCGCTCCTGGCCCAGCCCCCACAGAGCAACACCGGGCTGCACCGGGAGAGTGGGAGGAAAGGCTCCCGGAGCATGCTGCATCTCCCCCTCACTCGCCTGGCCCCCACCAGAAGCCGCGCAGCCCAGAACTGCGGGGACTGGGCCAGACAAGGGAGGGGGGGGAGATGAAGTGACACTCAGTGTGACGGGGAGAGGCAGAGCACGTGGGGCTATGTAGCTCCGGGCCACGCAAGCAGGGGAAGGAGAAACGCAGCGATGCACCTGGAAGGACGCCTACACTTCCCGTCAAACTTTGAGTCAAGGAAACCCAGGTTGAATTGAGGTAACTCGTCATGTCTGTTTCAGGTCCAATTTGATGGAAGTGCGCTCAAGGTGGAAGCCACTGGTACTGTGAATTTAAAGTTAATTGATCTTAATGGGCATGTTAATTTCCTAACTCTCAAAGACTGCCTATATGTGCCCCAAGCTGCCGGGCGAATAATTTCCGTTGGCAAGATGCTCATTGCCGGGATCCGGATACAAACGAACAGTACCGGAACCTCAAAGGTTATTTTAAGGGGACATGATGCTGAGATTCCTATTGTGAAATTGAAAAATTGTTTGTACTTGAGAACAGAAGTTGATAAAGTTGCAAGCCTGAAAGAGAGAGATTGTCAGCATAAAAACTGCATTTTTGGTTGGCATCATCGTTTTGCCCATAAGAATGTTAACTCGATTCAAAGGCTATTAGAGAACAATGTAATTGTGTATGATGATTGCAAGGCTATTGAGGAAACCTGTGAGAATTGCCTACAGGCAAAGGCTACCAAGCCAAACAGCAAGCCGCATCAGAAAGTTGAGGCTACCAGACTCCTCCAGAGAGTTGGTTCAGACTTAATTGGCCCATTTAAGAGTTCAATAGATGGACACAGATATATTTTAACCTTTTTGGATGACCACAGTCGTTTTCCAAGTGTTTACTTGTTAAAGACTAAAGATCAAACAATAGATAACTTTAAGAACTTTGTGGCTACTGTGAGAAATCAATTTGGGAAAGCTCCAGAAATCTTGCATACTGATAATGGAAGTGAATACTGAATTCCAGAAATTTCTTGAGCAAGAAGGAATAAAACATGAGAGAACTGTTCCATTTAGCTCATATCAAAATGGGACAATAGAGAGATTTAATAGGACTCTTCAAAACATGGCCAGAAGTCTTTTATTTCAATCAAAGCTCCCTGACTTGTGCTGGTGAGAAGCAGTAATGACTGCAGCTTACTTGCATAACAGAACGCTACACAGGGTAAGTGGACAAACTCCATTTTTCTGCTGGTATGGGAAAAATCCAGGATTAAAGCATATTAAATCATTTGGTGCTAAGGCTTATTCATTCATACCCAGGGAGAAAAGAGGCAAGTTGGAACCCAGAGCAGAACTGGGAATCCTTGTGGGTTATGTACCAAGAGGGTACAGAATCCTAAACCCCAAAACCTTTGAAAGAAAAGTTGCTAACACTATATCCTTTGATGAGAAGCATGTGTTCACAGGGAACAAAGAATCTGACTCAGCAGCGCCACCAAGCCGTGAAATAGAAGGTCCATTCTTCTGTGATCTGGTTTCGAGGTTGCCTGTTGCAGATGCTGATGCCAATCTCCAGGAAGGACCCAAAGAAGCCTCACCTTCAGAAGGGGCAGAGGCAGGGATCCTGCCACCAGAAGGGGAGACAGGTGAAACCTGGCCAGATGACACAGAGACAAAGATCAAGGTGAGGCGCTCAGCAAGAGAAGACAAAGGTGTGCCACCAGTGAGATATGAATCTTGTGCTAAAGTGCAAACTGCTGATGAACCAGCAGACTGGGCTGAGATGCTTGAACTGCCTGAACATGAAAAGGGCAAATGGATTAATGCTGCAAAGGAAGAGTTCAACTCACTTCACAGGAACCAAACCTGGACTCTTACAAAACTGCCACCTGAAAGAAAACCCATTGGGTGCAAATGGGTATTCAAAGTGAAACACAATGCAGATGGAAGCATTGACAAGCACAAAGCACGCCTCGTTGCCAGAGGATATACACAGAAACCTGGAATTGACTTTTCTGAAACTTTTGCACCAGTTACAAAGCATTCAACAGTAAGAATCCTACTAAGCATAGCAGCTTCCAGAGGTCTACATATTGAACACCTTGATGTTAAAACAGCCTTTCTCAATGGAGAGCTAGATGAAGAAATCTACATGACTCAACCAGAAGGATTTAAAGAAAAAGGCAAAGAGGCTTTAGTTTGCAAACTCAACAAAAGCATCTATGGACTACGTCAATCTGCCAGAGCTTGGAATGAGAAATTAAGAAAGCTACTATCACAACTGAAATTTAAACAAGGTGAAGCTGAACCTTGCCTATTTACAAGGATTATAAATGGACAATATCAATATTTGGTTGTTGTGGGTTTTCCGGGCTGTATTGCCGTGGTCTTGGCATTGTAGTTCCTGACGTTTCGCCAGCAGCTGTGGCTGGCATCTTCAGAGGTGCAGCACCAAAAGACAGAGATCTCTCAGTGTCACAGTGTGGAAAAGATGTAGGTCATTTGTATCTACTCAGGAGGGGTGGGGTTTTGCTTTCTTTTGTAGATGATTTGATACTATGTTGTGACAGCAGTGAACAAGCCAAAGAAACTGTTAATCAACTAAATAAGGACGTTGAGATTAAGCAGCTGGGTGAACCCAGCAGTTATTTGGGAATGCTCATTGAGAGAACCCAGAATGGAAGTTTTCTTCTAAACCAGAGACGCAAGATCCTGGAACTCGTGGAATCACTAGAGATGCAAGATGCCAGACCAAAGGGAACACCACTGGATCAAAATTACATCGAATACCATGATGGAGTGCCACTAAGAGACAATGTCAAATACAGAGAAAGCTTCTCAGGAAAGCTTCTCTACCTGAGTAAAGTGTCAAGACCAGATATATGTGCAGCGGTTGGGATCCTGAGCAGAAAAACAAGTGCACCCAACGAAGCTGACTGGGAAGCAGTCGAAAGGGTAGTCAGATACCTGATTGGATCAGCCAACCTGAAACTAGAATTTTCACCATGTGATCACCCAATCCTAGTGGGATACATGGATGCCAGCTTTGCTGAGGAGCTAGATGACTACAAGTCAACCAGTGGATACCTTTTCTTCTATGGAAACAACTTGATCAGCTGGAAAGCCAGAAACAAACACTCATCGCCACGTCAACCACTGAAGCTGAATATGTGTCTGCTGCACAGGCCTGTGATGAGCTTGGATGGATTATCAACCTACTGAAAGACTTTGGAATAGAAGAACCAAGACCCATCACTCTATCTGAAGACAACTTATCCTGTGTTGCTTTAGCCAAGAGTGAGAGCATCAAAGGAAAGACCAAACACGTAGTAGTGAAACATCTCAAACTAAGGCAGCTGCAACAGCAAGGACTAATAGACATTAAATACTGTCCTTCGGATGAGATGGTTGCTGACATACTGACCAAGCCTCTCAACAAAGCAAAACTTGAACACCTACGCAAGAATAGGAACCTTCATGACTTCCACTCCAACGCCTGAGAAGGGGATTGTGGTAATTTAGCAAGAGTTTTCGTTTCAGTCATGAAAGAGTTAAACTGTTTGTGTTACCTGCTTAATTAGTAAACATACTTTGAATGTAACCATTAGAGCTTCAAATAAGATTCCCGCCATAGAAAGGGGAGTCACTAAGCATAATGAAGTAGGATTGGGATTTTCTATTGGGCAGTTAGTTTATTGGGGGCAATTAATTGATGCTATATACTGAAGTTTTATTGCTCTTTGTTCACTTTCTGTCTTCACTCCTGGTTCTTCACTGCTTCTTGTCTCTACTCTAAGTCACTTATCTAGCAAGATGTACTCAGCTTAGCAATTTATTATTTTCTCCAAATGTAACCCTAATTTTTATCCTTTAGTAAAGCAATTTTACAGAGCTACACTGGAGTGTGTGTGTGTGTGAATCTATTCTCATTACTTCCAATGCGCAATCTTTGCACAAACTCTGCTATATTTTCCTACAGAAATCCCCTTCCATTGACACCTCCCCCTGCCCGGGGGTCCCTTGCAGCCTTGGAAAGAGCCACTCAATGCAAGCCCCAAAGAAGAGCAGAGGAATAAAGAACTGCAAGAGGCACGAATAGAAAAGGGTCCTGCTTGCCCTTTTGGGCTGGGGAAGGGGGTGAGGGGTGAAAGCGGCAGAGCAGCAGGAAGGGTGGGAGATTCGGGGGGGGGGGAGATGGGTTCCAAAAACTATGAACCAGAGTAGCAGAATCTTTTCAGGTCCAGCAGTTCGAGGGGCTGATCGGAAGAAAAGAGACCAGGCCCCGTCCAGCACGTCTTGAGGATGTCAGTCTCTGACCTAATTCAGACAAGCAGAGACACTGGGCACAACATTTCTCCCTGCAGGGCTACATTTCTGTCTGCAGGGAGGAGTTTTCTCATGATTGAAAGGAACGTGTATAATCGCCAAGCCCAGGGCTGCTGTCTCTCCTTGCCACCTTCAGTCCACCCCTCAGGGCCTCCCCCCTCCTGGCCTGTCCTCAAGGAGTGGGTCAGACTGGAAGATCTGAGCCTCCCTAGGAAAGGAGGAGGGAGGGGGGGGGCTTCTGGCAGGAAGTCATCATCTCTGAGTGATGGAATTGGCAAGTTTGGAAGGAAACCTGGCCAGGAGGGGAGGGGGGTGGGCAGAGAAGGAGTGTTGGACCTTCCCCCATACAGAATGGGTGGCCGAGGGGAAATAGGTAAAGAATCTGGAGCCCCCTTTGATCCAACCCAGTAGGTTGAATTCTCTTCTGAGGCAAATCCAGAGAGAGCCTCACTGAGGGAAGCTGGCGCAGAAGATGTTTGTGTAGCCTAAAGGGTTTTCAACCATCTTCCTTTCTCACCTTCCCAGGCAGCCAAGAAGCACCCCTGATGCCTTCTCCACCCTCTCCTCTGTCTGGTGAAGTGGATGGAGCCGCCATGAAGGCAGCTCAGGTAAGGTGGGAGAGGACAGTTGTGCCGGAGGGAAGGAACGGTTCCTTCGGAGGATGGGGCTCTTTGCCTTTAGTCCTGGCCACAGCCTGTCTCAGGTGACGCCCGCAAAGAAGCCCCAGGAGAGACAATAAAACCCTACTGGTTGCCAGCTTCCAGGTGGGGCCTGGATTTCTCTTGGAATCAAAATTGATCTCCCAAATGCAAGGATCGGGGCAGAGCCCATGGTATCGTGTCCCTGCTGGAGCTCCATTCCCAGACATTGCCCTTAAATCTCCCAAGAAATTCCCATTCTGGAATTGGCAGCCCTGGTGGAGGGCTAGAAGTCAAATAATTTATAAAAAAGGGTGTGTGTGTGTGTGTGTGTGAGAGAGAGAGAGAGAGAGATTCTTCTTAGGAGGCCTGGCAAAGGCCCATTTTACAGTGATGAGGGCCAGGTGCAAAAATGTCAAATCTTTAAAGGACGCAGGATTGATTGACAGTTCCAGGTGGGTGGCCCTGTTGTTCTGCAGTAGACAACTAAGGCTGGAGTCCAGTAGCGCCTCGGAGACCAAGAAGACTTTCTACAGTATGAGCTTTCCTGACTCCAGTCTCCCTTCTTCAGATACAAGTAGGCGTGGAGATCCCTGAGTCTTTATAGCCCTGTCAGAAGGTTTGGAGGGTGTTGCAAAGACGGGAGATGGGATGTAGAGGTCCAATGTGTAATGTAAGGCAGAAAATTGGCCTCTGTGGTGAGGTAAGAATCCCATGTCTCTGTTCCTTCACAAATTTAGAACAATGAAGCGGAATGTTGGACAAGTGATGCCTACATTTCCCATCAAAACTTGAGGGAAGTTGACAAGTGTCCAATCTGTGCCTTTTGTCACTTGTAGTTCTGCACTGAGTTTTGACAGCCAGGAGCAGGACTCTCTCTCTCTCTGAGCCAAGATGTGTCCTCTTGAAGAGCTGATTTTGCTTTGGGCCTAGCAAGGCCTATACACTCGAACAGCCTGCTGTTCTGGTCCTGGGAGCCTTAAAGGAGGGTGGGAAGAGAACCCAAAACTTTTCGAAAAGGTCCAGTCTTACACTTAAGATTTCACCATTTGTTGGTCCATAAATTGCTAACTGTTCCTCCCTCCTCCTCTTATTTTTAATTTTTCCCTTTTTCTTCTTCAGGGCTGGGTGTCCTTCGAAGAGGTGGCTGTATATTTCTCCAAGGGGGAGTGGAGCCTGCTGAGCCCGGCCCAGAGATCCCTGTACAAGGAGGTCATGCTGGAGAATTTTGGGAACATGGCCTCTCTGGGTGAGGGTCCTTTTCTCCCGGGCTTTCTCCTTCATGCTCTGAGGAGGTCCTAAAAGAGGAAGGACGTGGGCATCTTTGTGCTCTGGGTCCGATGGCTGATCGCTGCCCCCCTCCTCAAGGCTTCCTCTGAAATGGGAGGGGTTCTGAGGTTTCCATACAGAGAGGGAGCCCCTGCTTAGCAGTCCTTGGACCACATGAGATGCCAAGAGATGCCAGGTTTGGAGAAAATGGGAGGGTCTAAGCAGGGCTTCCCTCCAGGCTGGGCCTTGCCTTCGGTGTGGCTTTGTGTTTGTGTGTGTCTCTGTGTATAAGTTGCTGTCAAGTCAGAACTGACTTAAGACAGTGACGGGGCTTTCAGGGCAAGACATGGTTTATCATTGCCTGCCTGTGCATATCGACCCTGGACTTCTTGGATGATTTCCCAAGCAGCTTAGATTTGAGAAGGGCAGGCTACCTGGGCCATCTAGGTGTGGGCAGGCCTGCCTTTCCTGTGCTGAGATATGGCTGCGGAGGAAAGACTGCCGCCTTCTTTGCCTCTGAATTCTCCGCTGGCTTTTCCACCTCAGCTGGGCTGGGAGCAGGTGCAGAAGTACCAACAGGGGGTGAACGGGTGATTCTCGGCCCATTGTGTGCCCCCCCCCAACCCTGTTGCTTGCCTGTTGTGTATTTCTGGAGGAATGGAGTGAACCTGCATGGAAATTGCTGAAATGATGCACACAAGGAGCAATAATAATTTTCTGGGGTTCTTTTTCTGATGAAAGGACCTGTGATTCCCAAACCAGACCTCGTATCCAGGTTGGAGGAAGAGGAGGAGCTGCTTATCGGGTTCTCTGACGAAGAAGAGGAATTTCTTGGTAGCTGCCTAGGTTTGTAGTGGGTCTTTGTGTTGCTTGTGGTACTTTCCATGGGCTGGTGTATTTCTGAGTTTTTATCTCCACAGTTGCTTCTCCTCAGAAACACTTAGGTGGCTTGTGAAGGCGGAGAGGTATGTGTAGATCATGAAAATCGGAATCTTCCTCCTTCTGCCCTCTCTGATCCATTTTTAAGGCTGTTTCTTCAGGCAGTGGCTCTCGGGCGAGGCCATTTCCCAGCCCTGTTACTTAGATACGGCAAGACTACATGCCCCTCTTGGGTTTTGTTCTTCTCAGGAGAATTATCCTTGAGAGTTTAGTGGAAACACCCCTTGTTCTTCCTTCTTGATTTCTTCATTCTAGCACTGCTAATTACGCAAGCATGCCCAGATTGGCTAACGGGCTTATTTAGAGATGCAGTGAGGCCAGAAAAGAGGGCCCGTTGAGCTCAGCTCAGCATGCGAGAGGGCTGTTGCTTCCCTGCCTTTGTGCCAACTTGATGAGAACCCTCTGGACTTCCTTTAGCTGGTGGGTGAGCATACTATGCCAAAGAATAATTGTAGAGAAATAGGTAGCAAGTGTTAGTTAGTTATCCTCTAGCCAGAATGTTATTCTTTCATTTGCCTCTGGCATGTGCTTATAGAATCATAGACTCTTAGGGCTGGAAGGGACATCGAAGGTCATCTAGTCCAACCCCCTGCATAATGCAGGAAATTACAACTGCCTCCCACCCACACTCCCACTGACCCCTGCTCCATGCCCAGAAGTTGGCAAAACAATGCCAGGATCTCTAGCTAAACTGGCCTGGGGAAAATTGCTTCCTGACCCCACAGTGGCGATTGACAATTCCCTGGGTGAGTAATCAGGGCGCACAAAACCCAAGCACTGATGTAATCCTTCCTGCCCTCCCTTTCATGATCTGTCCAGGTTCTCAGAATCAGCATTGCTGTCAGAGGGTCATCTAGCCTCTGCTTAAAAAGCTCCAAGGAAGGAGAGCCCACCACCTCCCGAGGAATCCTGTTCCACTGAAGGACAGCTCTAACTGTCAGGAAGATCTTCCTAATGTTTAGCCAAAAACTCTTTTGATTTCATTTCATCCCATGGGTTCTGGTCCGACCTTCTGTGGCAACGGAAAACTGTTCTGCGCCATCCTCTATATGGCAGCCCTTCAAGTATTTGAAGATGGTTCTCGTATCACCTCTCAGTTGCCTCCTCCCCAGGCTAAACATACTGAGCTCCTTCAACCTTTCCTCATAGGACTTGATCTCCAGACCCCTCACCATCTTAGTTGTCCTTCTCTGAACATGTTCCAACTTGTTTATATCCTTCTTAAATTGTGGTGCCACAAACTGAACACAATAGTCTAGGTGAGATGCAACTGGAGCAGAGTAGAGCGATACCGTCAATTTGTGTCATCTGGACAACCTGCTTCTCTTGAGACAGCCCAAAATCGCATTTGCCTTTTTAGCTACCACATCACGCTGCTGACTCATGCTCAGTGTATGTGGTTCTTGTGCAGTATACACTCCTTATAATTGGACTTTAGCTTATACTTTAAAGCTAAAGTATATTTTACTTTTGATGTCAAGAATACACCAAAGGCAGGATGTTGGATGAAGAGAGACCAGCTTGGAGGTGACACCAAGCTGAAAACCTGTATCTTGTGGGATAGGGTTGATTTTGGAGGTGGGAAGGATAACATGTTTTGTCCTTTTTCTTAATATTTCTCTGTTGGCCCAGCTGGTTCTAGCAGACTCTCAGCTCCAGAACTCAAGGACAGGCTTCATTCCGCAGATACACGGGTTTTGTAAGACTCAAGTCAGTCAGCAACTGTTGTGTGTTCCTTTCTTTGTCGTTACCCTTTGACTTGCAGCTCACGTCAAAGAAGGATCTCTGCGCCAATCACAGTCCCCATGAAATCCTAATTCTATTCAACTGTCACAAACAAGAGATCTGTCAATACCATCTTGCATTCCCAACACAGACTTGATAGTGTCCAGAAATCAATCCTTTGAACTCTTCCATTCTCTGTGTCAGCTGGTTTAGTTCTTGGCTCTCTTTTTTTATCCTGTGTGTTCATGCCAGGTTTCACTTTCTTTCTGCAGATGGTGTGTGGGAGGTGGCAACTGACTATCCAGTGATGGAAAGAGAATTTATGTATTCAGATGCAGAAGAGAGCTTTGAATATAGTGATGCATGGATTGTGGTGGACAGAACAAGCCAAGTAAATGAGAGGGAAATCTGTGACGTTTTCCAAGGTGATAATTCTCAAGAAATCCCACCCTCTCGAAAAATAAAGAAAGGAGACAAGTGCCCAGAAAGTGTGGAAGGATTTTCTGAAACAAGAGATCCGACTTTGCATTGGAGCACCCATAATAAAAGGGGAACATTAAAATACCCAGAGTGTGGAAAAACCTTTGGACAGAAACATACTCTAACTTCCCATCAAACAATTCACACAGGGGAGAAACCTTATAAATGCGTAGAGAGTGGGGAAAGCTTCAGACGGAGTAAACACCTTACTGCCCATCGTAGAATTCACACAGGGGAGAAACCTCATAAATGCCTGGAGTGTGGAAAATGCTTCAGTCAGAGTGGAATACTTACTGTCCACCGAAGAAGTCATACAGGGGAGAAGCCATTTAAGTGTCTAGAATGTGGGCAATGCTTTAAAAGGAAGTGTGCTTTAACTACCCATGTAAGAATCCACACAAGGGAGAAAGCTTATAAATGCCTGGAGTGTGGAAAAGGCTTCACTCAGAGTGGAAACTTTACTGCCCACCGGAGAACTCACATAGGGGAGAAACCTTATAAATGCCTGGAGTGTGGGAAATGCTTCAGTTCGAGTGGACACCTTACTGATCACCAAAGAATTCACACAGGGGAGAAACCTTACAAATGCCTGGAGCGTGGAAAAGGCTTTAAATCTAAGGGTGATCTAACTACCCATGTAAGAATCCACACAAGGGAGAAACCATACAAATGCTTGGAGTGTGGAAAAGGCTTCACTCAGAATGGAAACCTTTCTGACCACCGAAGAATTCACACAGGGGAGAAACCTTATAAATGCCTGCAGTGTGGAAAAAGCTTCAGACGTAGTGGACATCTTATCACCCACCAAAGAATTCATACAGGGGAGAAACCTTATAAATGCCTGCAGTGTGGAAAAAGCTTCAGTTCGAGTGGACACCTTACTGATCACCAAAGAATTCACACAGGGGAGAAACCTTACAAATGCCTGGAGTGTGGAAAAGGCTTTAAATCTAAGGGTGAGCTAACTACCCATGTAAGAATCCACACAAGGGAGAAACCATACAAATGCTTGGAGTGTGGAAAAGGCTTCACTCAGAATGGAAACCTTTCTGACCACCGAAGAATTCACACAGGGGAGAAACCTTATAAATGCCTGCAGTGTGGAAAAAGCTTCAGACGTAGTGAACATCTTACCACCCACCGAAGAATTCATACAGGGGAGAAACCTTATAAATGCCTGCAGTGTGGAAAAAGCTTCAGACGTAGTGAACATCTTACCACCCACCAAAGAATTCATACAGGGGAGAAACCATACAAATGCCTGGAGTGTGGAAAATGCTTCACTCAGTATGTAAACCTTACTGCTCACCGAAGAACTCACTCAGGGGAGAAACCTTATAAATGCCTGGAGTGTGGAAAATGCTTCAGTGAAAGTGGAAAACTTACTGTCCACCATAGAATTCACACAGGGGAGAAACCTTATAAATGCATGGAGTGTGGAAAATGCTTCAGTTGGAGTGGAAGCCTTACTGCCCATCAAACCATTCACTCAGGGGAGAAGCCATATAATTGTCTAGAATGTGGCCAAGGCTTTAAAAGGAAGTATGATCTAAGTAGCCATGTAAGAATCCATACAGGGGAGAAACCATATAAATGCCTGGAGTGTGGAAAAGGCTTCACTAAGAATGGAAACCTTACTGCCCATCGTAGAATTCACACAGCATGGAAGGACATGACCTATTGATGGGCTGGCACTCATTTCTCTGGTATGAAAAATGGGGAAATCATATTTTAAAAATCACTGGATAAGGAAAGCACTAGTACTGGTCTGGGAAAGAATAAGATCTACGTTTTATTGGAGAATTCCCTTGTGGGTTTCCCCAGTTGAAGCTTTTACACATCCTTCGTTGAAAAAAGAGGGAAAAACTCCTACCTGGAAGATCTTACTGAAACCAGCCGGGCTACTAAAAAATCCAAAAGAAATGGCAGAGCTCGACATTGAGTTGGGATGGTGGGGCCAGGCACAACTGGAATCTAGATATAAAAAAGTCAAAACAGTGGATTTTTATGAAAAGGATGAAAATATTGATGTGATACTATGTGGTACCTATGTTAAAATGATAAAGAAAATATATGCTATACTTATAAAGGCAAAATTACAGGGGGAAGAGGTCAAAGATACTACGATAAAATGGGCTGAGAATGTGGGACATACAATAGATTTAGAGCAATGGTCACAAATGTGGAAAAGTAATTTAATGATGACTTCTGGGAAATGGCCCAGTGCCGTTGGGCTTGCTGAGATTCAGATCTGAGACCCGATCCTCACATTCTCTTTGAAGCTTGGCTCTCAAGCTTCAAAAATCCCCCCCTGGAGAGGGGGGGGCGAAGCTGGAGCGCGATAAGGGGTATCAGACGGAGCAGCAGCTCTGTTTGCGACCCCCCCCCATCTGCTCATTTGGCGGAGGGTGAAGAGGAAGCCTTGTGGCTCACAAGCTGGGGATCCCGAACTTTGTATAACATGACTGAAAATGGCAAGCACCGTGAATCTGCAACAGCAAACGTTTGAATATATTCCTAACGTATGGGTGAGATCTAATCTTTTTTCTTTTCAACCTAACTAGAGTGGCTACCAACCTAGAGAAGTTTCAAGTATCCCCCCACCCCCACCCCTTTCTCTTTTTGTGCTTCTCTATTTACCTTGTTTGAATTACAGGCGGGAGGAGAAGAAACTAACTGCTTAAGATCCAAGGTACCATAAGTAAAGACTTTGGCTTATTTTACACTAAGTGAGAAATTAAGACTATCCTTAAAATAAGAGGAGTCTCAATAGACCTCTATATGGCCATTAACTGATATTTGATCTACGTTGAAAACTTTTAGAAAGGCTTTGGGATTGACTGAAAAAGAGAAAAGTCCTCTGAGCTACTGATTAAGACTCTCTGGATTACAGTCTGGATTTTAGCCTGCATGTTTTGTTTTGTTGTTGTTGTTGTGTTCCCTTTTTGCCTTCTGTGATTTTGGTTCCTGTATTTTATCTTTTCCCCATTTCAGGATATAAATATACGCTTTTCTGGGTTTTGTTCCTTTTTATTTTTTTCCCTTTTCTCAATGGAGGATTCCTGATGATCTTTTACTGCTGAAGCTTGGCTGGATTTCTATTTGCATGGATCTACATTCTTTATTTTTATTTTTGGTATTTGGGGGGGGGGCTTTCAAAATGGAGTACAAAGTAATTGAATCTGCGTAGTTCCTCTCCCATTTTCTGTAGCTCCAGGAAGAAGATCTCCCAAGATTAATTTCCAGGGCATAAGCTGGTTTAGCAAGAGAGAATGTTGTGTTTTTTATCCTAGAAAGATACTCAAATATTGTCTGGCTGAGAAAGGAACTGTTTTGGAACATTGTGGTTTATGAAACAAAATATTCTTTGTTTTGGAACATTGTGGTTTAGGAAACAAAATATTTATTTTCTGTCTTAAGTGGGTAGAAGGAGGGAGAGGGACGGGGCCTGACTATTTTAAGTTACTGAGCTGAGGATAGATAGTAAAAATAATCGTGGAGATATTTGTCTAAAGATGTTGCCAGGTAAAGAAAAAGAAAAAGGCCAAAAACTATACCCTGGAAGCCTCAAATCTGTGACATCAGCTATGGCACAGGTACCTACATCCACACAGTCATCAATCCAGACAATACAGGCTAGCGTGGCCCAGTTGCTTGACGAAATGAAAACTATGAATGGCAGGTTTGAAGAGTTCCAGAATGAGAGAAGAGAAACCAAAAAGGATGCAGCCGAATTAACATCTAAGGTGCAAAAAGTGGAGAAGAAGACTCAACAGAATCAAGATTGAGAAAGTATCCAAAAGCCAGTTGGTGATGGAAACTAAACTTATAACTTTACAGATGGAGAAAGCAGCATTGATGCTGCGTTTGCAGGATGTGAAGGAGGAAGAAGGAGAAAATACCTTGAAGGTGGCATCAGGGCTATTGGCAATAGCACTAAATATTCAGCCAGAAGAAATGGAAACGGAGATAGACACAGCCTTTAGAATAAGCTCATCCTATGCAAAAAAGAACAAAAAACCACAGGAAATCCATGTAAGATTTATCAGACACAGAACCAGAGATGACATTCTTAAAGCAACATGAGAGACCACCTTGAAGTCCCAAGATGAAGAAGTGATGGTCCTACGAAATATTCCATGGGAGGTGCGGATGAAGCGATGGGAATATGGATTTCTGACGGACTTACTACGCACAAATGGCATACAATATAGATGGCTGATACCAGAGGGACTACTCTTTATGACTTCAGTGGACAAAGGTTCAATATTAACTCGATTCCTAAAGCACAAGCGTTTGTTCAAAAGAATTTGATGGCGGACCAGAAATCCAAGGAAGGCAAAGGAGAGGAAGAAAACGTAAGCCCACAGTCTGAGTCAGAACCAGAACCAGAAAATGGAGCAAGAGGAGGAGTACAGACCAGGAAGCAAACCAGAGAAGAAAATAAACAAGGTAGTAAGAGAGGCAAGAAGTAATGGCCAGTAACTCTCTAGAAATACTCTCAATGAATATCAATGGATTGAACTCCCCTCAAATAAGAAGAAGAACTTTTACATATCTGAAAAAATTTAAAGCAGAGATTCTATGCCTTCAAGAAACCCATATCGGAGATAAAGAGGAAAGGCTCCTGAACTGTAAGAACCTGGGACACACATTCATTGCAGCAGACGAAGTTAAAAAGAGAGGTCTAGTAACTTACACACAGGGAAGACTGAACCCAAAATTGATCTATGCCTGTGACCAGGGAAGAATTCTAATGACTGAACTTCAGAAAGGTCAATCTTGGTAGTGAATATTTATGCCCCAAGTGAGCAACAAGAAAAATCCTTTCAAAGACTTTCAGAGCAAATATCCAAATTGAAATACAATGATGATATATGCATGGTGGGAGACTACAATGCAGTAGTGGATAAAAGCTGGATAGGAAACATGTGAAGAATGGGGAAAAAAGGGGGGAAAGTGCTTCCTAAAAAATTCTTTGAAATGGCCCTTGTAGACTTATGGAGAACAGAAAATCTGAATTCAACTAATTATACTTTCTACTCGGACAGACATAAATCTTGGTCACGAATAGATATGTGTTGGGCCTCAACATTGTTAGTGGCGGATATGGAAGAAATAGACATTTTGCTACAAGTGATTGGAGACCACAACCCTCTCTTAATAAAGATAAAAGGGGGGGGGAGACAATTTAGGTGGAGACTAAATACAAGTTTATTAAAAGACAAAAAATTTAGAGAAATAATTGCCAAAGAAATGAAATGGTATTTCAAACAAAACTTAAATAATGAAACTACTATAGATACAGTGCAGGATGCAAGTAAGGCTTTCTTCAGAGGACTGGCAATCAGATATGCGGCAAGTAAAAAGAAAGAGAGAAACAAAGAATATCAAAATTTGGAAATAAACCTAAAAAATCAAGAAGACAACTTAAAAAATGCTCCTGAAAACAGTACATCAAAAATGAAGATAAAGATATTTCAACATAAACTTAATTTAATGTTAACAGAGGAGATGGAGAAGAAAATTAAATATGCCAAATTAAATTATTTTGAAAATGCAAACAAGCCTACAAGATGGCTAGTTTACAAGCTAAGGAAAGAAAATACTAAAAGACAAATAATGTCACTGAATGATGAAAAAGGAAAGGAGAAAGTTCTTCAGGAAGAAATAAAGAAGGTGGTTGAATCCTACTACAAGAAGCTCTATAGAAAAATGACTGTCCAACCAGAACAACATGATGACTATTTGAAAAAAATGAGATTAAAGAAATTCAGTGAGGAACAGAGGAAAATTTTAAATGACCCAATCACTATGAATGAAATAATACAGGCCTTTAAAAAGTAAAATAAGGGGAAATCTCCAGGCCCAGATGGCATACTAGCTGAATACTATCAATGCTTTGAAGAAACCTTAATTCCTCGCTTTAAGAAGCTGATGGAAGAAATGTGGGTTACAGAATCCATACCAGAAACATGGAAAGAAGCTACAATATCCTTAATACCAAAGGATGGAACAGATTTGAAGGAAATCAAAAACTACGGACCAATCTCCCTGCTGAATGTAGATTATAAAACCTTTGCAACTATATTATCAAGGAGAATGAGGAAACGAATGGACCAGATGATCCACCAAGATCAGGCCGGCTTTCTAACAGGACGACAGACTAGCCACAATATAAGAAAAATATTAAATATTTTGGAGTACTATGAAGCCCATCCAGAAAAACAAATGGCTCTGATGTTTCTTGATGCTGAGAAGGCGTTTGACAATCTCAATTGGCAATTTATGTTTAAACAACTAGATGAGATGCAGTGTGGGGAAATAATTAGAATATGTTTATGTTTAAACAACTAGATGAGATGCAGTGTGAGGAAATAATTAGAATAATTCAAGGACTAGAATTTCAATTAATGGTCAACTAACAGAACCAATAGAAATTGAAAAAGGAACAAGACAAGGCTGTCCATTATCTCCTCTCTTATTTATACTGACACTGGAACCACTTACGGACAAGATCCGGAACTCAGAAGAGTTCAGAGGAGCCAAAATTAAGAAGCAAGAATACAAAGTACAAGCATTCGCAGATGACTTAGTTTTTATTTTAGAAGATCCTTTAACATCAATACAGAAGCTCTTACAGGAAATCAAAGAATATGGAGCTACGGCAGGATTAAAAATAAATATTCAAAAGACAAAGCTGATTCCTAAAAAGATCCAAAAATGACAGATGGAAGAATTAACTGAAAAATCGCAACTAATAATTGAAAAGAAGATAAAATATCTAGGAATTTGGATGACCAACAGATGTAGCTCCTTATACGAAGACAATTATGGGATATTGATAAAAACAATCAAAAAAGACTTGGAAAGATGGAAAGATCTTCAGCTATCATTGACTGGAAGAATAGCAGTGATAAAAATGAATGTTCTCCCACGAGTTCTGTTTCTATATAGGGGAAAAGCCATATAAGTGTGTAGAATGTGGGTAAGGCTTTAAAAGGAAGTATGATCTAAGTACCCATGTAAGAATCCATACAGGGGAGAAACCATATAAATGCCTGGAGTGTGGGAAAAGATTCAGATGGAGTGGACACCTTACTAGCCACCGAAGAATTCACACAGGGGAGAAACCATACAAATGTCTGGAGTGTGGAAAAAGCTTCAGTCAGAATAGTTACCTCACTGCCCACCGAAGAATTCATTCAGGGGAGAAATCATATAAATGCCTGGAGTGTGAGAAAAGCTTCAGTAAGAGTGAACAACTTACTACCCACCAAAGAATTCACACAGGGGAGAAGCCATTTAAGTGTCTAGAATGTGGGCAAGGCTTTAATTGGAAGGGTGATCTAACTACCCATGTAAGAATCCACACAAGGGAGAAACCATACAAATGCCTGGATTGTGGAAAAGGCTTCACTCAGAATGGAAAATTTATTTCCCATCATAGAATTCACACAGTAGGAGTGGACAACTTAATGTCCACCAAAGAAATCATACAGGGGAGAAACCTTATAAATGCCTGGAGTGTGGGAAATGCTTCAGTCAGAATGGATACCTTACTGCCCACCAAAGAATCCATATAGGAGAGAAGCCATATAAGTGTCTAGAATGTGAGAAAGGATTTAAATGGAAGCATGTTCTAGATACTCATGTAAGAATCCACACAGGGGAGAAACCATACAAATGCCTGGAGTGTGAGAGAAAGTTCAGTCAAAGTTTAGCCCTTACTGCCCATCAAAAAATAGTTCACAGAACAGCTCTGCTTTCATATCCATGAAATCTTTTGGCATTTTATTCTCCAGTAATTCCAATTTACTGCTAAGAGTATCACACATCTTTTGAATCACATCTGGAGCTAGTGAATGATCCAGGGATCCTTTTCGCCATGAACCATTTTTTAGTAATTTAGCCAATTAAAATCAAAATTTTCAGATTCATAGTTGCTATTTCCCTTAAATCCAGTAGGTGGTGATATTAGATCAAAGTTTTATAATGACGAGTTTTTTCAGTTGAACTCAGACTTTTTTGTTGGGAATGATGGACAGCCCGTTGGAAAGAAGTTTTAGAACTTTGTGTTTTTATATGATCACGGCAGCAAGAGTAGTGTATGCACAAAAATGGAAAAACCCATCATTGGTCACAATGGTGGATAAAAGTTTTGGAGTTTGCCTCAATGGCAAAACTTACTTCACTGATTAGTGAAAAGATATTATCTACATTTTGGGCTGAATGGAAGCCATTTATAGACTTTTTACATAAAATAGATAATAATGATTTGATGGTATCCAGATTTATGGATTAAGAATCATGAACAATAGAAAAATGAGGGCTCTTATGTGTAACAGAATCAGCGAGTTTTTGAAAATGATACATACTTGTTGCGGAGGCAGTGTCATGGGATTATGAAATAAAGAATAAACCCATATTTCATCTGTAATCATTGTGTTTGGTGTCTTGAAATATAAGTGGTTACGTGGGAGTAGGGGAGTTATAAATCGGAAGCAGAGTAATATTGCAAAAATCTCCCCTAACAGTTGGTACTGTGCCCATGTCTGAACGAGCATGTCTTTTGTGCAGATTTTGGGATGCAGTGCATGTGCTGGATAGCAGACAGGCAGCTGCATTTATGACTTTCTCCATGGGAACCCAAAGCAGTTCTCCTCCATTTATCCTCATAGCAACCCTGTGAGGTAGGCTCCTTTAATTGCATGTCACTGACCCTGCCCTGAATTGCATGCCCCTACTAGCTCACTCTCATCAGATCTGGGAAGGTGAGTGAGGGTGGGAGAAGGGCCACCAGTAAGCCCCGGGTTGTCCTGCAGAGGCAGGGTGTGGCTGGTGGCTCTCTGGGGCTTATCCCTTGCCTGCAGAGGCCCAGGAGGGGCACCATTGGGGTGGCTGTAGCAGCAGAGGGGGATTCAAATATGCACCTTCTACATCCCACCCTGACACTCTACACACTATGTAAGCAGTCGGGCTGGCCTCCACCATCTTTAATAGCCATTTTGACATGGCTACCCATGATATAAAGTCACCAGGTCTCTGGATTTAAAATGGCAGGTTGCTTTGCAGCCGAGGACCACCAGTAAACAGTTGCTGAGTGTCGCCTGGGAGACCCAGGCATGAATGGAATGCCGCATAGGAATGCGGAGTGATCCGTGGTGATTGGATTTACAGGCTCCTCAGCCTCTAAGGAATCTAGCGCAACAAAGGCCTCCTAGAGTCATCCCTACTTAACACATTGCTTTCCCTTCTTCCGTGTGGAGTTCTCCTGTCCTTGATTGAGGAGCTAATAAAATAGTTATAGTTCATTCCTGGGAAGGTACATTCCCCAACTAAATCAATCAACTTAGCTTCGGTGGCCCTCATTAACAAACTGCTCTTAAATGTCTCTCTGCGCCCCCCCCCCCCGGCCAAGGTTCCAGTCACCCACAGTCACACACCCAATCTCTGGCTCCTGATGGATGGTTCTCTGGACCTCCTGGAGCCTGTCTGTATCTCTCTTTGCCCTCTCCCTGGGACAGAGAAGACAGTGATGGAGTGTGGACAACTGTAAGATGGTCTACTCTGATGTAAGGTCTCCCGAGGCTTCTGCTTTCCCCACAGGGACCCACAGGTTAGGTGCAGGGATGGGGTTGCCAGCCGCCAGGTGGCTGCTGGCGATGTTGTATTAGAACTGAGCTCCAGATGACAGACCAGTTCTCCAGGAAAAAACGGCTCCTTCAAAGGGTACACTCTATGGAACCACACCCTACTGAGTTTCCTCCCCTCCTAAACCCGCCCTTCAAGTTTCACCTCTCAAAATCTCTAAGATTTTCACAACCTGCAACTGGCAACCCCACACGGGGAGTCCTGTTCAAGCTGATAAATGACTCAGCAGCCCCCCGCCCCAGACTTCAGTCACCCGCAGGATATCCCAGCCTCTTGCTTCGCAGGCTGCTGATTCTGCCCATCGATGGGGGCTGAGGACACATGACAGACAGGCAAACTTCCCAATCCCAGCTGCGAGCTGGCTGCTGGCTTGGCAGGTGGGTGGGCTTGTTCCTGCCACCTATCCCAGCGGTGAGGGGAAGGAAAGCAGCTGCTCCTCCTGCAGCTGGCCACCAGCTTGGAAAGTGGGCAGGTACGTCTCTGCCGCCGAAACTGGAGCAGTGAAGGCAACGAAGCAGCCACCCCTCCCGCAGCCTGGCCATCTGGCTATCAAAGTGAGGAAGGTAAGGTAAGGGAGGCAGCCAGTCCCTCCTTCAGGCACACTGAGCCTGCTCCGCATAAGCTGGTGAGTCGTTGGAAACCCGCTTAATTATGTTATAGGATTCCTTGGACTGGCTGTGTCACCTGAAGAGGCGGGCAGTCAGGCGAGTTCAGGTGAGAGGAGCAGTTGGCACTTGGGAGACTTGGGTGGTTATTGCCCTTCTTCCCTTGAGCAAGTGCAAAGTTCTCCCAGTTTGCCCACTACATTCTCCCAGTGCACTCAGGGCCCACCACAATGAGACCCACTCTCCTGCCTCGCACACAAATCTCCACAGCAGGAGGCTGAAGGGCGGAGCTGCAGGCCGCATTCTCACCTATCTGAGGTCATGAGCAGTACAGTCAGAGGTTTTTTAGGGTGCGTGGGCAGGTGATTGGGCGCAGGGAGGGGGGCTCACCCACCCCGGAAGTGCATGTGGTTGGGCCCCTGTGGTAGTTCCCATCCTATGCTCCTCCAGCTGTGAGGGCGGGGATGGGTGTAGGGAGAGTGGCCCAAGATTTCCAGTTCAATTGGTGCCTGTGGGCTACGCCTCCATTTTTCGTGGCGTAACTTTCCGCTGCTGCAGGGAGCATTCCCAGCTCTGGCTTCAGGAGTGGAGTAACTCCTGGCCCGCCCTCTCCAGCACTGCACTTATATCTCCGCCCAGCTG
This sequence comes from Eublepharis macularius, assembly GCF_028583425.1. Taxonomy (NCBI): domain Eukaryota; kingdom Metazoa; phylum Chordata; class Lepidosauria; order Squamata; family Eublepharidae; genus Eublepharis; species Eublepharis macularius. The sequence continues at coordinate 184,072,646 of NC_072793.1, forward strand.
CCAAGTGCACCCGCCGGTGGCAACCTATCTGCGGTAGTGCACCTCGCCGGCGGAGATGGAGTTACATCCACGTAAATGCCATTTACGCCCACGTAAGCCTTAGTTCTCTCCCTATATGCTTTCCATCCTGCTGCTTAGCAATGCACTGCCAGTCCCAAGAAGAGCCTGGCCTTCCAGTCCCTTCATATGCTGGTGCATTCTTAGCATCCCAGTTCCATCTTCAGTATACCTTCCTTTAAAGACTTCTTTTTAAAAAGGGGACCCCCTCCACTCCCCAAACTCGCCATAAGAGCAGAGCATCCATATTTTCTTAGGTGGGTATGAACAGATGACGCAAGAAATAAATCCTACTATATAATTGAGTAAGCGTGTTTCAGACAACTCACTTTATACCCTGGTGCATCACCAGAGGGCTCTGCTGCAGAGGGAAGCCCAGGCGAGGCACCGTGTCCCTCCAGAAAATGGGCCGTGGCAGGAAGGCCAGGCCAGGATCGGGGGGGGGGGGACAGGTGACAATACCAGCTCCCTGCTTTAACCCAGCTGGTATTAGAAGTGGAGCAGATATCAGTGCCCATCCAATGCCTTAACCCAGCCAGTATTAGGAGCAGAGCACGATGCAATGTCTGACCAATGCCTTATCCGAGCTGATATTAGGAGCGGAGTAGGTGGTAAGACCCACGCCTGCCTTAACCCAGATGGTATTAGGAGCGGAGCAGGATGCAATGCCTGACGAATGCCTTATCCCAGCTAATATTAGGAGTGGAGCAGGTGGTAATGCCCACCCCACCTTAACGCAGCTGGTATTAGGAGCGGGGAAGATAGCAATACCTGCCCCCCTTCAGCCATCTGGGATTAGGAGTGCATCAGGTGGCAATGCCCACTGCCTGTCTTCACCCAGCTGGTATTAGCAGTGAAACAGGTAACAATACTCAACCCCCACCTTAACTGAGCTACTATTAGGAGCAGAGCAGATGGCAAGGCCCACCCCTGCCTTAACCCAGATGGTATTAGGAGCAGAGCAGGACGCAATGCGTGACCAATGCCTTATCCCAGCTGATATTAGGAGCAGAGCAGGTGGTACTGCCCACCCCACCTTAACGCAGCTGGTATTAGGAGCGGGGCAGGTAGCAATACCCGCCCCCCCTTCAGCCATCTGGGATTAGGAGAGGATCAGGTGGCAATGCCTGCCCCCCATCTTCACCCAGCTGGCATTAGGAGCAGAGCAGGTGGCAATGCCCACCCCGCTTCAGTCAGTTGGGATCAGGAGCAGAAACACATGGCAATGCCCACCCCGTGCCTTCCCCAGCTGGTATTAGTAGCAGAGCAGGTGGCAATGCCCACCCACCCCACCTTCAACCAGCAGGTGTTAGGAGTGGACTAGGTGGAATTGCCCACCCACTGCCTTAACCCAGCTGGTATTAGGAACACAGCAGGTGGCAATACCCACCCTCTTCACCCAGATAGGATCAGGAGCAGAGCAGATGGTGATGCCCACCCCCCTACACCTTTCTGGGATCAGGAGCGGAGCAGGTGGCAGTGCCCACCTCAGCCATTACCCAGTTGGGATCAGGAGTGGAGCAGGTCGCAATGCCCGCCCCCTTTTCCCAGCCTGTGTCAGGCATGGAGCAGGTAGCAAAGCTCACTCCCCTTTACATGGCCAAGATCACGCATGGAGCAGGTGGCAATACCTGCTCCCTCCTTCACCAGCCAGGATCAGTGACGGAGGAGGAGGGAATTCCTGCCTATCCACCCTCCCCTTTCTAGAGCCCGTTGTATTTTTTCCCACAATGGGCTTTGTTGCTAGTAGGGTTATAAATGAGGTAAATAAAAGCTATACCTGACCCTCCGGAGGGCATGCCACCTTGTGGTTTGATAGCAAATATAGAAAAGCAAGAAGGGAGCTGAGTGATAGCTATAATAGGTACAGGTATAAACCAGAGGATAATATGCTGATGGTATTAAAACAGCAAAAGTATAAAGCACTCATACGCTGAAAGAAAAAAGAAAAAATGGAAAGAGGCTGGATACAGCTAAGACAGGCAGTTAAGCTTAAGAATACCTCTTTATTTTGGAGACTTGTATCTGATTGTCCTAATGGCCCTTCTAAGCATACAGGTAGTTCAATATTACCTGAAGACTGGGATAAATATTTTAAGGAAATGTATGTCAGCAATGAACGGGAAGAACTTGACCTTAATATGGAAAACTTAATAAACTGGCCACCAGTTGGGGCTACAGAAGTATCTTATTCAAACTCTGAAGCCAGGAAAGGCATCAGGCATTGACCGAACTCCTCCAGAATTAATAAAAAAGAACTGTGAATGGTGGGCCCCAATATTAACATCCTTGTTTACAGCAATTGATAAAACGGGCAGAATACTAAAAGACGGGGGGGGGGGTCAGTTATTATCCCCATTTACAAGAGAGGTAATAAAGATATGCCATCAAATTATAGACCGATAAGTTTACTTAGCACTTTGAGCAAATTACATGCAAGGCACTTACAGTGGAAATTAAGAGACTGGACTGAACAGGAACAGTGTCTGGCCAATGAGCACTCTAGACCAACGTATAATCCTGGATCACCTAATTGCAAAATATTCTACAAGAACATCAGTATCCTTATATGCACCCTTCATTGATTTCAGGTCAGCATTTGACTCCATTTCTAGAAACATACTGTGGGAAAAATTGAAGGCTTCTTCCATTGATAGACGCCTGTTATTTCTGATTCAAGCTTTATATAAAAACACCACAATACGAATCAGATGTAACCCACAAGGCCATCTTACAGCACCGATAAAAACAAAGAAAGGAGTAAAACAGGGCTGCATTCTAGCGCCATTGTTGTTTAATTTTTATATAAATGACTTGGTGCAATGCTTAAATAGCCCAGATTATCACTCTCCTAAATTGGCAAATAAGCATATTTCCATATTACTTTATGCAGATGATGCAGTGCTTCTCTCGAGGACACCAATTGTACTAAAGAGAGCTTACTAACTTACTATTTTCAACAAAATCAGCTGAAGATTAATTATGATAAAACCAAAATAATGGCCTTTGCAGAGAGACCTAGGAGATATTCATGGTATCTAAATGAGACCTGCATAGAACAGGTGCGCTGTTATAAATATTTAGGTATGATTATACAGGAGAATGGGAGGAAATACACACATATAAAATATGTTTCCTCTAATGCACAAAAGAGTGCTGGGGCGATACAAAAATTTTATTGGTCCAGAGGGAGTCGCAATGTGGAAGCAGCCATTAGATTATTTTCGTGCAAGTCTCTCTTGCAGATGTTATATGGAGCTCCGCTAAGTATTACAGCTAAGAGGACATGGATGGAAAGAACACAGTCCAAATTCCTAAGAGCAGTACTTCAAACACCTAAGAATGTGTCAAATGCAGCTGTAAGACTGGAAGTGGGCATGGTAACGGTGGAAGCTCGATTATGGATAGCGGTTATATTATACTGGCCTAAATTGGCTTCTGCCGTAAATGGCCTGGCACATTGAGTTTTGAGGGATAACTTTGTTCCTCCCTGGTTGAGATTGCTGAGGAGTAAATTAGGTCATTATGGTTTCTCCCAAAAATATCTATTATCTATGAATATGGCACAGGCCAGGGTCCTGATTAAACAGAGAATCCTAGATGTGGAAAGGCAACATGATCTGATCAGAGTTGAGAACTATTTATTGGAAAGAAGTATTATGAATAGGGTTGTACCAATGCCCTATATAAATAGCTTGGAGAATCCTGATTATAGAAGAGCTTTTACCCTATTAAGATATGATGTCTTACCCTCAGCTGTCCTGGAAGGCAAATATAAGAAGACACATGAAAAATGTTTGTGCCCGTGTGGAGATGGGAGTGTCCAGTCCCTATTATATGTCTTCTTTGAGTGTAAAATATATTACCATATTAGGGAAATATATATCAAACCTATAATTGATGGTTTTCCCGGGAAAGAGAGAAAAAACTATATTACAATCATGTTCGCAGACAGGAATAGGGAAATGACGCTCCAAGTGGCAAAATATAGCTGGATGGTCATTAATAGAAGGAAATCCTGGCTTAGTGTGCAGAATCCTAGACAAGTATTGTTATAATTTGATAATATAAGGTAATTTGAATGTTAGGTATTTATATTATGTAAATTTTAGTGAGCTACAATTTTAATGATTGCCTGGATATTTTAAGTTTATATTGTTGCCAAATATGCTTTTAGGACTGATTAATTTTATAAGTAAATGTTTAAAGGTGGTAACTTGTGGAAATATGTACCTTTTAAATATTTATTTTAAAATGGCGTGTGTCTCGCTGATGTGCAATCGTGTAATTTTGAATTGATTTTGAGAATGTGGTGGTCTCTGGCTAATAAACTTTGTTGTTGTCCTTGAGCAGAGCGTCCGTATTGCCCCCCAGAGACTAAACAGAGTGCGGTCAGTGGAGCCTCAAAACAAAATCAGAGAGTGGATGTGATGGGTTCACTGGATGACCCAGCAGCCTCCATTTCAAGCTCGAAGAGTTCTGGCAAGAGGGTGAATTCAGAGCAGAACCACAAGTGACAAAAGGCACAGATTGGACACTTGTCTGCTTCCCTCAAGTTTTGATGGGAAATGTAGGCATCCTGGTCTCGCAGCTTGGCTCTCCAACTGCTGTCCAATGGACTTTTCAACTGTCACTTGTCCAACATTCCGCCAAGCTGCCTACATTTCCCATCAAAACTTGAGGGAAGCTGACAAGGGTCCAATCTGTGCCTTTTGTCACTTGTGGTTCTGCTCTCAGAAGGGAAGGAAAAGCTCCCCCCCCCCCCTTCAGGACTCAGTCCATTGAAAGAGCCCCTGATAAGAGACAAGATCCTGGAAATCGACGGGCAGGAGATCAGTTCGGGTCTGGAGCTCAGTTTAAATGGCAGCAGAACTCCAGGTCCCTCCTGGAAGTTGGCAAGCCCAGCCATCTCTTCAGGCTCCAGTGGGGGTGGGGGGAGATGAGGCTCAGGAAGGAGCAGATGTGGGTCGGCGCCTCAAGGACATGGGAGTCCAGGGAGGGCTGACAACTCCCCCCCCCCCCCCCCCGGGAGAGGCTTGCTGAGCTCCTGTGCCTCTGAGCTGCAAGAACCGGGACATGAACCTTTTCCTGACCCAACAGAGCGGCGGGGCCAGGAAGACCGAGAGGAGCAACCTGAGTTCCGGGCGCCTTTCTGACGACCCCCGGGCGAAGAAGAGAAACACGCCGCGTCTGGTGCAAGCAAAGGCCAGAGGCACGGGCAGGAGGCAGCAGCGACACGGGGCGGTCTCTGGTCACTGCTCAAGTGGGGAGCGCCTCCCCAAGGGTTAAAGCAAGCGAGTCTGCAGCCCTAGAGAGGCACATGGGGGAGGGGGATGTGCAGAGCCATTTCCTGCCCCCCCCCACCTTGCAGGACTCCCGCCGTTGTTTCCGGCTGCTGTTTGCATGGCTGGGAGGGAGTCGGGTGAGCTCGGAGGGGCTCTGCGGGAAGTAGATGGGGGGGGGGGTTGCAATGCAAGAGCCAAGGCCGAGCAAAGTGAGGGAGGGGGTCTATTGATTTGGGGGGGATCCCCTCCCTTCCATTCATGCCCCCCTCCTGCCCTGGGGTCCCCTTGCAGCCTCGGAAAGAGCCACTCTGCAGTCCCCAAAGGAGAGCAGGGGAATAAAGACCCGCGAGAGGCATGAATAGAAAAGGGTCCTGCTTTCGGATCGAAGGGGGCTACAGGTCAAGGCTGCAGAGCAGCAGGAAGGGTGGGAGATTTGGGGGGGGGGAGTGGATTCCAAAAACTATGAACCAGCATAGCAGAATCTTTTCAGGTCCAGCAGTTCGACGGGCTGGTCGGAAGAAAAGAGACCAGGCCCCGCCCAGCACGTCTTGAGGATGTCAGTCTCTGACCTAATTCAGACAAGCAGAGACACTGGGCACAACATTTCTCCCTGCAGGGCTACATTTCTGTCTGCAGGGAAGAGTTTTCTCATGATTGATAGGATTGTGTTTTCATTGCCACGCCCAGGACTGCTGTCTCTCCTTGCCACCTTCAGTCCACCCCTCAGGGCCTCCCCCCTCCTGGCCTGTCCTCAAGGGGTGGGTCAGACTGGAAGACTTGAGCCTCCCTAGGAAAGGAGGAGGGAGTGGGGGGGGGCTTCTGGCAGGAAGTCATCATCTGAGTGACGGAATTGGCAAGTTTGGAAGGAAACCTGGCCAGGAGGGGAGGGGGGTGGACAGAGAAGGAGTGTTGGACCTTCCCCCATACAGAATGGGTGGCCGAGGGGAAATAGGTAAAGAATCTGGAGCCCCCTTTGATCCAACCCAGTAGGTTGAATTCTCTTCTGAGGCAAATCCAGAGAGAGCCTCACTGAGGGATGCTGGCACAGAAGATGTTTGTGTAGCCTAAAGGGTTTTCAATCATCTTTCTTTCTCACCTTCCCAGGCAGCCAAGAAGTACCCCTGATGCCTTCTCCACCCTCTCCTCCATCTGGTGAAGTGGATGGAGCCGCCATGAAGCCAGCTCAGGTAAGGCGGGAGAGGACAGCTGTGCCGGAGGGAAGGAACGGTTCCTTCGGAGGACGAGGCTCTTTGCCTTTAGTTCTGGCCACAGCCTGTCTCAGGTGACATCTGCAAAGAAGCCCCAGCAGAGACAATGAAACCCTACTGGTTGCCAGCCTCCAGGTGGGGCCTGGATTTCTCCTGGAATCAAAATTGATCTCCCAAATGCAGTGACCGGGGCAGAGCCCATGGTATCCTGTCCCTGCTGGAGCTCCATTCCCAGACATTGCCCTTAAATCTCCCAAGAATTTCCCATTCTGGAATTGGCAGCCCTGGTGGAGGGCTAGATGTCGAATACGTTATAAAAAGGGTGTGTGTGCAAGTGTGTGAGAGAGATTCTTCTTAGGAGGCCTGGCAAAGGCCCATTTTACAGTGTTGAGGGCCAGGTGCAAAAATATCAAACACTTGTAAATCTTGCTATATTATTGAGTTAGCGTGTTTCAGACAACTTACTTTATACCATGGTGCACCACAGAGGGCACTGCGGCAGAGGAAAGCCCAGGTAACTCACCATATCACTCCAGAAAACATGCTGTGGTGGGAAGCCCAGGCTGAGAACAGAAGCGGAGCAGGTTGCAGTGCCCTCTGCATAACTTAACTGGGTTGGTATTAGGTATAGTGAAGGTGGCAATGCCCCCCCCTTAACCCAGCTGATATTAGGATCGTAGCAGGTGGCAATGCCTGCCCCCCTTCAGGCAGCTGGTATTAGGAGTGGAACAGGTGGCAATGCCTACCCCCGCCTTAACCCAGCTGGTATTGGGAGTGGAGGAGGTGGCAGTAACCGCCCACCCTCAGCCAGCTGGGATCAGGAGCGGAACAGATGACAATGCCCACTCTCTGCATTACCCAGCTGCAATTAGGAGCAGAGCAGGTGGCAATACCAGCCCCTACCTTAAACCAGCTGATATTAGGAGTGGAGCAGGTGGCAATGCCCAGCCCCTACCTTAAACCAGCTGATATTAGGAGTGGAGCAGGTGGCAATCCCCTATCCCCTTTCACCCAGCTGGGATCAGGAGAGGAGCATGTGGCAATGCCCACCTTCTACCTTAAGACAGCCGGTAATAGGAGCGGAGCAGTTGGCAATGCCCAGCCCCTCCTTCACCGGCCAGGATCAATGACGGAGGAGGAGGGAATGCCTGCCTTCCCCACTATCTCCTATCTAAATGTCAGACTATGGCATCCCAGTTAGCCAGAGTCTGTCTTCCTCCCTTCTGCAAGAAGCCAAGGTCTCTTGATTTCAACAGGATTATTTGAAAGACAGCATAGAGGCCCAGATGACCACATTCCAGGACGATCCTGGCTGAGCACAAGCTTTGTTAGGAATGAGTTACAAAACGAAAGGAGTTACAGATCAAACCCTCCGTTCCCAGCCTCCCCCCATAGTTCACATTGCTGGGCGCTCGTCAGTGGGAAAGCTGGTCCGTCATGGTCGACTTTGAAGAAAATAGATAAGATGCAGTATCCTCTCCCATGGGAAGTGCGGGCATGGCTTAGCTGGACCTGGAGGGAGAGAAAGACTAAACAACTACTCAAATTAACATGGTGTGACTTAGGTTGAGTTCCCTTAGCATGACAGATCCTGACACTAAAACCCGTTGTGTTTTTTCCACAATGGGCTTTATTTCTAGTAAATCAATAAAGGACGCTGAATTGATTGACAGTTCCAGGTGGGTGGCCCTGTTGTTCTGCAGTAGACAACAAAGGCTGGAGTCCAGTAGCGCCTCGGAGACCAAGAAGACTTTCTACAGTATAAGCTTTCCTGACTCCAGTCCCCCTTCTTCAGATACAAGTAGGCGTGGAGATCCCTGAGTCTTTATAGCCCTGTCAGAAGGTTTGGAGTGTGTTGCAAAGAAGGGAGATGGGATGTAGAGGTCCAGTGTGTAATGTAAGGCAGAAAATTGGCCTCTTGTGAGCTAATCCCATGTCTCTGTTCAGGCCTGGGGGTTCCATCGTTCTGAATTTGTGAAGGAACTCAGTTTCTGCAATCTCACCTTGCAATCCTCCTCCCTTGAAGTTTCTCTGTTCGAGAACTGCCATCCACTTTCAGGTCAGCGGTGGAAGGTGTTGAAAGGTTAAAAAGTCCTCCTGCTGATTTGTGAGTGTTGCAGTTTTTCATGTCAGATTTAGCTCCATTTATTCTTTTACAGAGAGGCTGACCTGTTTGTCTGTTCTAGAGAGAGGAAGGGCGTTGTCACTTGGTGGCATAGATAACATGTGAAGGTAAACGATGAGTGGCCCAGAGATGCTGTGGCTGGTGTTGTGAGGTCCACTGACTGTTTTCTTAAGGTGCATGAAATATAGGGACAGAGGTGGCATCTTGGTTTGTTGCAAGAGTTAGGAAGTCCACGTTAGGAACTCCATTACTGTGGGTGAGAATTTGTTTCAGGTTTAGGGATTTTCTGTGGGCAAAACAAAGTTTGACTCCCAATAGCTGTGAGGGAGGAGTGTCATAGTCCAGCATAGGTTGCAGGTCAGTAATGGTGCGTTGAACTGGTTTGAGTCGAGAATTCTGTGTGGCCACCAGCAGCTGTTCTGTTCGTGTTCTGTTTGGGCCCATCTTATCTGTTTGATACCATTATCTGTCGATACCGTTCTGGCTTTCTGCATGTTTCCTTCTTTCCTTCCTACATCAATAATTAAAAAATACCTGTTGTAGATCCTACCGGAGTCAGAGGGATTAGAACAGACGTGGCTGTAGGGTAGAGCTTGTCTGTGGACGATGGATTCTTTGGTGCGCTTTGGATGGTTACGGGAGGCCTGCAGATACATTTGGCGATCAGCCGGTTTCCTCCCAAGGATGTTTCTTGTGTTCCCAACCTGTACTTGTACAGTGGGGTCTAGAAAATGAGTTTTTCATGAGGACTGAGTGGTGGTAGAGAGTAAGTTGCTAAAGTCCTGGTGGAATTTCTGTAGTGCTTCTTTCCTATGTATCTAGACGATAAAAAAGTCTGGCTTCCTTGTGGTGGCTTTTGAAGGGGTGTGAAGGACTGGGGCCTTTTAATGGGGAGAGGGAGCGATTGCAGCTTACCCCTCTTATTCAGAGTAAATATTCTGCCCGGTCAAACCACCTCTATTTGTGTGAATTTGACAGCCAGGAGCAGGACTCTCTCTCTCCGAGCCAAGATGTGTCCTCTTGAAGAGCTGATTTTGCTTTGGGCCCAGCAAGGCCTAAACACTCAAACAGCCTGCTGTTCAGGCCCAGGGAGCCTTAAAGGAGGGTGGGAAGCGAAGCCAAAACTTTTTGAAAAGGTCCAGTCTTACAGTTAGGATTTAGCCGTACATTGGTCCATAAACTGATAACACCTTCCTCTTTTTCTTTTCGTTTTTCCACTTCTTCTTCTTGCAGGGCCGGGTGTCCTTTGAAGAGGTGGCTGTGCATTTCTCCAAGGCGGAGTGGAGCCTGCTGAGCCCAGCCCAGAGAGCCCTGTACAAGGAAGTCATGCTGGAGAATTTTGGGAACGTGGCCTCTCTGGGTGAGGGTGCTTTTTTCCTGGGCTGCCTCCATCGTGCTCTGAGGAGGTCCTAAAAAAGGAAGGGATGTGGGCTCGTTTGTGCTCTGGGTCCGATGGCTGATTGCCATCTCCCTCCATGAGGCTTCATCTGAAATGGGAGGGGTTCTGCATTCTCCTTACAGAGAGGGAGCAACTGCTTAGCAGTCCTTGGACCACATGAGATGCCAAGAGATGCCAGGTTTGGGGAACATGGGAGGGTCTAAGCAGGGCTTCCGTCTAGGCTGGGCCTGACCTTGGGTGTGTTTTTGTGTGTCAGTGCGTGTGTGTGTATAAGTTGCTGTCAAGTCAGAACTGACTTAAGACAGTGACGGGGCTTTCAGGGCAAGACATGGTTTATCATTGCCTGCCTGTGCATATCGACCCTGGACTTCTTGGATGATTTCCCAAGCAGCTTAGATTTGAGAAGGGCAGGCTAACCTGGGCTATCTAGGTGTGGGCAGGCCTGCCTTTCCTGTGCTGAGATATGGCTGCGGAGGAAAGACTGCCGGCTTCTTTGCCTCTGAATTCTCCGCTGGATTTTCCACCTCAGCTGGGCTGGGAGCAGGTGCAGAAGTGCCAACAGGGGGTGAACGGGTGATTCTCGGCCCATTGTGTGTCCCCCCCCAACCCTGTGGCTTGCCTGTTGTGTATTTCTGGAGGAATGGAGTGAACCTGCATGGAAATTGCTGAACTGATGCACACAAGGAGCGATAATAATTTTCTGGGGTTCTTTTTCTGATGAAAGGACCTGTGATTCCCAAACCAGACCTCGTATCCAGGTTGGAGGAAGAGGAGGAGCTGCTTATCGGGTTCTCTGATGAAGAAGAGGAATTTGCAGGTAGCTGCCTAGGTTTGTAGTGGGTCTTTGTGTTGCTTGTGGTTCTTTCCATGGGCTGGGGTATTTCCAAGTTTTTATCTCCACAGTTGCTTCTCCTCAGAAACACTTAGATGGCTTGTGAAGGCTGAGAGGTGTGTGTAGATCATGAAAATCGGAATCTTCCTCCTTCTGCCCTCTCAGATCCATTTTTAAAGCTGTTTCTTCAGGCAGAGGCTCTCTGGCGAGTCCATTTCCCAGCCCTGTTACTTAGATACGGCAAGACTACATGCCCCTGTTGAATAATTCAGGAGAATTATCCTTGAGAGTTTAGTGGAAACAGCCCTTGTTCATCCCTCTTGATTTCTTCATTCTAGCATTGCCGATTAAGCAAGCATGCCCAGATTGACTAACGGGCTTATTCAGAGATGCAATGAGGCCAGAAAAGAGGGCCCATTGGGGACCTTTACAGGTCAGCTCAGCGTGCGAGAGAGCTGTGGCTTCCCTGCCTTTGTGCCAGCTTGATGACAACCCTCTGGGGTGGAATGGACTTCCTTTAGCTGGTGGGTGAGCATGCTATGCCAAAGAATAATTGTACAGAAATAGGTAGCAAGTGTTTAAAGTGTTAGTTAGCCTCTAGCCAGAATGTTAGTCTTTCATTTGCCTCTGGCATGTGCGTATAGAATCATAGACTCTTAGGGCTAGAAGGGACATCGTGGTTAATCTATTCCAACCCCCTGCATAATGCAGGAAATTACAACCCCCAAATTACAAATTACACCCCCAGTGACCCCTGCTCCATTCCCAGAAGTTGGCAAAACAATGCCAGGATGTCTAGCTAAACTGGCCTGGGGAAAATTGCTTCCTGACCCCACAGTGGCGATTGACATTTCCCTGGGTGAGTAATCAGGGGCCACGAAAACCAAGCACTGATGTAATCCTTCCTGCCCTCCCTCTCATGATCTGTCCAGGATCTCTGAATCAGCATTGCTGTCAGGTGGCCATCTAGCCTCTGCTTAAAAACCTCCAAGGAAGCGGAGGCCCCCACCTCCCGAGGAATCCTGTTCCACTGAAGGACAGCTCTAATTATCAGGAAGATCTTCCTAATGTTTAGCCGAAAACACTTTTGATTTCATTTCATCCTGTTGGTTCTGGTCCGACCTTCAGGGGCAAGGGAAAACTGTTCTGTGCCATCCTCTATATGGCTGCCCTTCAAGTACCTGAAGATGGTTCTCGTATCACCTCTCAGTTGCCTCCTCCCCAGGCTAAACATACCGAGCTGCTTCAACCATTCCTCATAGGTCTTGATCTCCAGACCCCTCACCATCTCAGTTGTCCTCCTCTGAACATGTTTCAACTTGTTTATATCCTTCCTAAATTGTGGTGCCCCAAACTGAACACAATACTCTAGGTGAGGTGCAACCGGAGCAGAGTAGATCAATACCGTCCCTCTGTGTGATCTGCACACTCTGCTTCTGTTGAGACAGCCCAAAATCGTGTTTGCCTTCTTAGCTACCACATCACACTGCTGACTCATGCTCTGTGTATGTGGTTCTTGTGGAGTATACACTCCTTATAACTGGACTTGCTTAATAAAGCTAAAATATATTTTACTTCTGGTGTCCATAATACCTGCTTCTGGGGGTCTTGGGTGGGTGTAGTTTCAGTGCCTGAGAAGGGAAGCAAGAGCTCTCTAGGTCCAGATAACAAGGCAAGATGTCGGATGAAGAGAGACCAGCTTGGAGGTGACATCCTCTATCGGATAGGCTTGATTTTGGAGGCGGGCAGGATAACACGTCTTGTCCTTTTTCTTAATATCTCTCTGTTGGCCCAGCTGGTTCTAGCAGACTCTCAGCTCCAGAACTCAAGGACTGGATTCATTCAACAGATGCACGGGGTTTGTAAGACTCATGTCAGTCCTTGACTTTCCTGTGTTCCTTTCTTAGTCAGTACCCTTTGCAGCTCACGTCAAAGAAGGATCTCTGTGCCAATCACAGTCCTCGTGAAATCCTAATTCTATTTATGTGTCACAAACAAGAGATCGGTCAATACCATCTTGCATTCCCAACATAGACTTGATAGTGTCCAGAAATCAATCCTTTGAACTCTTCCATTCTCTGTGTCAGCTGGTTTAGTTCTTGGCTCTCTTTTTTTATCCTGTGTGTTCATGCCAGGTTTCTCTTTCTTTCTGCAGATGGTGAGTGGGAGGTGGCAACTGACTATCCAGTGATGGAAAGAGAATTTATGTCTTCAGATGCAGAAGAGAGCTTTGAATATAGTGATGCACGGATCGTGGTGGACAGAACAAGCCAAGTAAATGAGAGGGAAATCGGTGATGTTTTCCAAGGTGATAATTCTCAAGAAATCCCACCCCTTCGAAAAATAAAGAAAGGAGACAAGAGGGAAGAGTGCCCAGGAAGTGTGGAAGGATTTTCTGAAACAAGAGATCCAAATTGGCATTGCAAGACCCATAATACAAGGGGAACATTTAAATACCGGGAGTGTGGAAAAACCTTTGGACAGAAACATACTCTAACTTCCCATCAAACAATTCACACAGGGGAGAAACCTTATAAATGCCTGGAGTGTGGAAAAGGCTTCACTTATGGTGGAAACCTTACTGTCCATCGTAGAATTCACACAGGGGAGAAACCTTATAAATGTGTGGAGTGTGGAAAATGCTTCAGTCAGAGTGGAGCTCTTACTGTCCACCGAAGAATTCACACAGGGGAGAAGCCATTTAAGTGTCTAGAATGTGGGCAAGGCTTTAAATCGAAGGGAGATCTAACTACCCATGTAAGAATCCACACAAGGGAGAAACCATACAAATGCCTGGAGTGTGGAAAAGGCTTCACTCTGAAGGGAAACCTTACTTCCCATCGTAGAATTCACACAGCGGAGAAACCATATAAGTGTCTAGAATGTGGGCAAGGCTTTAAATGGGCGAGTGCTTTAACTACCCATGTAAGAATTCACACAAGGGAGAAACCATATAAATGCCTGGAGTGTGGAAAAGGCTTCACTCAGAGTGGACACCTTACTCACCACCAAAGAATTCACACAGGGGAGAAAAGTTATAAATGTCTGGAGTGTGGAAAATGCTTCATTGATAGCGGAACACTTACTGTCCACCGAAGAATTCACACAGGGGAGAAACCTTATAAATGCCTGGAGTGTGGGAAATGCTTCAATCAGAGAAGATCCCTTACTCCCCACCAAAGAACTCACACAGGGGAGAAACCTTATAAATGCCTGGAGTGTGGGAAATGCTTCAGTGAGAATGGAAAACTTACTCTTCACCGAAGAACTCACACAGGGGAGAAACCTTATACATGCCTAGATTGTGGAAAATGCTTCAGTTGGAGTGGACAACTTACTGACCACCGAAGAAATCACACAGGGGAGAAACCATATAAGTGTTTAGAATGTGGGCAAGGCTTTAAAAGGAAGTATGATCTAAGTACCCATGTAAGAATCCACACAAGGGAGAAACCATACAAATGCCTGGAGTGTGGAAAAGGCTTTAAATCAAAGGGTTATCTAACTACCCATGAAAGAATCCACACAAGGGAGAAACCATACAAATGCTTGGAGTGTGGAAAAGGCTTCATTCAGAATACAAACCTTACTGACCACCGAAGAATTCACACAGGGGAGAAACCTTATAAATGCCTGGAGTGTGGAAAATGCTTCACTCAGAATGGAAACCTTACTGCCCACCAAAGAACTCATACAGGGGAGAAACCTTATAAATGCCTAGAGTGTGGGAAATGCTTCAGTTGGAGTGGAAAACTAACTGACCACCGAAGAACTCACACAGAGGAGAAACCTTATACATGCCTAGAGTGTGGAAAATGCTTCAGTTGGAGTGGACAACTTACTGACCACTGAAGAATTCACACAGGGGAGGAACCTTACAAATGCCTGGAGTGTGGAAAAAACTGAAAAAGAGGCAGTCCCAGAAGAATCCACACAAGCGGGCTGTTAATCAGCAAGGGACCTGTGCGTTATAACAATATCCAAATAGCATTTTAATAAATATCAAGTCTCCAAAACCTCTCATGAGCAGTGTAAACAAACATATCAAAATACCATCATACAAATATTCAATGTATAATAACCAACAAACATAGGCGGAGACCATGTCCCTCGCCAGTCCCACTCAGTGTCAGGTCTTACATTGATTCTGTGTATAACCAGAGAAACTCCATTTTAACTTTGTATATGTCTCAAGCTCCTCTCTTGCAGGTGACACACATTCAGCAGCAGTTATCTCAAAGAGGAATGTTTTGTCTACTACTTTTCCAACCCTGAGAAAGTTTCGTTTTCACAGCTTCAAGCCACTTGTTTTAGGAACTGTGGGGGGAGGATGGGCAATGCTGGGCTATGCTGTTCTGTACCTGACTTTGTACCTTCGCAACAATTCCTATGTACCAGCAAAGATACTATATTTTGGTCAGTGGATTACAATGGTTGCCTACATTCAGTAAACTCTTTTGGAAACAATGGACTCATGTCTAATTGCAAGAGATAGTCTGAATTGCAACTTTTAATAAGCCACAGTCTCACTTTGTTGCGAATCAAAATTGTTCCAATGCCTAAACCAGGGGAGCTGGATTCAAAGTTCGGTCCTGCCAGGGACCCGTTGTCTGATCCCTATGCTTCCCCCAGTTCGGAAGGACTGGAACCAACTGCGCCTGTTCAGGGAGGAACGGGGCAGCTAATTGATCTTGCGCCTGACCCCGCAGATGTTCGACCTTGAACAGAACCGTTGATATCGCTCCCTACGCCGAGGCAGTGGGGCTCCAGGCCGCAAGAGACGAGGGAGAGGAGAGTGAGTACGGTGTTCTCCCGATTGCAGATGGAGGGGAATCGAAGGATCAGCTCGATACCTGAGCATCCTAGCAGTCGCCCCTGGTATCACTGGAATCGAGAGACCGATCAACTCGAATGGAATTGGAGACTATTGGAGAATACCCAAATGTGGGAGACGTCCCGTCGTGATGCTTTGGCTTGGGACTATGCGGAGAGTACCCCGTGGATGGGGCAACGATAGCAGACCAAACAGAATTGGGTCCAATTGCAGAGTCGCACATTGGCTGTCGATGCGGGGATTTAGGCGGTGACCGGATTAGCCAAAGGCATTTTGGCAGGGAGATCGGCTATGGACCAAGAGCACGGAGTTCAAGGTATGGGGGAAATTAGGCCATGGCCCCGAGTGACAGCGTCCTATGCAGAATATATGGAAACAACGCAGCTACCCAAGGAAACTCCTCATGAGTATGCAGAGCCGGGGACCACGGCAGCTCCAGACCGTGTGCAAGATTTAGAAGGGAGACTAAGCAGTATGGAACAGAGTCTGGCCCATGCGGTTCATTTACTCCCCGTGCTGGTGGTGGGTGAAGGCAATCCTCGAGGAGAGGGGCCGACCGGCCAGGATGTTGGGCAACAACTGGCCGATTTGCAAGCTTTGGTCCCAAAGGGACAGCCGGTGGAACCTAATAATGAACAAAAAGAAGTTGTGCCTCAGATTCAACCGACTGGTCCAGATGGAGAAGGGACTCCCCCCAAACAACCAGATGAATCTGAGGAAGAAGAGGAAGAAGAAGACGAAGAAGAAGAAGAGGAAGACGAAGATAAAGAAACGCCACCGGTCCCATCACAGGATGTAACTCCAGAGCAGCCTCAGGATCAAATTCCGGGACAAGAAGAGCGCCCGATACCACCACCACCGTTGGAGCGACCAATTTTAACGCCAAGACAAGGTGAGAGCCCAATGCTACCACCTCCGGGGCAACCAGACCAGCCGCCGCCGCCACATCTGCCGCCACATCTGCTGCTGCCGCCGCCACACTTGCCGCCACCGCAGCCACAAGGGCCGCCAATACACCCGGGACGCCCTGCTCCAAGACTCCCAGTGCCAATTCCCCCACTCCGGGGTCCACCAGCACCGCAACCACAAGGACCTCCAGTACCGCAACCGCAAGGACCTCCGGTGCCAAGACCCCAGAGAGTACCACGACCAAGGCCCCAGCAGCCCCCTGTACAACCGTACCAACCAGATTGGCCGTCCAGGCAAGAACCGATCCCTATCCAGTATTATCCAGTTCCAACCCCAGCGCCCAGACAGCAAGAATTACCCATGGGATGGGTAAAATTAGAAGCCACTTTCGACGGAGATCCCTCTAAATTGGGATTTTTCCTAGTGCAAGCGTTACAATTCTTCAGTCGCTGGGGGCACTTGTTTGGAGATGAGGCAAGCCAAATTGAACATTTGGCGTTGCGCCTACAAGGGAAAGCAGCGGAATGGTATGTAGCCTTGTACGATTTGGGGGGCCCTGAATTAGATACCCTGCAGGGGTTGGTAGATGCGCTCCGAGTGCAATATGAAGACCCACTGGAAAAAAGTAGAGCCCGAACAGAGTTGCAATCCATCAGGCAAGGCAACATGTCGGCTAGAGACTATCTTACAAAATTCTGACAGCTTGCTGCCAAATGTCCAAGGTGTGAGGAATCATCCAAAATAATCATGTTTAAGCAAGGTATGAACCCTAAACTGTTAGATCGGGCCCTTATGCAGGATAATCCTCCCACTCTCCTGGGCTGGATTCAATTAACTTGCGAGGTGGAAAACCGTATGGAAGAAGTACGTCTGGTTGAGCAACAACAATCAGCCAGCCAAAGACCAACTCCCGCAATCGTGAGAGGGGGCAGAGGGGCAAGATATGCAGCTAGAGGAACGAGAGATGCTAGATGGCAACAGGGACTATGTTTGCAATGCGGCCAAAGCGGCCACTTCGCTGCGCAATGTCCGTTCCGGCCTGTGCAAAGAGCTCCGTTCCCACCAAGGCGCCTCGCTCCTACCGGCCCCATTCCACAATCCAGACCTACCCCCCCTTCGCGTACAGCAAGGGGAAGAGGCGCTTTCCGAAGGAACCCTCCTGAGAAAGGCCTGGAGTTGGAAAAAGTAATGGACCTTGATCCCACAGCATATGTAGGGGATGAGGCACCCGAAAGTCCGAACTTGGGAAGCGAGATGGATCTGTCGTAACGGGACCCAAACGGCAGATCAAGCCCTCGTCAATTCCCATTGTGGATAGACCTCAAGGGTCCATATTGTTCATACCTGTTACGTTAGTCAACCCCGAGCGGAAAACCCACGTTCGGGTGCAAGCACTCATCAATTCTGGATGCTCTAGAGATATAATTGCACCAGCTTTAGTACATGGACTATTAATACCAATAAGAGAATTAGAGAATCCAGTTATTTTTGAACAAATGGATGGATCTAATATGAATCCGATTACTACCGAAACTGTACCAGTCATCACTGGCATGGGCCAGCATTGGGAGACAAGATCATTCGTAATCAGCTCCACAGCCAAATACCCATTAATTCTGGGGAGTAGATGGTTATGGGATCATAACCCAGACATTAACTGGGCTGCAGGAAGCATCACTTTTAAAAACGACTCCTGCAAAACTCATCACTGGAATCAAAACTGGGGTAATAACCCTACTCTAATGGAGCAAGCATTATTAACAAGAGAAGAAATTAATCAAATTCCCAAACCATACAAAGCATATTTACAAGCTTTTACTGAAGAAGAAGCCAATACCTTGCCTCCTCATCGGAGAACAGATTGCACTGTTGAAATTTTACCTGGAGCTACCTTACCAAAAGGCAGACTTTATCCAATGAACCCAAATGAAAGGGAAGAACTCCGAAAATTTATTGACCCCAATCTAAAAAGAGGATTCATTTGACCAGCGAACAGCCCTCATGCAGCACCAGTTCTCTTTGTCAAGAAAAAGGATGGGGGACTAAGACTGTGCACAGACTTCAGAGGACTCAATGCAGTTTCCTCCACGATCGCATATCCCATACCGCTCATAAGAGACCTACTCAACGTCGTGGCACAAGGTAAGATCTTTACAAAATTGGATTTAAATGATGCTTACTTCCACGTTCGTATAAAGGAGGGGGATGAATGGAAAACCGTGTTCAACATGCCCCTAGGACAGTATGAATACTTAGTGATGCCTTTTGGCTTGGCTGGGGCCCCCTCCGTCTTCATGTCCATGATTAATGAAGTTCTACACCAATTTTTGTATAAAGGAGTGGTGGTGTACCTAGATGACGTGTTAATTTATTCAGATTCTGAGGAAGAGCATATTCAACTAGTACAACAAGTTCTAACTACCCTCATGTGTAACAAATTGCCCATCAAATTATCAAAATGTGAATTCCACAAAATGGAACTCACCTATTTAGATTACTGCGTATCCAAAGATGGATTAAAGATGGATCCAGGCAAAGTGAAAGCTGTGCAGGACTGGCAAACCCCCACAAATCGCAAAGAATTACAATCATTCCTAGGGTTTGCTAATTTCTGTAGAGAATTCATTCAAAACTTTGCCCAAATCGCTTTACCCCTGACTGAACTTTTAAAAACTAAAGATAAAGGGGAACAGGCGAAAAAACCAAAAGCCAAAATTGATTGGACGCCACAATGCCAAACAGCCTTTGATCAATTGAAGCAGCAATTCATATCTGATCCAGTGCTGCAACATCCAGATGAAAATCGCCCTTTTATTGTACAAGTAGACGCCAGCGATGCTGCGATTGGGGGCGTACTACTCCAAAGAGACTCCAATGGTACACTTAAACCTTGTGCATACTTATCCCGAAAATTTTCTGAAGCCGAAAGAAATTGGAATGTTTGGGAGAAGGAGGCGTTTGCAGTAAAGGCAGTGCTCTCTACTTGGCGGCATTGGCTGGAAGGGGCACGCCACCCGTTTGAGGTCTGGACTGATCACAAGAATTTAGAAGCACTACGCAGTCCTAGACGTCTAAACGTTAAACAGTTAAGATGGGCTGAATACTTTCCCAAATTTAACTTCACTTTACAATTCTTGCCGGGCAAAACCAACTTCCTAGCCGACGCTCTATCGCGCATGCCCCAATTCAAAAGCAAACGGGAGGAGACGATAGACACAGTATTTTCGCCTACCCAACTAGGAGGTGTGGTCACTACGCGCAGTCGCACAGCACCACAGTCAAAACCAGACAGTGAATGGAGATTGAAACTAAAAACCAAAGTTGAAAAGGAGGGGGATAAAAAGCCCACAGAGAAATTAACTCAATTGGAACAAGGGGAATGGCTGTGGGGAAATCGTTTTTATGTACCTGAAACCTTACGAAAAGAAGTTTTACAGTGCTGTCATGATGCCCCTATGGCTGGTCACTACGGATATTTTAAAACGCTTCATTTAGTTCAGAGACAATTTTGGTGGCCGGGCATGCGTAAAGACGTTTCGCAATATGTAGCCTCTTGCCCTATTTGCCTCAGCGCTAAAACACGAAAGGGTAAACCTCCAGGATTACTGCAACCCCTTGAAACACCATCTAGACCTTGGGAAGTTATTTCCATGGACTTTATCACCGACCCCCCTTCGAAAAATCACACTTGCATTCTTGTAGTGGTGGACTTATTTTCTAAGCAAGCACATTTTATTCCCTGCACCACCATACCTTCAGCAAGGAAACTAGCGGATATTTTCCTGAAATATATTGTAAAACTACATTCTTTTCCATCAAAGGTAATTTCCGATTGCGGCGGACAGTTCGTTGCCACCTTCTGGCGGGAGCTCATGCACCTAATGGGCATTGAACAGGGTTTAAGTTCAGCACACCATCCTCAAACCGATGGACAATCCGAAAAAACTAATCAATTACTGGAACAATTTCTCCATTGTTATATTAATTTTCAGCAGGACAATTGGTTTGATCTGTTGCCTTTGGCAGAGTTTTCGTACAACAACAGTGTACATGCATCCACAGGAGAGACTCCGTTTAAAGTAGTCTACGGCTACCATTTCAACCCTTTTCCTTTCGAGGCTGTCCCACCCCCAAACAACGTCCAACGATGTTTCAGAATGGTGGGGAAAAGCAGCTCAACAATGGACATTGATTCAGCAACATCTTTCCAAAGCCAAAATGGATTACAAAAAATACGCTGACCGCCACCGTGCGGTCGACTGGGAACTACACCCCGGAGATTTAGTTTATCTTTCCACAAAGAATTTGAAACTTGCCCAAAGCAGCCGAAAACTAGCATACAAATACTTGGGACCATTTCCAGTTTGCAAAATCATTAACAAAGTAACTGTAACTACCAAAGAACATCATGTACACCCAACTTTCCACATCAGTTTGTTAAAGAGAGTTCCACCCACCAACCAGTGGCACGCCCGTGCTCCCCCCCCGACCAACTTTAATTGATGACCAAGTCCACTATGAAGTACAACAAATTTTGGACTCTAAGCTCAAACGTAACTGATTGTTTTATCTTATTCGTTGGAAAGACTTTGATTCTGGGTTTGATGAGTGGGTGGAGGATGTTCATGTTCATGCCCCTAGATTAATCAGAAATTTTCACGATAGATATCCTCTCAAACCGGGGGGAAGGGCATTTTAGAGGGGGCAGAAATGTCAGGTCTGACATTGATTCTGTGTATAAACAGAGAAACTCCATTTTAACTTTGTATATGTCTCAAGCTCCTCTTGCAGGTGACACACTATTCAGCAGCAGTTATCTCACAGAGGAATGTTTTGTCTACTACTTTTCCAACCCTGAGAAAGTTTCATTTTCACAGCTTCAAGCTGCTTGTTTTGGGAACTGTGGGGGGAGGATGGGCAATGCTGGACTATGCTGTTCTGTACCTGACTTTGTACCTTCATTTGCAACAATTCCTATGTACCAGCCAAGATACTATATTTTGGTCAGTGGATTACAATGGTTGCCTACATTCAGTAAACTCTTTTGGAAACAATGGACTCATGTCTAATTGCAAGAGATAGTCTGAATTGCAACTTTTAATAAGCCACAGTCTGACACTCAGTGAGCAAATTATTGCTTTTCTTCAATCTCAAGTACTCCTATACTTAATAAAGCAGTTCACTGACGAAAGTGACCAGTCCGGTCTCGACGGTGAGGGGTCTCGACGGTGAGGGGTCACTGATTAGAGAAAAGATACTGTCTACATTTTTGGCTGAATGGCAGCTGTTTATAGACTTTTTACATAAAATAGATAATAATGATTTGATGGTATCGGGATTTATGGATTAAGAATCATGAACAATAGAAAAATGAGGGCTCTTATGTGTAACAGAATCAGCGAGTTTTTGAAAACCATATATATTTGTTACGGAGGCAGTGTCATGGGATTATGAAATAAAGAATAAGCCCATATTTCTTCTGTAATCATTGTGTTTGATGCCTTGAAACATATGTGGGTAAGTGGTGGTCTGATCCAATCCAAGCCACACAGTCGTGTCCTACCCTCGGCTACTCCCGCCAGGCCTTTCTGTCCTATAACGTGTCGAGAGAGATCCGCAGAGTCTTGCAGTGAAGTTTTTACAAGGTAGTTCGCCATTGCTTTCCCCAACCCAACACACTTAGACGTACGACAGCCACGAATGTTAAGTCATACGTTGCCACCCCCTTGGCACTTTGAACCGTTGTGGGATAAGGGCGAAGTGGTGGTTGTGGAGCTATAAACTGGAAACAGAGTAATATTGAAACAGTTGGTGCTGACGTGCAGTGCCTGTGTCTGAACTAGGTTGTCATCTGTAAAATTGTGTAACTCCTCAGTAGTTATTTTTTCTTCTTGATATTTGGGTGTAATTCTGTTTTGCCGCTTTCTTCTTTAACTAACTATTATCTGCCAGTAACATGTTGTCATCTGCATATCGCAAATTGTCAACGTTTCTTCACTCCACCTTCGTCTAGATCTAATCCAGCTTTCCTTGATATGCTCTGCATAGAGGTTGTAGGGAGATAATATGCATCTTTGTCTGACACCCTTGCCATTTGGAAACCATTCTGTTTCCTCATATTCTATCCTAACAGTAGCCTATTGCCCAGAGTACGCAGTCCTAGGCAAAGTTAACCCTGTTTGTGCTGATTGGTTCCAGAAGGTTTAGCCTGGGCTAACTCTGGCTAGGACTGCAGGGCTTCCAGCCTCTCTCTCTGTGGGAATGTTTCAGAGAATTCAATTTAGGCTGAAGGGGAAGGAGCCTCTTTTTGTTTTAGGACTGGCAGTGTGGTGAGCCAATAGGACGATGCTGAGAAGTGAGAGAGCCAGTCAGGAAACAGAAGCCTCTAAGCCCCACCTTCTATGATTTTGGAGGGAAACTCCTGAGTGGAAAGCAGGTAGTCCCTACCTGCTTACCAGTTTGGTGTAGTGGTTAAGAGCACATGGCTCTATTCTGGAGAGCCGGGTTTGATTCCCCACTCCTCCACGAAGCCAGCTGGGTGACCTTGGGCGAGTCACAGTTCTCTGGAGCTCTCTCAGCCCCACCCACCTGACAGGGTGATTGTTGTGGGGTAATAATAACACTTCCTAAACCGCTCTGAGTGGGCATTAAGTTGTCCTGAAGGGCGGTATATAAATCGAATGTTATTATTATTATTATTACTACCTGAGCCTCCGACAAGCACTGGAGAGAGCCAATGGGAGGAGGATGAGAACATAGGGGGCCAATCAGGAGGCAGGGGCCCCTATGTCCTGTCCTCCATGTGGAGCTCCTTCTCCCTTCAGTTTCTGGGTGGCTTTTCTGCTCCTCTGAGTGTGTGGGGAGGCGATGGGGGTCACGTCTAGCCCCCCCAGATCTGATTCCAGGGGCAGGGTCTCCTCAGATCCAGCAGCAAGGCTGGGGGCTGGAGGGGAGGGGGGAGACCAATCCCTAAATCCCATGGAAGTTGCCAGTCTCTGCCCCAATTCCCACAAACCACAATCTCTCCTTGTAGAGCTAGATTTCTGTGTGCAGAGAGGAGTTTTCCCCATGATGCAGAGAAACATTCTTCACTGATTAGAGAAAAGATATCTATATTTTTGGCTGAATGGAAGCCGTTTATAGACTTTTTACATAAAATAGGTAATGATTTGATGGTATCCGGATTTATAGATTAAGAATCATGAACAATAGAAAAATGAGGGCTCTTCTGTGTAACAGAATAAGCGAGTTTTTGAAAATGATATATACTTGTTGCGGAGGCAGTGTCATGGGATTATGAAATAAAGAATAAACCCATATTTCTTCTGTAATCATTGTGTTTGGTGTCTTGAAATATAAGTGGGTAAGTGGGAGTAGGGGTGTTATAAATTCGAAGCAGAGTAATATTGCAAAAATCTCCCCTAACAGTTGGTACCGTGCCCATGTCTGAACAAGGTTTTCTTTTGTGAAGATTTTGGGATGCAGTGCACGTGCTGGATAGCAGACAAGTGGCTGCATTTATACTCCAACTTTCTCCCCCATGGGACCCCAAAGCAGTTCTCCTCCATTTATCCTCATAGCAACCCTGTGAGGTAGGCTCATTTAATTGCATGTCACTGGCAACTTCCAGTTTGGGATCCATGGAGGTCTAACGGAGCTCTAACAGCAGAGCTGTTCGTGCCGCTGTTTGTGGAGGCTGGAGGGGCACAGATTGCCCGCAGCCCCCTGTTCTCAGGCGGAGAACAGGCAAGCACGCTCAAGAACCTGAGGGCGTGTTGATCTCAGGCGTGGGGGGAGGGTTTCTACGCAACGAACTCCCACCCACCCTTGAGGTCCCACCTGGAGAAAGGTTTTGCTAAGATCTCTGCAGCGGCTCTGGAGTCAAATTTTTCTGGCATAAGACCTACATGCCCAAGTTTCAGCAAGCAACAAGGGGAACAGATTTGATCAGATAACAGAAGCAGCAATTACAACCCAAGAAAAACATCTAAGAAGGTAAAGATTGCTATCTCTCAATACGGGACAGATTAGAACAAGAAATAAAGTACTAAAGTGGACTTAAAAACTGCAACAGATTGGTTAAATAAAGGGGAAGATTCCGGCAAGATAAGATTTTAAAAAGTGACATTGTAAAAAGAATTACGCGGAAAACTGATTATTGTTTACATACCTGCGGTGGGGAAGAGATATCGGACTGTGAGAAAGTTCTAACACTGCGAGAACTGCTGCGTAAAGTAAAGGATCAGGAAGTACGTCAGAAGCATAAAGAGGTCGGCAAGAAGCGGCTTGTTTTAACACCAGAAGCGGAAGAGCGCCATTTTGGAATAGGGCAAGGTTGTGGCTTCAATCAAACGGAAGTAGGCCATCTTTGAAGAAGGTAAGGGAGAGAGCTTCAGTTTAAAACCATAGAGAAAAAACGCCCGACATTTTGGACTGTGCAAAACAACTTTTAATAAAAATAAAGTGAATTTGGACTTTTCAAAGTAATAGAAAGTAATAAATTAGCACCACGGATCTAAGGAAAAGGGCAGACTCGTGGGAGCGCAGTAAATCTAGCCCCACGATGTCGAAGAAGGAGTGGCAAGCTGCAATGGAGAATTTGGATAAAAAAGTTTCAGAGGGAAATAAAGAGCTTAAAGATATGATACAGGAGATGGCGAAAGATTTTAGAGACTTCAAAGTGACACTTAAATTGGAAATGGCAGAACTGACAAAAGCTTTGCAAGATACGCAGCAGAGAGTTAATGTAGTAGAAAATACGGCCGACGTGCAGAAAACAGAGATGAGAGGATTGAAAGGGAGAATGGCCGTCGCGGAATGTAAACAAATGGAAAAACAACTTAGATTTCGTTCAATCCCAGAAACGGAGGAGAAATCAGCCCGAGAACAGATTACAGAAATTTTGGCAGAGTACCTAGGGAAAGAAGAAGAGGAAATTGCAGCTCTCCTGGACGTGGCATACAGAATTAATTCAAAATTCGCGCTCCAGAAGAAGCTACCAAGGGATATGATCATGCAATTTACGACAAGAAATACAAGAGAGTCAATTGTGAGTAAACAGTTTCAGGATCCATTAGAAGTCGACGGAAAAGTGGTGAGAATTATGAAGGAATTGACCAGATCGGTGCTGCTGGAGCGGAACGTACCTGTGGTATGATAAAGTAAAAGCGGACTCTATGTTTTTGCATCATTATATCCGAAGAAGCCTCTTCACAATCTGGAAGAAATATAAGGTTTACATGGGAGACGGAATTCCTTCATGGGTGGTTCCGTATGAAGTAATAGATCCGAGAACTGTCAATAATGAACAGCAGTGTTTAACTTACAAGGAGATAACACAAATACAACATTCAACATTAATAATAAAATCAGAAGAAGATTGTCTCCATGTTATGGATGGTTTCAATATAGGCAGATCAGAGATCTCTACAAATCGGATTGTTTGAAAGGAGGAATAAGAGTGGAAAACTCAGAACTGGAAGAAGTAATACTACAAGAAAGTAAGAAAGAAATTTCAAAGATTTACAAAATACTTTTAAAATGGCATACTGAGGACGAAACAGTGAAAGTACAGATGGTGAAGTGGGCAATAAATTTTCATAAATAAATAGCAATGGAGACTTGGGAGCATCTGTGGAAGAATACAATTAAGATTTCAACTTGTACTAATATTAAAGAAAATGTATACAAAATGATATACAGATGGTATCTGACACCAAAGAAAATTGCGCTGGGCAATGCCAACATGTCAGACAAGTGCTGGAAATGTAAAAAGCATGAAGGATCACTATATCATATGTGGTGGACTTGTGAAGTAGCTAAGCAATACTGGGGAGATATAATTGAAGTAATTAATGAGGTGTTACAAACCCAAATAAATAAGAACCCAGAATTGCTGCTACTGAACTTGGGAATGGAGAATGTTCCAATGCAGCACAGAACATTGTTATTTTATATGACCACAGCAGCAAGGCTATTGTATGCGCAGAAACGGAAAGTGCAAGAAGTACCAACTGTAGAAGATTGGATTTACAAATTGCTGTACATGGCGGAGATGGACAAAATGACAAGAAAACTTAAAGATCTGGATCCAGGACAATACGTGGCAGATTGGGGGAAATTGAAACAATTTTTAGGAAATAAATGGGATGTGAAAGGGGAACTGTGGCAGTTCGAGAATTTTTAAATTAAGACATTACAAATAGAAGAGAGAAGCGACTTTACCATTAAAAGAAATTTTTAATTATTTTAATCTAAGCTAGGATTATAGTTAAGTATATGGTGGGTAGAGTTTATAACTGACTATTGAAAAGGGAAACTGAGATATTTTTTAAAAAAGTAATATAGTATACATATAGTTTATATAAGGGAATTTGAAATTGTCTAGAGTATTAAATATTATTAAGTTAGGATTGCAGTTAAGTATATTGTTTGTTGTATATGTTGCTAATTACAGAAAGAAATATTAGTAAATTTAATATAGTATATTGATAGTACTCATATAGTAAATATAAGGCTTAGAGTAAGGAATGTTATATAGGGAGGTGTTAGAAGTACTTAAAATAAGATTTGTTAAGTAATAAAGGGGGTAAAGGGTTGGAAAGCTGCTGGAAGTCAAGAAGGAGGGGGGAAGGGGGGATTGGGATAAATTAGACAGGATTGGAATGCAAATACTGTATGGAATTACACTCACCAATAAATTTTTTTTAAAAAAAAATAATTGCATGTCACTGGCCCTGCCCAGAATTGCCTGGCCCTACTAGCTCACTCTCATCAGATCTGGGAAGGTGAGTGAGGGCGGGAGGAGGGCCACCAGTAAGCCCCGGGTCGTCCTGAAGAGGCAGGGTGTGGCTGGAGGCCCTCTGGGGCTTATCTCTTGCCTGCAGAGGCCCAGGAGGGACACCATTGGGGTGGCTGCAGCAGCAGAGGGGGATTCAAATGTGCACCTTACATATCCCAGCCTGATGCTCTACACGCTCTGCCATCCTGGCTCTCAGACAGGGCGGTATATGCAGGCCAACTGACCGGAGACATTTCTGTCCCTCTTCTAAAGCTCCATTAGGGGGCCAGCACGGAAGAACTTGATGATCAATGGTTAAAGGTAAGTACAACCCTGTTGAATGCATCTTCAATGGTAGGCCTTTTCAACTCGGGAATTGATGGCTGTAGCCTATAGATTAATTATAATCCCAGGGGAACTCCAGCCCCCACCTGGAGGTTGGCAGAGCCATCTAGAGCCATCTAGAGTCCCTGGGGGTGGGGAATCCTGCCAGGCATCTGCTTCTGCCCTTGGCGCCTTCTATGGAGCAGATTCTGCTCAGGAACGATATGAGTGACTCCATCTCCTGTCCAAAGCTATGGCCATTTATTAGCATTGCTAGCTCCTGAATTGGCTGCCACAGAGAATCTGGCCAGGATGGATTCCAAGCAGACAGCACACATCTGGGGGGTGGCTGATAACAGCCCTCTTCTTCCTCTGCCTTGGTTCTTGCATTGCACACGCACACACCCCATATCTCCTCCCCACAAAGCCCCTTTGAGCTCACCCGATTCTCTTCCAGCCGTGCAAGCAGCAGCCAGAAAAACAAAGAAGGGACTTCTGCAAGGGGAGGGCAGAAAATGGCTCTCTGCAAACACACCCCATGTTCCTCTCTAGGACTGCAGACTGTCTTGTTTTAACCCCTGGAGAGGATCATCAAGTCACCTCTGATTTATGGTGACCCTATGAAGGAAAAACCTCCTGTCCTCTCATTAACAGACATGCTCAGATTCTGCAGATTGGAGGACGCGGCTTCTTTTATTGAATCTCTTTTTAGAGCTTTCTCTTTTCCTGCTGCCTTCTACTTTG
Source organism: Eublepharis macularius (assembly GCF_028583425.1). Classification (NCBI taxonomy): domain Eukaryota; kingdom Metazoa; phylum Chordata; class Lepidosauria; order Squamata; family Eublepharidae; genus Eublepharis; species Eublepharis macularius. Next base: position 184,101,143 of record NC_072793.1, read on the forward strand.
CCTAGTATTGATTTTTCCAAAGATTCTTTTCTTCTCGTGATTTCACCAAAGTACAATAGCCTCATTTTTGTCATTTTAGCTTCTAGGGAGAATTCAGGCTTGATTTGATCTGGGTTAAGGTGGAGGTGGGTATTGTCACCTGTTCCACTCCTAATGTTAGTTGGGATAAGGTGGGGGGTGAGTATTTCTGCCTGTTCCGCTCCTAATACCAGCTGGGTGAAAGCGGGGGGCTGGTATTGCCACTTGTTCCCCTCCCGATCCCAGCCTGGCCTTCCTGACATGGCATGTTTTCTGGAGGGACATGGTGCCTTGCCTGGGCTTCCCTCTGCAGCAGCACCCTCTGGTGGTGCACCAGGGTATAAAGCGAGTTGTCTGAAATACGCTTACTCAATTATATAATAAGATAAATGAATGAATGAATCCTTATAATCTGGAACTGCTCAGTGCTAGAAAGGGGGTGTGGGATGCAGCCCTGGCCCCCCTCCTAAATTCTTAATAAGCAGAGTCCCTCAGAGTCCCTGAGTGATATTTTATGCAACTCTAGATATAGCACAAACATGTATCAGAAAGATGACTATATGAATGTAGATGTAATCAAGTTTTATAATTTTTGTCTTTACACAACCACACTAAGAGAAGCCCCTTACCCATATTTCAATTGTCCTTGCAAGCTAACAAAAGTGCTGACAGTAGAAAATGAAACTGCATTTCTAGAATCTTTGAGAAAAAAAAATTAAGATCCAGGCCTGTAGAATCTGAGTTCCCTCATTGGCAACATTGCACGAGATAGATGGTCATCATCCTGCCATAGATCAAAGCCTTTGTTTCAGGAATGCTGGGAAATGTTCTTTGCCCAGCACCTATATCATGTAATCAAATAAATTAACGACGGGTAGTTGTCCTGCTAGTTACATCAAGGATGGGAACAGATCCGGGCTAGTCGTGAAAATGACACACATCTGCCCAATGGATACTAGGGGTGTGCAATTCGGTATTCTGATTAGGTTAAAAATACCGAGTCAGGGTCATTTCGGTTTTTTCCAGTATTACTGAAACTTTTTCTGAATACTGAAAAATTTCGGTAATACCGAAACAGAGATTGCCGAAACGATTCGGCCCTTGTTTTCCATGAGAAAAACTTCTCTTGGCTTTCCGGGAGTCTGGGGGGCATTTTTTGTCCAAATCACACCAAACTTGGTGGAGACCTTCTTCTAACCCTCCTCTAACTATCCCCCAAGTTTCAGAAAGATTGGACTTTGGGGGGCCATGTTAGGCCCCCCCAAACAAGGTGCCCCCATCCTCCTACAATCTCCATGGTTCTCTATGGGAAAAAACAAGTCATCTTTCTAGGTGGCTTGGGGTGGCATTTTGCAAGCAAAATCCACCCAACTTTCAGGGGACCTGCTCCCACCTGTACTCCCACCCTCCACCATCAGGCAGATTCCATTTTGGGGGGGCATTTTATGGCCTCCCAAAAAAGGTGCCCCTATCCACCTCCACTCCACTATTCCCTATGGGGGGCATAAGAGAGGCTTGTGTGGCGAGGGGTGGCATTTTGCATGCAAAATGCCCCCAAACTTCAGGGGCCCATCTCCTACCAGTCCTCCCTCCCTCTACCAAGGCCCAAGCTGATTCCACTTTGGAGGGCAATTTTATGCCCCCCCCAAAGGTGGTTCTCCTGTCACACCACTTTGTCTTTCTACTGTGAGGAAGACTTCCACACAGCAGAAACACATGGGATTGAGGCTGCCAATGGCCACAGCCACAGTCCACCTGCACCTAAACTGCCAAATACCACACACCCCTCCCCAAAACCGAACCACCCCTGTCCTGTGGCTAGCCACTTTCTATTGATTCTTGTTATGGGAAAATCTCCCACAGCAGGAACCCACAGAATGTGTCATCTGTGGCCACAGGTACAATCCCCCTTTTAAATTCACCCTCCCACAGCCCCACAGTGACCCAAAGACACCCTCCCCAACATTCTCACACCAGCCACTACCCCAGGAGCAGGCTGGCCAGCCATCCCCCATTATTCCCTGTGATGGGAACTTTGAAACTCTCTTTCCCAGGGCAATTATGCACAGCCCAAGGGTGCCACAATGGTGGGCACACTCCTGAGTGTGAGCTTGTCCCTGTGAAAGAGCACCTGAACAACAGACACCCTCTCCCAAATTCCCCCACCACCTACAGAGATGGCTGACCGGCCAGCCCCATTGTTCCCTATGATGGGAACCAACTGCACAACAAAGAATAAAACACACACACTAAATAAAGTTTCTTAAAAAAATATTTTCTCACTTTCAAAGTATAAGTAGGCAAAGGATTGTGACACATTACACCAGCAGTCCCCCACACAGAAAAATAACACAACTCTCACTTAACATCAGAGAATCACAAAAACACAATTCCTGTCAAAAATACTTTATTTCTTTAACTACTTTAGGTTACACAGTTGGAGGGCACAACAGGGCATGATAGCAGTGTACTACACAAAATAATACAACCCACTTCACCGTTTTTGACAGCAATTGTTTGGGTGATTCTCTGATGTGAACTCACTTAACACCAGAGAATCACAAAAAGACTATTCTTGTCAAAAACACTTTATTTCTTTAACAGATGTAGGTTACACAGCAGGGGGGCACACCAAAGGGCATTGCAGCAGTATCTTATTAAAAAAAAAATTAACACAACTCACTTCACATTAAAAAATCACCCAAAACACAATTGCTTTCAAAAACACTTTATTTCTTTAACTGCTTTAAGTTACACAGTAGGAGGGCATACCAAAAGGCATGAAAGCAGTCTACTATACAAAATAACACAACTCACATCACCGTTTTTGACAGCAATTGTGTTTGGGTGATTCTTTTATGTGGAGTGAGTTGTGTTATTTTTGTGTGGTAGACTGCTTTTATGCCGTGTTCTGTCCTCCTCTAAACATGTTTCAACTTGTTTATATCCTTCCTAAATTGTGGTGCCCCAAACTGAACACAATACTCTAGGTGAGGTGCAACCGGAGCAGAGTAGAGCGATATCGTCACTTTTTGTGATCCGAACACTCTGCTTCTGTTGAGATAGCCCAAAATTGCATTTGCCTTTTTAGCTACCACATCACGCTGCTGACTTATGTTCTTGTGGAGTATAAACTCCTATAACTGGACTTGCTTAATGAAGCTAAAATATATTTTACTTCTGGTGACCAGAATACCTGCTTCTAGGGGTCTTGGGTGGGTGTAGTTTCAGTGCCTGAGAAGGGAAGCAAGAGCTCTCTAGGTCCAGATAACAAGGCAGGATGTTGGATGAAGAGAGACCAGCTTGGAGGTGACACCCAGGCTGAAAACCTGTATCTTGTGAGATAGGCTTGATTTTGGAGGCGAGCAGGATAACACGTCTTGTCCTTTTTCTGTTAATATCTCTCTGTTGGCACTGCTGGTTCTAGCCGACTCTCAGCTCCAGATCTCAAGGACTGGATTCATTCCTCAGATGCACGGGGTTTGTAAGACTCAAGTCAGTCAGCGACCATCGTGTGTTCCTTTTCTTTGTCGTTACCCTTTGACTTGCAGCTCATGTCAAAGAAGGATCTCTGCGCCAATCACAATCCCCGTGAAATTCTAATTCTATTTAACTGTCACAAACAAGAGATCGGTCAATACTGTTACCAGAACTGCTCTATTTGATTGGGGAATTAGCTAGCAACCCGGAACTAAATTTAGCGTGGATCTAACCAATATATACCGTGGTCCCTCTCCAGACGCTCACGTGACAAAGAGGCAGACTAAATATTCAATCAATAACATGTATTTACTAATAATGTAGCATATACCTAAACTAGCACACGCATACAAGGTTATACACAAGAACTAGGAAAATACAGAGTAGGAAAAATAGAGCCGGTTGCATTAGCGGGTAGCCCACTAGAGAGCGATGAAGTTGGGTATACTCACAATCCCAACATGGAGCAAAGACGTAGCAGCGAGGTGAGGTGGTCTAATGGCAGCACTAGATCCATGAGTAAGGCGACAGCAAGGAGTCTGGATAGGAATGGCACGTGCACCATGTGGCCTGGGAGGCCAGCTTAAATACCCCAAAACATACCCTGGGGCTGGTGCTGTACCTTGTGGTTCTCACGGGTGGAACAAAGGATTTAATGGTTCCACAACTACCCTAGATGGGCCACTTTAGGATCTTATTGACATTATGACACCTTTGGGAAGAGAGGACAAAGGAGGGAGGGGGAGATCCGGGCGGGCTGAAAGGATGTTCCAGGACACTGGGCTTGGTCGTGATGTCATCAGCTCTGGAATGCGGAGGCTACTTTGTGGACAGTCCATTAAGTGCTTAGGATGGCCGGCACTTAGCTTTTACTTCAGGGCGGCTGTTAAGATATGTAGAGCAGGGCGAGGTTCGCTGTTATGGACGTGGTCTGCTCACTTCTCCGAAATTGCTTCTCTCAGCAGGCTGCTTCTCTGGGTCTTCTGGCTGCCTGAATCATAGAATCATAGAGTTGGAAGGAGCCATACAGACCATCTAGTCCAACCCCCTGAGTACATGGGTGCCGGCTGGGCATGGCAGTGGCTCGCTAGCAGGCTGCCTGGTGGCAAGGGCAAGGTTGGTGACCGGCCCGCGGGAGGCTCCAGGCGGGAATTGGCCAGGGGGGGCCTGGTCAGGCTCGCTGGAGGTTTTCCTGGCTGGCACCTGGCTGCTAACAGTGTGGCTTGGGCCCAGGTGAGGAAGGCTTCCATGACAGGCACAGTCCATAGCAGAGATAGGAACAAGCGCAGTCCGTGGTAGATAATGAAGGCAGGCAGGAGACACACATGTAGTGGAGTCCAAACATGCAGGAGAATCCAGATATAGGCCTGGGCAATGCTGCCCAGAAACAGATTTTTTAGTGTGGCTTTTAAACAGTGACGCATGAAACTGACACAGTCTATTGCAGAGGTAGGATACTGGCACAGTCCGTGGTAAACAACAAGCAGGCAGGAAACTGACACGTGTACTAAAGTGTACATGTGCAGGGCAGTCTCTGGTGTAGTTACAAAAGAGCAGTACAGGAAACTTAGGCACAGTCCATGGCAGGCCTCGGAGCAGGAGGGGGGGCTACTTGGCAACAATACCATCTTGCATTACCAACATAAACTTGATAGTGTCCAGAAATCAATCCTCTGAACTCCATTCTCTAGGTGAGTTGTTTTAGTTCTTGGCTCTCTTTTTTTATCCTGTGTGTTCATGCCAGGTTTCTCTTTCTTTCTGCAGATTTTGAGTGGGAGGTGGCAACTGACTATCCAGTGATGGAAAGAGAATTTATGTATTCAGATGCAGAAGACAGCTTTGAATATAGTGATGCACGGATCGTGGTGGACAGAACAAGCCAAGTAAATGAGAGGGCAATCTGTGATGTTTTCCAAGATCATAATTCTCAAGAAATCCCAACCTCTCAAAAAATAAAGAAAGGAGACAAGAGGGAAGAGTGCCCAGGAAGTGTGGAAGGATTTTCTGAAGCAAAAGATCCGACTTTGCATTGGAACACCCATAATACAAGGGGAACATTTAAATACCCGCACTGTGGAATAACCTTTGGACAGAAACATACTCTAACTACCCATCAAACAATTCACACGGGGGAGAAACCGTATAAATGCCCTGAGTGTGGAAAAGGCTTCACTTACGGGGGAAACCTTACTGTCCATCGTAGAATTCACACAGGGGAGAAACCTTATAAATGCCTGGAGTGTGGGAAAGGCTTCACTTACGGGGGAAACCTTACTGTCCATCATAGAATTCACACAGGGGAGAAACCTTATAAATGCCTGGAGTGTGGGAAATGCTTCACTCAGAGTGGACAACTTATTGACCACCAAAGAACTCACACAGGGGAGAAACCTTATAGATGCCTGGAGTGTGGAAAACGCTTCAATCAGAGAAGATCCCTTACTGCCCACCAAAGAACTCACACAGGGCAGAAACCTTATAAATGCCTGGAGTGTGGAAAATGCTTCAGTCAGAATGGATACCTTACTGCCCACCGAAGAACTCACACAGGGGAGATGCCATATAAGTGTCTAGAATGTGGGCAAGGCTTTAATGGGAAGGGTGCTCTAACTACCCATGTAAGAATCCATACAGGAGAGAAACCATACAAATGCCTGGAGTGTGGAAAAGGCTTCACTAAGAATGGAAACCTTATTGTTCATCGTAGAATTCACACGGGGGAGAAACCTTATAAATGCCTGGAGTGTGGAAAATGCTTCAGTCAGAGTGGAACTCTTACTGCCCACCGAAGAACTCACACAGGGGAGAAACCTTATAAATGCCTGGAGTGTGGAAAAAGCTTCAGTAAGAGTGAACAACTTACTACCCACCGAAGAATTCACACCGGGGAGAGGCCATATAAGTGTCTAGAATGTGGGCAAAGCTTTAATTGGAAGGGTGAACTAACTACCCATGTAAGAATCCACACAAGAGAGAAACCATACAAATGTCTGGAGTGTGGAAAAGGCTTCACTATGAATGGAAACCTTATTTCCCATCGTAGAATTCACACAGGGGAGAAACCTTATAAATGCCTGGAGTGTGGAAAATGCTTCAGTAAGAGTAACCAACTTACTGTCCACCTAAGAATTCACACAGGGGAGAAGCCATATAAATGCCTGGAGTGTGGGAAATGCTTCAGTCAGAGTGGAAAAATCACTTTCCACCATAGAATTCACACAGGGGAGAAACCTTATAGATGCCTGGAGTGTGGGAAATGCTTCAGTCAGAATGGATACCTTACTGCCCACCGAAGAATCCATATAGGGGAGAAGCCATATAAGTGTCTAGAATGTGAGAAAGGCTTTAAATGGAAGCATGTTCTAGATACCCATGTAAGGAGAATCCATACAAATGCCTGGAGTGTGGGAGAAGCTTCAGTCAAAGTTTAGCCCTTACTGCCCATCAAAAATTAGTTCACAGAACAGCTCTGCTTTCAAATCCATGAAATCTTTTGGCATTTTATTCTCCAGTAATTCCAATTTACTGCTAAGAGTATTACACAACTTTTGAATCATAGGAAAAATTGAGTTGCTCTTTCCCTTAAATCCAGTAGGTGGTGATATTTTATCAAAGTTTTATAATGACGAGTTTTTTCAGTTGAAATCACACTTTTTTGCTGGGAATGATGGACACCCAGTTGGAAAGAAGTTTTAGAACTTTGTGTTTATATATGATCACGGTAGCAAGAGTATTGTAGGCACAAAAATGGAAACCCCCAGCTTTGCCCACAATGGAGGAATGGTGGATAAAAGTCTTGGAGTTTGCCTCAATGGCAAAACTTACTTCACTGATTAGAGAAAAGATATTATCTACATTTTTGGCTGAATGGAAGCCGTTTATAGACTTTTTACATAAAATAGATAATAATGATTTGATGGTATCCGGATTTATGGATTAAGAATCATGAACAATAGAAAAAAGAGGGCTCTTATGTGTAACAGAATAAGCACGTTTTTGAAAACGATATATACTTGTTGTGGAGGCAGTGTCATGGGATTATTAAATAAAGAATAAGCCCATATTTCTTCCGTAATCATTGTGTTTGGTGTCTTGAAATATAAGTGGGTAAGTGGGAGTAGGGGAGTTATAAATTGGAAGCAGAGTAATATTGCAAAGATCTCCCCTAACAGTTGGTACCGTGCCCATGTCTGAACGAGGTTTTCTTTTGTGCTGATTTTCGGATGCCAGGTGTCAGGTCTGACATTGGTTCTGTGTATGCTCTGTCCAGAGAGACTCCATTTTAATCCTGTCAGTGTTTTAAGCTTTTCTTTTGCAGGTGACAAACCGTCCATCAAGCAGTTATCTCAGAGAAGGAATGTTTTGACTACTGCCTTTCCAGCCTTGGGAAAGTCTCTCTCAAGCCGTTTGTTTTGAGAACTGTGGGGGGAGGATGGGAAACGCTGGGCATGCTATTCTGTACCTGAGTTTGTACCTTCATTCGCAACAATTCCTACGTACCAGCCAAGATACTATATTTTGGTCAGTGGATTACAATGGTTGCCTATATTCAGTAAAGTCTTTTGAAACCAATGGGCTCATGTCTAATTGCTAGAGATAGTCTGAATTGCAACTTACAATAAGCCACAGTCTGACATTCTGTTGCGAATCTCATCTGTTCCAATGCCTAAACCAGGGCAGCCGGATTCCAAGGTCGATCCCGACAGGGACCCTTTGTTTGATCCCTATGCTTCCCCCGGTTCGGAAGGACTGGAACCAACAGCATCCGATCAGGGAGGAACGGGGCAGCTGATTGACCTTGCGCCTGAAACCACTGATGTTCGGCCTCGAATGACGGCAGAACTGTTAGTATCGCTTCCTACGCCGAGGCAGTGGGGCTCCCGGCCGCAAGAGACGAGGGAGAGGAGAGTGAGTGCGATGTTCTCTAGATCGCAGATGGATGGGAAACGAAGTTTCGGCTCAATACCTGAGTATCCCAACAGTCGGCCTTGGTATCACTGGAATCGAGAGGCCGACCATCTCGAATGGAACCGGAGAGTGTCGGAGAATACCCAAGTGTGGGAAACGTCCCGTCGCGATGCATTGACTTGGGACTATGCGGAAAGTACCCCGTGGACGGGGCAAAGACAGCCGACCGAACAGAACTGGGTCCAATTACAGAGTCGCACATTGGCTGTCGATGCTGGGATTTCGGCGGTGACCGGACTAGCCAAAGGGATTTTGGCGGGGAGATCAGCTACAGACCAAGAGCAAGGGGCTCAAGGAATGGGAGAGATTAGGCCATGGCCCCGAATGACGGCGTCCTATGCAGAATACATGGAGACGACGCAACTACCCAAAGAAACTCCTCATGAGTATGCTGAGCCGGGGGCCACGGCAGCTCCGGAATGTGTACAAGTCCTAGAAGAGAGACTAAGCCGTATGGAAGAGAGCCTAGCCCATGCGGTTCATTTACTCTCCGTACTTGTGGTAGGGGAAGGCGCTCCCCGAGGAGAGGGGGGAATTAGTCAGGATGTTGGACAACACCTGGCCGCTCTAAAAGCCTTGGTCCCAAAGGGACAGTTGGTGGGACCTAATAATGAGCAACAAGGAGCTGTGCCTCAAAGTCATCCGACAGGTCCAGGAGGGGAGATTCCCCATGGACAACCGGACAAATCTGAGAAAGAAGAAGAAGAAGACGAAGACAAAGAATCGCCACAGGCCCCACCATACAATGTGACTCCAGAGCAGCCTCCAAATCAAATCCCGAGACAAGAAGAGCGCCCAATACAACCACCACCGCAGGAACAACCAATTCTGCAGCCGCCGCCGCAGCTACCGCCGCCGCCGCCGCCGCAGTTGCCGCTGCAATTGCCGCCGCCGCCACCGCAGCTTCCGCCACGCTTACCACCGCAGCCACAAGAGCCGCCAATCCTCCCGAGGCTTCTAGCTCCGAGACTTCCAGCACCAATTCCCCCACCTAGGGGTCCACCGGCTCCGTGACCACAAGGACCTCCGGCACCAAGACCCCAGGGGATACAGCAACCAAGGCCCCAGCAAAACCCCCTTTACAACTGTACCAACCGGACTGGCCACCCAGGCAGGAACCAATTCCTATCCAATATTACCCAGTCCCAACACCCGCGGCTAGACAGCAAGAGTTACCCATGGGATGGGTGAAGTTGGAAGCTACTTTCGACGGAGATCCCTCCAAGTTGGGATTTTTCCTAGTGCAAGCCTTACAATTCTTCAATCGCTGGGGACACTTGTTCGGAGATGAAGCAAGCCAAATCGAGCATCTGGCGTCGCGCCTACAAGGGAAGGCAGCGGAATGGTATGTAGCCTTGTACGAGTTGGGGGCCCCTGAATTAGATACCCTGCAGGGTTTGGTAGATGCGCTCCGAGCGCAATATGAAGACCCACTGGAAGAAAGCAGAGCCCGAACAGAATTACAATCAATCAGACAAGGCAACATGTCGGCTAGACTATATTACAAAATTCTGACAACTTGCTGCCAAATGTCCACGATGTGAGGAGTCCTCCAAAATAATTATGTTTAAACAAGGTATGAATCCTAAGCTGTTAGATCGGGCCCTTATGCAAGATAACCCTCCCACGCTCCTGAGGTGGATTCAATTAACTTGTGAAGTGAAAACCGTATGCAAGAAGTACGCTTGGTTGAACAGCAACAATCAGCCGGCCAAAGACGAACTCCCGTAATCGTGAGAGGGGGCAGAGGGGCAGGATATGCAACCAGAGGGACGAGAGATGCTAGATGGCAACAAGGACTATGTCTGCAGTGTGGCCAAGGCGGTCACTTTGCTTCACAATGTCCATTCCGGCCTGTGCAAAGAGCTCCATTCCCGCCGAGGCGCCCAACCCCTGCCGCCCTTCCTCCACCGACCCGCCCAACGCCCGCTCCGCAGACATCGAGAGGGAGAGGTGCGTTCCGGAAAAGCTCTTCCGAGAAAGGGCTAGAATTAGAGGAAGTGATGGACCTCGATCCCACCGCCTACACAGGGGACGAAGCACCCGAAAGCCCAAATTCGGGAAACGAGATGGATCTGTCGTAGGTGGACCCAAACGGCAGATCAAACCCCAGTCAGTTCCCATAGCGGATAGACCTCAAGGGTCCATATTATTCATGCCTGTTACGTTAGTCAACCCTGAGCGGAAAACTCACATCCGAGTGCAAGCACTCATCGACTCTGGATGTTCCAGAGACATAATTGCACTGGCCCTCGTAAATGGATTAGTACTGCCGATAAGAGAGCTAGAGAATCCAGTCATCTTCGAGCAAATGGATGGATCTAACATGAATCCAGTCACGACTGAAACCGCACTGGTCATTACCGGTATGGGCCAACATTGGGAAACAAGATCCTTTGTAATTAGCTCTACTGCCAAATACCCATTAATCCTGGGAAGTAGATGGTTATGAGACCATAACCTGGACATTAACTGGGCTGCAGGAAGCATCACCTTCAAAGCGGACACTTGCAAAACCCATCGTTGGGATCAAAACTGGGGCGGCAACCCTACCCTTGTGGAGCAAGCACTTCTAACACAAGAGGAAATTAACCAAATTCCCAAACCATACAGAGTCTATCTACAAGCCTTTACTGAAGAAGAAGCCAATACCTTGCCCCCCCATAGGAGGACAGATTGTGCTGTAGAAATCCTTCCTGGAGCTACCTTACCGAAAGGTAGACTTTATCCAATGAGCCCAAATGAAAGAGAGGAACTCAGAAAATTCTTTGACACCAATCTCCAAAGGGGATTTATTCGTCCGCCAAACAGTCCTCATGCAGCACCAGTTCTGTTTGAAAAAAAGAAAGATGGGGGACTGAGACTGTGCACGGACTTCAGAGGACTTAATGCAGTCTCCTCCACGAACACATACCCCATACCTCTCATCAGAGATCTACTCAACATCGTGGCCCAAGGTAACATCTTTACAAAATTGGATTTAAAAGATGCATACTTCCACATTCGTATAAGGGAGGCGGATGAATGGAAAACCGCATTCAATACGCCATTGGGACAATATGAATATTTAGTGATGCCCTTTGGCTTGGCCGGAGCCCCTTCCGTTTTCATGTCCATGATCAATGAAGTATTGCACCAATTTTTGTACAAAGGAGTAGTTGTTTACCTAGATGATGTTTTAATTTACACTGAAACAGAAGAGGAACGTGTTCGCCTAGTGCAACAAGTCCTAACTATTCTTATGTGTAATAATTTGCCCATCAAATTATCAAAATGTGAATTTCATAAAACTGAACTTACATACTTGGGCTATTGCATATCCAAAGATGGCTTAAAAATGGATCCGGGCAAAGTAAAAGCAGTTCAAGACTGGCAAACCCCTACTAATCGCAAAGAACTGCAATCCTTCTTAGGGTTTGCTAATTTCTATAGAGAATTTATTCAAAACTTTGCCCAAATAACTCTCCCCCTCACTGAACTTTTAAAAACCAAAGATAAGGGGGAACAGGCGAAAAAACCAAAAGCCAAAATTGAGTGGACACCACAATGCCAATTAGCCTTTAATCAATTGAAGCAGCAATTCATCTCTGAACCAGTGCTGCAACATCCAGACGAAAATCGTCCATTCATAGTATAAGTTGACGCGAGCGATATAGCGATTGGGGGCGTGCTTCTCCAACGAGGAGCAGACAATATGCTCAAACCTTGTGCATATCTATCCCGAAAATTTTCTGAAGCAGAAAGAAATTGGAATGTTTGGGAGAAAGAAGCGTTTGCTGTCAAAGCGGCGCTTTCCACTTGGCGGCATTGGCTAGAGGGAGCACGCCACCCGTTTGAAGTCTGGACTGATCACAAAAATTTAGAAGTGCTACGCAGTCCTAGACGATTAAATGCCAAACAACTGAGATGGGCAGAATACTTTTCCAAATTTAATTTCACTCTGCAATTCTTGCCAGGCAAAACAAACTTTCTGGCGGATGCCCTTTCGCACATGCCCCAACATAAAAGCAAATGGGAGGAAACGATAGACACAGTATTTTCACCTACCTAACTAGGAGGCGTGGCTACTACGCACAGTCGCACAGCACAACCTCCGCACAAAGACAATGGGTGGAGACAAACATTGAAAGCCAAAGTCGAAAAGGAGGGGGACAGAGTGCCCAAAGAAAAATTAATTCAGTCCGAACAAGGGGAATGGCTATAGGGTAATCGATTTTATGTACCTAAGACTTTAAGAAAAGAAGTCTTGCAACGCTGTCATGACGCCCCAACAGCTGGCCATTACGGATATCTAAAAACACTTCATCTTGTCCAGAGACAATTTTGGTGGCCGGACATGTGCAAAGACATTTCTCAATATGTAGCTTCGTGCCCCATTTGCCTTAGCGCGACAACTCGAAAGGGTAAACCTCCTGGACTGTTACAACCCCTTGAAACTCCAAATCGACCATGGGAAGTTATTTCTATGGACTTTATCACAGACCTTCCCCCCTCAAAAAATTACACCTGTATTTTAGTTGCGGTGGATCTGTTTTCCAAACAAGCTCACTTCATTCCTTGCACCACTATACCTTCGGCAAAGAAATTAGCAGATATTTTCCTAAAACATATTGTAAAACTCCATTCTTTTCCATCAAAGGTGATATCCGATCGCGGCAGACAATTCGTTGCCAACTTCTGGCGGGAGCTCATGCACCTAATGGGAATTGAGCAAGGCTTAAGTTCAGCACATCATCCTCAAACCGACGGACAATCTGAAAAAACTAATCAATTATTAGAGCAATTTCTTCGTTGCTACATTAATTTCCAACAAAACAATTGGACTGATTTGCTACCCCTAGCTGAATTCTTGTACAACAATAGCGTACATGCGTCTACAGGAGAAACTCCGTTTAAAGTAGTCTACAGCTACCACTTTAATCCATTTCCTTTTGAAACTCTACCTCCTGCAACAGCTTCCAATGACGTTTCGGAGTGGTGGAGTGAAGCAGCTCAGCAATGGACTCTGATTCAGCAACATCTCACCAAAGCTAAACAGGATTACAAAAAATACGCCGATCGCCACCGTGCAG